>NC_133425.1:19972500-20282500 GCF_049350105.2 Macaca mulatta | reverse complement strand
GAAGGATGAAAATATGGAGGGATTCTCCTAAGTTGCATTCACTCCCTCTGTCTTACCTAGGTTTACCTAGCAAGGGCTCTGTCCCTGGACACCTAGCTGAGACATTTGCTGAGAATGTAGCAAATCCTATGGACCCTTCCATTTCTTAGTTTCCTTTTCCTCCATCAGCTCAAACCTAGTTCATCTCTGAACAAGTCTCTCTTGGTAACTAGCTTCCAGGGAATTGACCACTTCTATCTTCTTCCAGAAGCTCAGGCTTTTTGATGACCAGGGACCAAATTTTGTATCTTAAGAACTAATATTCACTAGGCACTTACTGTATGCTAATCATATAATTCTGTCATTTAGTCTTCACAACACACTTATACGGTAGGTACTGCAATCCTCTCCATTCTGAAAATGAAGAAATAGAGTCACAGAGAGCTCGCATAATTTACTCAAAGTTGCAAAACTACAAAGTGGTACATCCCAGGATTGCTCAGGCGATCCGAACCCAAGGTGTGCACTCATAATGACTACACTATACTTTTTCTCTCCTTAGTTATCTCAACTGGTAGCTCCATTCCCCGTATTTGGATGGAAAATCTATTATCAGTCCATGAGGACTACAGTCACATTATCTGTTAAGACCTTACCTACGACATTTCTTATGCACCTACCAATTTATACTGAACAATAGTCATAATGAACAGCCACTAAGTGCAAGTTACAAAAGTTTCACCATTATGAAACCATAACCCTGTATGCCACAAAGGCACCTCCCACATTGATCAAAGGGCCACTGGCATCTTGAGAAAAACATTCCTATCAGTGACATAGCCTAGTTGGAACAAAAGATTCATAGAATTGTGATGAATGAGACTGTGGGCAAGCACCCACCCAATTTGGTTGAAAATATACCACAGTGTTTTCAGAATCTGGCAAACCTGGATTCTGGCTCCAGCTCTGCCATTTGGTTAAGATATGAGATGCCAGTACTTGACATCTCTGAGCCTCAATTCTCTTATATGCAAAATGGGGAGAACAATAGCAGCTTGTATGAACAGTTGTAAGAATGAATGAGATAACCTGTACAAAGGGCTTAGTACAATCACGAATACACTATTGATCATTATCATGGTGGTGGCTGTTATATCCAGACTGCTGGAGCAACTATATCTTCTTACTCTTCTCTGTTATATCCAGACTGCTGGAGCAACTATGTCTTCTTTCTCTTCTCTCTCTCTCTCTCTCTATCTCTCTTTCTCTCTCTCTCTCTCGCTCTGTGTGTGTGTGTGTGTGTGTGTGTGTGTGTGTGTGTGTGTTCAAACAAAGCAAAAAATCAAATTCAGCCCACTTTGACCAAAGGTCCAAGCCTCTCACCTCTCTGTTTGTTTGTTTTTTTCCTTTTCCAAAAGCTTCCCAAAGTCCTTCTGCCAGAGAATCAGTTGGGTGAACTCCTCCTCTGGCTTGACTGACTTCCCCTTGTTAACTGACCGGGTTCAATGCAATTTAATTTCATTGAGAGGAAGTGGTTCAGAAATCAAGGTCATTTAATTTCTGAAAGGTGAGTGAAAGGTTGCCTTTCCCAAGTGATCTTTCTGCCATTTATTCCCCTTAAAATGAAAAGTACAGTGGTTAATACAATGGCTTCAAGGTTATGTTAGATCACCTTTGCAAATAAGAGAAGAATTCTTTCTACAGGATTTTAATTAGGTCGAGTACAACTAATTCTTCCTTTGGTACTTATTCCATTTCCTTTCCTTTCTGTAATTACTGCCAGTGTAACGCTCCTCACACACACAAATGGAGCTGAAGAAAGCCCTGCGATTATCCTTTATTTCTCCTTCATGCAAGAAAGGAGGGGGTTATCTACTGCATTCAGCCTTTGTAAGTCTGGGGACTATAGTCTTAATAGCCTTACTCACATGAGTGCCAACCTCACTGCAAGAGTGAGGAGGTTCCTAATTTGATCCCAACACCACAACACACACATCTCCCCTTCACCTTATCTACAGAAGATGACTAGGCATCAAGATAAAGGAAACCAACTCAGGTACACATTGTCAATCAATAAACCTGTATTGAGTGCCTACCAAGGGCTCAGTAGGGTGTTAGGTGCATGAGAGTGGGGTTGCAAAAGAGTTAAAGGAGCTTAGTCAGGTTTGGCGAGACAGATAATTAGCAGGTAAAATAAATCAGCAGTACTCAGTTTGGTTCTAGAAGAGTGAAGGCACTGTGTGTGGTGGAGGACATGAAGGAAGTGGGGGAGGCAACCGAATGCTTCACAGAGGAGGTAAGCCTTGAGTTGACCTTGGAAGCACCAGTACAATGCAGATCTCTCACTCCTTTAAAAATATATATTTACTGAGTGCCTAATGTGTTGGGCATTGTTTAAGTATTTTATATGCAATATTTCATTTACTCCTTTCTTCAATCTGAGATGCAGGTGCTGTCTTCGCCCCCACGTTACAGATGAGAAAACTAAGACTCTGAGATATAAAGCAGTGAACTGTTCAAGAACATGTAACAGTGGCAAAGCTTGGATTTAAACCCAGGTTTTCTTTTTTTTTTTTCTTTTTTTTTTTTTTTTTTGAGACAGAATCTCGCTTACTCTGTCACCAAGGCTGGAGTGCAGTGGCACAATTTTGGCTCACTGCAACCTCCACCTCCCAGGTTCAAGTGATTCTCCTGCCTCAGCCTCCTGAGTAGCTGGGATTACAGGTGCGTGCCACCATGCCCAGCTAACTTTTGTATTTTTGGTAGAAATAGGGTTTCACCATGTTGGCCGGGCTAGTCTCAAACTCCTGATGTCAGGTAATCCACCTGTCTTGGCCTCCCAAAGTGCTGGGATTACAGGCGTGAACCACGGCACCCAATCCCAAACCCAGGTTTTCATCATAGCACTTGTTACTGGCTGTAATTCTTTTGCTTTAATTCTGTATTTATGAGTCTTCTCCCTCTATTATGTGAACTCCAAGAGAGGAAGACTTTATCTGGCTTGATTACTGCAGACTACTCAACATCTGGATCCCTCTGGCATATAGTAGGTGACGAGCAAGTACGTGTGGAATAACAGACTGGATCACATACTCCAAGAGCCAAGAGGAGGATGCTACACTGTAAACTCCAACAAGTCACTTTCCATGGCTGTCTTGCACCCTGCAGTATCACTAGCACCCAGGACAATGTCTACAGTGCATGACAGCTACTCAATCACTGTTGAATGAATGAAGAAAGGAAAGAAAGAAAGATCACTGGAACAGAAAGACACTCACCAGTTTAGTAGAATGCAAATTCAGATCAGCTAAACTATTATTCTTTGTCATTGATGGACAAAGAAATTGCTACAGACCGAGCCAGAGATACTCACTGCCCTGAATCCGTTCCCAAGAAGATCCAAGTGCCTGGCAAGCCCGTGTTCCCGGTGATCCCCTCCGTGCTTGTCACTTTGGTCTCACTTAAAAGAGAAAGTGCCTCAGGATCTTACAGATCTCACTGCCAGCTTTGATTATCTTTTCATTAATTTGTGTTTTCCTAAGGAATATTTATTCATGTAGTCTGTGTTTGGGCAATTATTGAAATTATGTGTAATTACGTGGTGATAGTAAATAATAATAATCACCTAGCTGCAACATGCACTGTTTCTATTATGGATAGGAATTTTGTGCAATTTACTACGAAACGTTCTAATGTAGGAGTGCTGATTAGAAAGGAGGGAGGGCGTCATTATGAATGCTTGGTTATCACTATTCTTATGCAACTGCGTGCAAGAAAGTCCTATATCCTGTTTATCCAGCCTTGGAACTGTACTCTTTGAATATTATTACCATTATTACTATTAATAATAGCTACTCAATCCACCACTTACAATGTGGCAGATCCACTTTAAATCCAAATTAAAATTCAGTGCAAGCTTGAGTGACTTCCGAGACCAAGCAAGCTTGGAAAATGACTTAAGCAGACTGGGCTGGGGATCAATAGGGAGGAGTGGGGTCTGTGGTGAATGGCAGATTGCATTCCTCATCTACAGAAGACAGCTGCTCCTCAGCTAAAGCCAAATATTGCCGTGAGGAGATGAGGGAATGGTGCTGCCATTTCTGATCTTTTTTCAGAAGTCAGAAATATGGATTTTAATGCAAAATTCCCAGAGTTTTAACTGCTGTCTGCCAACAGTCTGTGTGCTGCCTGCGTGCAAGCCTCCATCTCACATCCTCTATCAAAAACCTCTGAGGAAAACTGGTCTGTGAGCAGGGGCTGTGTTTACTTTGTTGATTGTGGGCGGGGGGAAGGGAAGGAAAAATTGCACGGAGCCAATGTAGAAGCTGTAAGAGCTCATTTCTCATTTTTATTTAAAATTTCATGGAGGTAATTTCAGAGAACAATGAAATATCATCGGAAGTCTGGCTGGAGAGGAGAGGCACATGAAGGAGAATGATGGAATGACTGGCGGTGCTGATAAGGAGGGTTAGGATAGATCAGCCAGAGTCATGAAGAAAATCACCCTCTTCCCCTGGTCCCCAGCTTGGTGGGAAGGGGGCTACATGCCCCTGGAGATCTGCAAAGAGAGGGTGCCAGCCTGCCCAAGTCAGAGGCCCCAGATATCTCCATGCTAGAGTGCAGTGGGGTAATCTTAGCTCACTGCAGCCTCAAATTCGTAGGCTCAAATGAGCTCCCACCTCAGCATCCCAAGTAGTTAAGACAACATATGTGCACCACCACTCCAGGCTGATGTTTTCATTTTTATTTTTGGAGAGACGGGGGTCTCGCTATGTTGCCCAGGCTGCTCTTGAACTCCTGGGCACAAGAAATTCTTCTGCCTCAGCCTTCCAAAGTCCTGGAATTACAGGCATGAACCTCTACACCTGGCCAAACCTGACTTCTATGTGACAGGGCGAAGAAGGCTCATGTTCTTCTCATATCAATTTAATTATCATAACTCAGAGAAGTCTTGTAGCCAAGTTCCAACATCTTGATATTCCCTCCCCATAATACCCTAAACTTCCGCCTTGTAACATTCATCACACATTATCTCTTATCTCTTTATGTCAGAACCACTTTCCCTCATGAATATGAGTGCAGGAATTTCATCTGTCTTGTTCACCACTGTCTCCTAGCACCCACAGTGCTTGGCACATAGTAGGGGCTCAATAAATATTGACTTGTAAAGGAACAAGTGAATGAAGAGTCCTTTGACCTTAGGCATGGGTTATTTAATCACAGAATGCCTCACCTGTGAAACAGGGCTAACAGTAGTACCTCTTAGAATTGCTATCTTCTTTGTGCTACAACCCACAGAAAATTTGTACTCTGTATTTTGTCTGTTCTCCACAATGTGCGTATGAAGTTGGGAGTATTTTTTATCCCAACATTGTATAGTTGGGCTTAGGGTAGTTAAATGACTTGCCCAAGGTCACACAGCATGGAAGTGACACAATGGAGAGATTCCAACCCAGGTCTGTCTGAGTCTTTATCTCCTTCCCCACAGGAGTTTAGAGAGGGAGAAAAGCCATTCTATCAGACCGGTGGAAATCAAAGTAAGCTTCATAAAGGAGATGCATTTATCCTGGGTTTTAAGAAGGGATGAGAATATGGGAGGCAGAGGAAGCAGAGAAAGTATTCTAGGTGGAAGGAATAACTCAGGCAAAGGCCCAGAAATAGCAGGAAATGGCAGATCAATTCACAGAATGGCTTGTGAATCATAAAGATAAAGTCCTGAGAAAAGCTGAATTCATATCATAAAAATGAGTTCACTCATCCTCTCAACAGTTATGAACTGAGTGCCTGCCAGGTGAGGAGGACATGGACCAAAGCATCCTCACGTCCTGTCCTCAGGAAGCATACTGTGCAGGGCTCTGCCACACTGACTCTTTGCTGCAAGGACCACATGAAGAAGTAGGCAAGAAATTACTTTGAAAAGCTCAAATTACAATTTAAATGCTCTCCTCTGTTCTGCTCTATCTGTTAGACTCTTCATAGTAATTAAGTAAAAGCTCCAGTTCAAATTGACATGGCTTTTACAGAAGAATTCATTGACTCAGGTAAGAGAAAAATTGGAGAACTATCTGACCTTGTTGGTTCCAGAATTTTTCCAAGTCATCAAGATGGGATGAACAACAACTCTCCAGTCCTCCTGTGTGTGTAGTTTCACTCCCCCACAGACTGTTGTCTTTCAACAGTCCCAGATCTCACACCTCCTCAGCTTCACATCGCACTGAGATAAAAGATTCTCTTCCCCAACAGTTGAACTTGAGTTCAATTTTCATTGGCCAGAAAGTGTCTGTGCACTCATCTTAGAACTAATCACTAGATGCATAAGGACAGGATAAGCTAAATGACTTAAACTAATCAGGACCCTCCCTTCTCTGGCCTGGCCAAGCAAAAAAATGTAAGCAAAGAGTTAAAGAAGCGTGGTTCTTCAAATGCAATTCCAGGAATAATTTTGCTAGGAAAACAGTAAATTCTGAAAAAAAAAAAAAAAAAAAAAAAGTACAGCAGTCCACTCTTACCAACATAAGCTTTGTGATCTTAAGAAATCTCACATTATTAAAAATCACATTATAAATACATACAAATGGTTTCAGGGGAGGCAGAGGTTGCAGTGAGCCAAGATTGTGCCACTGCACTCCAGCCTGGTTGACAGAGTGAGACCCTGTCTCAAATAAATAAATACATACATACATAAATACATAAATAAAATTATTTCAGGGAACTGAAGAATGTCAGATTTGCAAAGCCAAAATTGTGAAGGGTTTTGGCAAAAATTTCAAGCACAAAGGTTTCTTTTTTTTAAGTAGATGTGTTTATTTTGTCATTGCAAGCTATAAAATAAACAAAAGTGAACGTAGACCCCACTGAGCAAATCCTTAACAGCACTTAGGATTAGATCCAAATAAATGAGCGTTGAGAGTGGTGGCTGTCAACCCCAGCTGCACATTAAATCTCCAGGAGAACTCTTTAACATGCTGATGCTCAGGCCTCAACCACAGTGATTCTGATTTAATTTGTTTGAAGTGTGATCTGGATGTGGGTATTAAAAAACAAAAACAAAAACATCAGTGGTTCTTAACTTTGGCTGCAATTAGAATCACCTAGAGACTTTTTAAAAATCCCAAAGTCCAGGCTACAACGCAAACCAGTTGCATCAGAATTCATGGAGGTAAGACGCAGGCATCAGTATATGTTGAAGCTTCCATGAGCAGAACAATTAGTGGCAACCAAAGGGAAGCAAAAGAACATGTGCCTAGCAGCCAGACAACAGCTCCATAAGGCAGCTGGGTGTTCCTCTGCAATGTGTGAGGTCACTTTTCTTCTCATAGCCACATTTTTGTTCCCAGTTTTATTTCCATTATAGGCAACTGATGCTTGAGTTGAGTAAACCATGTCCACTAACTGAATTGATGGCATCAGAACCACGTTCCATTATGAAAACTTGTGCCATAAAAGAAGTGGCCTGAGCCGGAGTTGATTTTCATGGTTGACACATGAGATACCACGAGCCACCAGTATTGTCAATGAGCCGAGGTCAGGATTTATATCCAGAGCTAGTATTTAATAAGGGTTTAGCTTGTGCCAAACATAGTTCTAAGCAGTTGATATACACATGACTTATTTAATCTTCAGGACAACCATACATGTTATCATTATCCACGTGTTACTGATTAGGAAACCTAGGCACAGAGGAGTTCAGTGACTGGCCCAAGATCCCATGGTGACTAAATGGGGCGAGTCAATATTTAAGCAGCTCAGCTCCAAAGCCTGCACGCTTAACCTCTACACTGTAGGAGGCTGGCCAGAAGTGAAAAGAAAT
This sequence comes from Macaca mulatta, assembly GCF_049350105.2. Taxonomy (NCBI): domain Eukaryota; kingdom Metazoa; phylum Chordata; class Mammalia; order Primates; family Cercopithecidae; genus Macaca; species Macaca mulatta. The sequence continues at coordinate 20,274,711 of NC_133425.1, read as the reverse complement.
GTTCAATGCATCTCACTTTATTGACATCCTAGAGTGAGTACATACACAGCTTGAAGGAATTTTCCTTTGTGTTCTCATTAGAGACAGTGGCTGGTGGCCTCTGGGCTGGTAACCTTTCAGACTAGGTCCACAGGGCTCCTGCTTTCATCCGCTGGCTCAAATGATTTTGTGAAGGTTAAAAGATGCTCTGAGGGAGGAGGAGTGAGACAGAGGGGATGGATATTCACCACTCTCATGCACCAAAATCTACGTTCAAGAAGAATATTCTCTCTTAACCTCTCTCTCTGGTCAACCGCAACTTCACCTTCAAGAGACATAGCTCAAGATCACCATCTCCTCTGAGAAACTTCTCACCCTCTCTTCCAAATGAAGTGTAGAGAAAACAATTCTTCAATTAAAAGTTGAGATCCTTAGGGGAGTGGGATGCATTTGTTTTGCAAAGCCACCTTGAGGAGCAATTCTGGTTGTGGAAGGATGATCCCGAATGTTTGGAAGGCTCAGGAGACATAGATGGAAAACTGAATGTCTCTGCATAACAATGCAGGAAGAATTTGTAAGCTGCTTGGCAAGAGAGGTAGTGAACATGTGTGGAGATTCTTGGAGGTGAGTGATAATATCATAACTATCAGAAAGTTGAGGAGTAATGTTAGTCAATGCCATCCTCCCCACATCCTGGCAGGTCTGGCAAAAGAACCTTAGAATAAAAATACCTACTAGTTCATCTTAAGCCATTGTATGTGCTACAACTTAACCTCTTTTATTATCTCTACCCACAAAAATAAATACATTCAATAGACCTTGACTTTGCCGTCTGGCATTTGGAGAGACAAGATAAAGTAGCTTTGTTGCTTCTTCTTTTTTTTTTTTTTTTTCCCTTTGGAGACAGTCTCACCCTGTTACCCAGGCTGCAGCGCAGTGGCACAATCTCAGGTCACTGCAACCTCCACCTCCCAGGTTCAAGTGATTCTCATGCCTCAGCCTCCCAAAGAACTGGGACTACAGGTGTGCACCACCAAGCCCAGTAAATTTTTGTATTTTTAGTAGAGAACGGGTTTTGCCATGTTGGCCAGGCTGGTCTCAAGCTCCTGGCCTCAAGTGATCCACTCACCTCGGCCTCCCAAATTGCTGAGATTACAGGCATGAGCCACCATGCCAGGCTGTTGCATATTTTGAGTGATGGAGAGAAGAGGGAAGAGCATATCACAGAAAACAAGAGACAAATATACCTGACACTAATGGAAATGAGAGCCGTAGATATGAACAGAAGCCACCACAGGATATAAGAAAATCTTGAGGAAGTCTTAGTTCAATAGCATGAGATACAGTTGGGGATATAAGCCGATGTTATTTCATTCTTCAAAGGCAATTCCAGCCATTCTTTGAGTGACACACTGTTTCTTTTAATGATGGTTTCTCAAAGGCACTAACCTCTCCTGTGCACGTTTGTAGCATTTTACAGAAAGATTTAACAAGAGATTTTTTAAATAGTCTTAATATTGGCCATTCGGAACCATTTTAAGTTCCCCAAATGCGTCACATTTTTATTCCATTACAGACTTTTGTACATGTGTTCCCTTTTGCCTGAAACACATTTGCCCATCATCTTTGTCCGTTTTAATTTCTACTAGTCTGTCAGATCTTAGCCTTAGCGTTACTTCTTCTGACATATTAGTGAGGATGCTTTAGATTGCTAGTAAAAATAAAATCCAACTCAAAATGGCATAAAAATAGGTATTTGCTATTGTATTAGAAACTTCTTTTTATAATTTCAGTTTTTTATTTTAGATTCAGGAGATACATGTGCAGGTTGGTTACATGGGTACAATGCACAGTGCAGAGGTTTGGGGTACGAGTGGTCCCATCACTCAGATACTGAGCATAGTACCCAATAGGTAGTTTCTCAGCCCTTGCTCCCCTCCCGCCCTTCCCCCAGTGTCTATTGTTGCCATCTTTATGTCCAGGAGCATCCAATGTTTACCTTCCACTTATAAGTGAGAACATACCATATTTTGTTTTCTGCCTCTGCATTAATTTGCCTAGAATAATGGCCTCCAGCTGCATCCATGTTTCTGCAAAGGACATGATTTCATTCCTTCTTATGGCTGCATAATATTCCATGGTGTAAATGTACTACATTTTCTTTATCCAGTCCAACATTAATGGGCACGTAGGTTGATTCCATGTCTTTGCTATTGTGAATAGTGCTGTGATGAACATACACATGCATATATCTTTTTGGTAGAACAATTTATTTTCCTTTGGGTACATGCCCACTAATGGGATTGCTAGGTAGAATGGTAATTCTGGTTTTATTTTGTTTTTGTTTTTGTTTTGAGATGGAATCTTGCTCTGTTGCCCAGGTGGGAGTGCAGTGGTGCAATCTCTGCTCACTGCAAGCTCTGCCTCCCCGGTTCACGCCATTCTCCTGCCTCAACCTTCCGAGTAGCTGGGACTACAGGTGCCTGCCATCACGCCCGGCTAATTTTTTTTTTTTTTTTAGTAGAGACGGGGTTTCACCATGTTCGCCCGGATGGTCTCAATCTCCTGACCTCGTGATCCACCCGCCTTGGCCTCCCAAAGTGCTGGGATTACAGGTGTGAGCCACCGTGCCCGGCCAGTAATTCTGTTTTAAGTTCTTTGAGAAATCTTCAAATTGCTGAAGTGGCTGAACTCATTTGCATTCCCACCAACAGTGTATAAGTGTTCTCTTTTCTGCATAGCCTTGCCAACATGTTTATATATATATATATATATATATATATAATTAGATACTTCTTATGTGCCACTTCTGATCTTCTCAGTGTGTTAGCTTCTTCATGCTGCTGGATCAGCAGCCAAGGAAAGGAGATAGTTACAGCACTGATGAAGTTAGTTGATTCTGAGTACGTAAAAGACTAGGGATGCCACTGCAAAGCTGGGGCAGGAAGAATTCACTGGGGAATCTTTTGGTGTTTCCATGCCTGTGAGCACAGAAATCTGTTAGTTTCAGGAACTGTGGCCCCAACAAGGGCAAGGTAACAAGGGCTCAGTCTTCTCAGGCATGAAGGTCCAGGTTCCTCCCATTCAGCCAGACATGCTCAAGTGCTGGTCGGGATGAGAGAAACCCAGCATAGTAGTGGAGGATGAAGAGGATGGATATGAATTATGAGCTCCCAACCTAGTTCAGCTTGTTTCACTAGCCTTCTTGCCTTGAGTCATCTCAGAGAGTTTTGCCAATTACCATCTTGATAGGGACTCTGTAATTGGATCAGGCTTGTACTCTTCTTCTCAAGGAAGAAACAAGGGCATCTTGTTTTCAAAAGTAGAAGTAAAGAGAGGATCTGGTGATGCAATGGGTAGACTGTATCAGACACTGTATCATCCAATTCATTCTAGCCACCACTGAGATTCCATCAGAATTAAGCATAATCTGACTGTACCTCAATTTATTGCTCCACCTGCATCACATGTTTCTCATCTCCCTCCCAGGGTTTCCCTGTTAACACCAAGCTGTTGGACAGTATGGGAACTGAGTTGCTACCCATCCATGCAAAATCCAGAAATTTGAGGCAATTAACACACTATAGGCAAATCTTGGCTTAATGGGAGATGGAAGTTGATGGATAAATCATCCTCCTTTCTCCTATAATGCACTGACCCAAGATTCAGTTTATATCCATTCTTGGAGGACAGTCACACTAAGGAACAGCAAACTTAATAATGTTTTCTCATACTGACTCTTTCCCCCTTCCCTGCTTTGTTCTCTCTGTCTCTCATACCTGTTCCCTAATATTGCACTCTTTGACAAGGGAAATATTTGTTCTTTGCCTCAGGATCTGCTTTTTTCTTTTCTTTTCTTTTCTTTTTGTAAACCAAAGATAATAGTAATGCATAACAAAAGGTATGGAGGTAGGAAATTCCAGAGTTCAGATGGATATGTGCTGCTTTTATCTTTCCAGTTTTCCATCTTTCTTGTGTTGCAATCTGCCTTCACATTTATCCTTTCAGAGTTGAACAAGGCAATAGTAACTCCAAGCATCAGAACTTCAAACAAACCTGTTCCAATTCTGAAAAAGAAGAAGTGAGCATCCTTCCTAAGATAGAGGATAAGTCACTCAGAAACTCTCCAGGCTTCTGAGAGACATCTCACATCTCATTGAACAGAACTGCACCCCATTCCCAAGCTGTCAAGAGGAATTACATTTCTTAGTCCAATCATAATTCATCCTTTGGGACTGGAAATGATTCATCGTACCCTGAATCACATTCTTAAACAACAACAACAACAAAATTCTGTTACAAAGAAAGAAGTGAAGAATTAATAGGAACTGCTGGCACAGTTGGAGTCATTTTCAATATTCCTTCACCTTTTCCTATTTTCCACTATGGAGACTAAACAAGCAAGATATTCACTTTCCAGCTTCCCTTGCAGCTAGGGGTAGCCATGTGATCGATTTCTAGATCTTTGCATGTAAGGGGAAGTTCTCTGGGGGCTTTTCCTTCTTGTTAAAAGGATAGTGACATAAGAGCATGCTCTCTCTCTTCCTAAGTATGAAAGACCAACAAGCTGATAAGGGTGGAGTAGAAAGATGAAGCAAACCTGGCTCCTTAATTACATCCTTGAGCCACTAAAGTAGCCCTGGGATTGTTTTATGCTATATTTTTTAGTTATATTAGATAACTGTTTTTCTTATTTAGTCATTGTCATTTAAGTATTATATTACATGCAGCTAAAAGCCCTTGTAACTGATGAAGCAGCCAACAGTGTCGGCCATTTCCAGGAAGTACAGATGGTATTAGCTATGCCTTTCCTCTGACACCCAAGGCTTACCATTATTATGGCCATTATTGCTCTACATTTTCATTGCTTGGTTAAATAGAGAGTCCTTTGAAGTATATACATGCAGGCCAAGGCTGGGCACAGCCACAAAGACTGTGGTGCAGGATTCCTACACAGGGCAGTGGGCTGGATTAAATGGTCCCCAAAGCTTCTTACAGCTTTGAAATCTATAACCCCAATTCTTTTAATATAAATGTCCCCTTTCCATGTATAAACAGAAAAGAAGTTTTCTGACTCAACCTAGACGAGTTTGAATTTCCTGGAGTGGTTCAACATGGCAGCCTGGGAGCCAGGACTTGAACATGAGTCTAATTGACCAGGATTTTCCTACCACGCAGGGTAGCTATGAGAATTTTTGTCTTTTTACACGCATAATGTCATGGCAAATCACCAATTTGTGATTCAAAATAGGGAAAAGCAATGCAAGCATGCAATTTGTGCAAATGTTCCTATTCTGTTTGTAACATGGGGAATTTCCAAGCTACATTTTCACTTTGCAGATGACTTGGGGGTTATTTGCTATTCTGAACAGGTCTATCCTCATTCTCCCTTCCACTGTATGAAGAATGCATATGGGGAAGAAAAGACCATGTGTGAATGTTTCTTTCATGTTGAAATAATATTAATAAAGCATTTCCTGTGGTTATGGCTAATAAGTCATTTGTTTCCATTTTCTGTATGCAGTAAAGACACATGGAAAAATTCTGATCAATACCCTGTTAAAAGAAGCTTAGAATCCAAAACCTTCTTGCAGAGTGTGGCATTTGTAGAGTTCGTTACAGTCTGTATTAACAAAGGAATTATCATTGGGGAAACACAGAAAACGGAGAATTTAAAAGTTGACCGAACAGAAACCTTTAATAAGAAGCCAATGACACTTTAAATGTGTAATACCCCCTTTTGTTTAGGAAATGTTCCTAAATATTTTGTCTCTCTTCTTTCAAATGACTTCTTGGTGGTCAAGCAGAGAGGATAGAAGAGAATGAAACTAGATATCCTCTAGATAGATAATTGTGTGCCAGGTACTCGCTAAGTCATGTCATAGCTATTATCTAAGGAATTTTTATTTAAAAAATGTTTTAAAAATTATATAAATACATGCCTACTGCAAAATTTTTAAACAATTCAGAGGCACAAAAATTAAAAAGTGAAAGCTCCCCTTCATCCCCAAGCCCAATTCCACTTATTCCTTGGCAATAATCTCTATATTCTTTAATATATATCCATACAGATATATATTTTCTGCACACTGTCAGAAATATGCATATTCTTAAATTAATATGCTAGCAAACTATGTTTTCACCTATTCTAGGATGCAACTTTTTAAAAATTTAAAATATCAAAATAACACTGCATTTTACAGTTAAAGACATTATACATCGTCCACTTTCTTCCCTTCTTATAGACATACAAAATAATGGTGACTCCTGTGATAAGTGGCATTTTAGAGTAACAAAATACAGTAGATATGGAGCTTACATGATTATATAGATGTATGATTGTGTGGATTGCTATAGACAGCTTTCAGCACACTTGGGTCTGCCTCATTCATTTTAACAGCTACATGATCTGTCATTGTATAACTGTAGCCTCGTTTATTTCATCATATCCATTAGAGATGGACTTTTGGATTCTTTCTAGATTTTTCCCAGTAGAAATAATGCTGCAGTGACCATTCTTGTCCCTAAATCTTTGGTCCCGTGTGTAAACATTTGTGAAAGACAGATTCCTATGTCATTAATTCTCATAGCTACCCTGTAGGGTAGAAATCAGTCAGTCACTCAGAGCTTAACTAGGTACATATTCAACTCATGGTTCCATGGCTGCCATGTTGAACAACTTAAGAGAGTTCAAACTGTCATCTAGATCAGGAGTAGCAAACTTTTTTTCTGAAAAGAGCTAGATCGTCAACATTTCCATCTTTGTGGGCTATACTATCTCTGTTGCAACTACTCAACTCTGCTGCATAAAAGCAACCATAGACAAAAAAGTAATGAATGAAGTTGTTGCAATAAAACCTTATTACAGAAACAGGCTGGGGCTGAGTGCAGTGACTCAGGCCTGTAACCCCAGCATTTTGATAGGCTGAGGCGGAGGGATCACAAGGTCAGGAGATCGAGACCATCCTGGCTAACACGGTGAAACTCTGCCTCTACTAAATCACAAAAAATTAGCCAGGCGTGGTGGCACATGCCTGTAGTCCCAGCTACTTGGGAGGCTGAGGCAGGAGAATCGCTTGAACCCGGAAGGCGGAGGTTGCAGTGAGCACAGATCGCGCCACTGCACTACAGCCTGAGTGACAGAGCAAGATGCCGTCTCAAAAAAAAAAAAAAAAAAAAAAAGGGAAAGGTAAAGGAACAGGTTGGATTTGTCCCATGGGCTGTAGTTTGCTGAGCCCTGTCTTGGGTGAAGAGTCCTCTCCTGGGAGTTGAGAAGTGCACAACACGTATGGCCCTTTAGAGTCGCCCTGTCTGGCTCTTTGCCTTCGCGGACACTACTTAAGATACATTTCATAGTCCTTCCCAGCTTTAGTTTTCACCTTTAGTTTTGAACTATAATACGCATCCTAAAATATTTCAAAAGTATGCGTTACTGAATCAAAGTGAACACATGAATATATGTCCATGAATCCATTTCTCCTTCTGAGATTTGTTAAGAAAATAAAACTACGTTTGTGTTTATGAGAATTAATGAAGTGCTACACATACAGCATTTGCAAAGACTTAAAAAATGCTATAGCTCTTTAAAAAATGTTGTTGTCTCTTACTGATGAGGAAGTTCATAGTAATTAATCCACAAAGCCAGGAAGCCAACAAGGTCATTGTGACTCCATAACCTGTGCCTCTCCTACAGCACCTGCTGCCTCAAAAGGAGCTACTACCTAGAGAATCTGAACCCAGAGAAATTAAAAGAGTTTGATAAAACCCCACCTTGTCAGCAGTAGACAGAATGGCAGGCTCTAGATCTTAGAATATCTAGCAAATTCACTGCCCACAAGAAGAGGCAGATTGTGTAAAATCCAGGCCTTTGGGCTTGCAGACATTCCCAGTCAGTGGGTTTTCCTGTTATTTATGCCAATTCAATTACAACACAGTTCCACCACCTAGATGGAAATGCAGCCACAGAGGTGTTGATAAAGCTGTCACAGCAAGACGGAGATAGTAACTCTCGTCAATATTAAGAAAAGAACAAACCCATAAATAAGAGATTATCAAGTGAAATAAGACAGTCTCTCCTCCAACTTCTAACAAATCTCATGTGCAAAGCCATGTCATTTCCCCAGGCATCCTCCTTGCCATCCAGATGTATAGAATATGAATTGTGCAGGGGAGGGAAATTGATATGCAGAAGAAAGAGTTGGCAAAATAATTAGAGCCGTGAGGCTTTCTCAGTCTTGTGTTTCATCGGAGAAGTCACCAATTGTGGAATTATGGCTTCCAGAGCACACTGATTATGTAACGGAGCGGTCCCTGAAAAGAGCCTAGGAAGGACAGACAGGCGATGAGACTGTACCCATGAGGGTGAATGGCAGAGCCACTAAACAGCTAAGAGTCACTTCCCAGGGGGGTAAGAGCAGGTGCTACCTCCTTTGTGGCACTACCTGCCCACTACAGTCATCTGCACCCTACCCACTCTGCCCATGGAGACAAGCAGCCCCCTGCCTCCCCTCTCACTTTGTGGCTCAGTCATCCTTACCATTCCTTCTGGCAATGGCCACACTCAAGGCCACCTGCAAGTTGAAGCTGATTAGAAAATAAAAGTTTATATCGAGTTGCTAAAACCTGACTGACTAAAAGCCACGTGCAGAGAGGGACCCCCTGGGTCTGTATTCCCAGGGGGCCCTCAGCTCACCTGCTGGCTTGCAGCAGGGGATCTAGAGATGCTTATTGATTGGAATTGACTGGAGCCACCAACACAACATCCATAATGGAATGGGAAAGAGAGAAAGGAAAGAGGAAAGACGCAGGAGCAGGAGAAGGGAGGGGAGAAAAGTCAGAGAAAGGAGAAGGGCAAAGAAAGGCACAAAGATGCTTAAAATGTGCATGAACTTCAGCAAATAGGAGCAAAGGAGGAGAAGAGAGAGGGAAGTCAGTGAGAAAGAAAAGCAAAGAGGTGGTGAGCATGGGTGGGCCATGAACAGAGCAGACCTGCCAGAGAGATGGGAAGATACAGAGGGAAATGACCGAGAGAGGGGTGGGCTGACAGTAGGTATTGAGATAGGCAAAGAACAACGCCACACAGGACAGATACCCATAAAGACCGATGGACACAGCAGTGATCAGACCCATCCATATGGACACAGGGACACAAAAACAAGAGATAATATAGCTGAAGCCCAAGGATAGACTCGGGGGACCAGAGAATTTCCCAGTTTCCTGAGGGAATCCACGTTTCCAACTAATTCCTTGGTAGAGAAATGGAACAGGAAAAAAAATGTCTTTCTGGAAGAAACGCCTCCCGAGATTCTGGGAACCTGTTGCTCAGAAGGTGGAAATGTCCTCTGTCTCCTGGCTCCCTGCCAATTCTGCAATGACGTTGAAGACCGGGGCTTGCATCTGAATCCCAGCAAGCTTCGGGGGCTGGGGGAGGTTGTTCCTTTCTGGGCTCCAGGGTCCTTGCGTGGGAAGTTGTGAACCAGCAATGAACTCTACCTACCCTCACGGAATAATTGAAAAGATCAGCTTTTCAAAATAACCCCATGAAAGGTACATCACCCTCTGAGAACATCTAATGATGAAGGTGAGAAGATAGTTTGATTTCCGTGAAGTCATATATTCATTCTCATTCTTCCCGTCCTCCCTGCTTCCTGCCTGCCCTTTCTCTCCCTCCTCTCTACTCCTCTCCCCATTCTTCTCCCTCCTCCTCTCTTACTTTTCTTCTCTTTCCAATCGACCCCCACCCCCACGACACATTCTCGTCTGATTTCTATTCCAAAGAGACCTGACTTCAGCCTTCAGGTCATGAAATATTCAATCCACTTGGACACTTTTTAATTAATCTTGGGTTTGATTTAGGTCATTGTACTTTGACGCCTGCCTCCATCACCCTGTCCTGGATCCAATTAACCAGCTGTGAGCAGAAGATACAGACAAGAAGATACAGACAAGAGCACCTATTCTCAGGGATCAGGGACCTGGTTTGCTGAGGCATCTGCAAACATTCTCTTTGCCATCCCCCTGTATTGCCAGGAAAAGGTAACATGCAGGATAAGATCTGTTCTATAACAGAGTAGAAGGTGAATTTTAAAGGACAAGAAAAAGAAAAATGCAAACCAAAAGCAACTGACAGCTCAGGCTGCAAATATCCAGATGATTAACAGGCTGGCTGGATCACAAATACAGATGTTTCATCAGAAGTCCATGGTTGTCCTCACTTAACTATTCTCATCATCTCCACCTCCCATATGGACTTAATTGTCAGAGGATTCATTTGCACTTGTTGACATTTTGCTCTGTTTAAAAAAATAGCGTTTTCATTGCTATTATTGCATTGTGCTAGTGGTTTTGTCTCATAGGTTGAGTCATAAATAAAATTAAATGAATTCGTGCACATAAGGTTTTCAACACAGTGCCAGGCACCTGTTAAGTGCTTGACAAACATTGGGTGTTTTGATAAATTATAATCATTTTCATCATATCTTCGTTGGTGACACGCTTGGTTTTCCATTCTATCTGTAGTGGGTCACACAACCTCCAGCTCTCAGGTGGTTCTTAACAAGGTTTGCCAAATAGCTGCAGAATGTTTTTGACATTGAGTGTAGGGTTTCCCAAATAATATGTCGTGTCCCACAGTAATCTCCCATCTTTCCTAAACTCCTATTCAGTCATTCAACAAACATTTACCAGGCACCTACTGAATGCCAGATATCATGCTAGATGCTGGGGATTCTCAGATAGGCATGATAGAAATGGTTCTTGCCCTTTAAAAAATTACAATAAGCTAGGCCACAGGACTTACTATCCATGCCTGTAACAATAGCAAATCCTTACATAGCACTTACTACAGCCAGATGTGGTTCTCAGCTCTTTACATACTTCCCAACTAGCCTATGAGGCACAGAACTCTGTAACTCTCATTTTTTGTTGTATATTTGTTTTAGTCTATTATGATACTGCTATGAAGAAATAGCCAAGACTGGATAATTTGTTAAACAAAAAAAAAAGGTTTCGTTGACTTGCAGTTCCACTTGGCTGGGAAGGCCTCAGGAAACTTACAATCATGGCAGAAGGCAAAGGAGAAGAAAGGAACCTTCTTCACAGGGTGGCAGGAAGGAGAAGTGCCAACCACAAAGGAAGAAGCCCCTTATAAAATCATCAGATCTCATGAGAACTCACTCACTATTATGAGAACAGCATGGGGATAACCGCCCCCATAATTCAATTATTTCCCACCGGGTCCCTCCTACCACACGTTGTTGAGGGCCAATTGCTGGCCCGATGACATGAGGGGCCTACTGGAGGTTAAGGCTTAAGGATTCAGATCAAGCCTGGGCCTTATGGCCCTGGACTCTCAAGGGGAAGAAGTCACTTACCAATGCCAAGAGGTAGAGAAGGCAGTGGTTAATAGTTTGGGACTATGGGAACATGGGAACTACAATTCAATGAGATTTGGGTGAGGACACAGCCAAACCATATCAATATATGTAGAGACTGAGGCCCAGATAGGTAGATTAATCTGCCCAAGGTCACTCCATAATAAGCAGAAATGCCAGGATTTAAACCCAGGCTGTTTGGCTTTAGGGTTCACAAAACTAACCACCAAGCTATGCTCTTGCATTTGGTACACACTGCTCTTTCTGTTAGCAAACTTTTGTTGGTTTCTGCAAGTAGATTTAAATTTCTTAAACTCCATAGAGGCAGACAACTATTAAAGTATGCTGGGGGCTAAGAAGAGGGGGAGTCGGAATGACTACTTATTTATATGGAGTTTCTGTCTGAAGTGATCCAAAAGTTCTAGAACTAGATGGTGATGATTTCAAAACATTATGAGTGCACTTAATGCCATTGAGTTGTACACTTTAAAATGTTTAAAATGACTTTGTTTGTTTGTGTTTTTTGAGACGGAGTCTTGCTCTGCCACCAAGTTGGAGTGCAGTGGTGCAATCTTGGCTCACTGCAACCTCCGCCTCCCAGGTTCAAGTGATTCTCCTGCCTCAGTCTCCCAAGTAGCTGGGACTACAGGCATACCACCATGTACAGCTAATTTTTGTATTTTTAGTAGAGATGGGGTTTCACCATGTTGGCCAGGATGGTCTCGATCTCTTGACCTCGGGATCTGCCCACCTCGGCCTCCCAAAGTGCTGGGATTACAGGCATGAGCCACTGTGCCCAGCCAAAATGGTATTTTTTAATCCTGAAGTCCAGGGTTGTCTTATAACTTCATAACCCCATCATTTCTGAATCTTTAAAGTTTCCAGCTAACATTTCTTGGTCGGTTTACTGATTGCCAGTGGTGTTAGAAATGGAACTTGCTTTATTTTTATCATTATCACTCTCACGATTATGAAAAACAGAGCCCTTTTAGGTACCCACAAGATCCTCATCCATGTAAGAGCAATTGGAGCCACAGACAGGGCTGATTCTGAGGCTGAGGGGACAGGTGTTTTGTTCCAGTGAGGTGTTTGGTGTTAGGAGCTGGGCTAGAGCAGGAAAGGTGCTTTCCAAGAAGCAAGGATGCAAAAGGGCAAGTTTACATCAAGACAGAGTTGAGAGGGCAAAGTTCAGAGCCAGAAGAGTAACTCAAGCTCGACGTTTGAGGTGCAAATCAGGCATGCAAACAGAAATCAATGTCAGGGTCAGGGACTGAAAGAATCTCAAGCCTTTTGGAAAGCAGAATGTAATAATAATATCATAAAAATAACAATAATAGGCTGAGCATGGTGGCTCACATGTGTAATCCCAGCAATTTGGGAGGTCGAGGCGGGTGGATCACTTGTGGTCAGGAGTTCGAGACTAGCTTGGCCAACATGGCAAAACCTCATCTCTACTAAAAATACAAAAATTAGCCGAATGTGGTGATGCATGCCTGTAATCCTAGCTACTTGAGACGTTGAGGCAGGAGAATCGCTTGAACCCAGGAGGTGGAGTTTGCAGTGAGACAAGATCATGCCACTGCGCTCCAGCCTCGATGACAGAGTGAAACTCCATCTCAAAAAATAAAAATAAAAATAAAACAAAATAACAATAATAGTAAATCAAACTCTTGGTGCTTTCCACATGCCAGATACTGCTTCAAGGATTTTCATACAGTAACTCATTTATTCTTTTTTATTATTATTATCATTGCCTCTATTTTACAGATAAAGAAACTAAGGCACAGGGAAGTCAAGTGACTTGCCCAGGGTCACACAGCTAGCAAGTGAAAGAACCTGGATTCCATGGTGGATGATCAAGAACTAGACTGACCTCTTAACTATATAAGGTAGGAAGTTCATCTGGATTTACAACTCTGGTCCTGCTGAGGGCCAATTGCTGGCCGGATGACATGAGGGGCCCACTGGAGGTTGAGGCTTAAGGACACAGATCAAGCCTGGACCTTACAGCTCTGGACTCACAAGTGGAAGATTCAGTGACCAATGCCAAGAAGCAGAGAAGGCAGTGGTTAGTAACACAGACTGAACTGGAAGCCAGGGCTTGGATTGTAGCTTTGCCACCCAGCAGTCATGAAACCTTGGGCAAATTATTTCATCCTCTTCTGCCTCAATTTCCTCCTGTATAAAATGGGGATATACTACCATTTATCTCGTAGAGTTGCTGTGATGATTACATGAGTCTATTTTCATAAAGCATTGAGTACAGAACCGGCATAAAGTGAATGCTAAATAAAATGAATCCATTAGAAATAAGAGCTGCAACTTTTTGTGTCTTAGCGGGAAGTTGGGGAAGCAGTGACCCAACTGGGGATTTCCATGCTTGTTTTGCCTTTAACAACGGAAACCAAATCCTTGGCTGAAAACAAAACAAAACTGGTGGCTGGTGTCACACTGAAACTTACACATATGCCTCGAGCCACTCGCCTACGGGAGCCCACCACCAGTTCCTGCCTCGCTTCTCTCCCCTTCTCATCCACATGTCGGGGAGGAAGTAGGGGCTGCAGGTCCGCATGCCTTGAGCTGCCTACGCGGTGATATTTAATTAATCTATTCATTTGATCCTTAGATTTGCTTAGTGGCTCCCTTTCCTTGACACTCCCTGGGGTTTGAATACAGTAACATTCAGCCCTAATTAAAATTGTTGAAACAGCAGCCATCTCCATTAATAAACCATCAGAATGAGACTGGATTTTTTTTTAAAACAGCCTTTTCTTAAAAACTCCGAGAAAGTGGACAGAGTGAGCCCAGGTAGGAAAGAAGAAAGCTAACAAACTCCTTGTTTTTGTTGCCAAGTGTTTGAGGGTGGGATTCCTAATTCTCTCTACTGGTCCGGGGCTGGAGGCCAATTCTTTATAGCAAAAAGAACCCCAGAGTCTACATGCAGAGACCTCCCATCACAAACTTGCTGTGTGAGACCCCCTCTTTTGGGTCTCAGTTTTAAAATGGGGGTGCCAGACCAGCTTTAATGTTCTGTGGTCTGAAAACATCAAGTCGTCTAGTCCTTGAATTGGGCCAAATTGAGGAATTCTTGAGCCTATATCACTGGCCTAAGAAAATAAGCACAGGCACTTTCTTCCACTCAAGTCCCTTGGCTTTGGGTCATGTAAGCTGCCCTCTGACCACAAGAGCCTGGACCAGGGATCAGGGTCTGGGTCCCAGGCAGCCATCCAAGTTCAACTAAGGGGGCCAATGAGGAGTGTTGGCTCAGGAATTCTCCATGGTGGATCGGAGAATTCTCCAGCCAACCCAATCAGATCCTGTCTCCTGGGGGAGTTTTACATGTGCTTCTCCCCAAGTAGGGGGGAGGAGAAGCAGGAACAGTTCAGCCATGGCTGCAATGTGGGCATGAAAGCCACACAAACCTGGGTTTCAAATCCTGCTGGTACCTCCTTGCCATGTACCAACTACATGACTTTGGACATGCTGTGTACCCTCTCTGTGTCTCAGTTTGCTTATACGTAAATAAGTTAGTAAGTCCTTTCTTCATAGGCTCATTCTGAGGATTAATGCCTGATGCATACACCCCTGTTTTGGGTAGCTGTGATTACTATTAAAAGCAGTGGATGAAGAAACAGGAGACAGAAACAGTACACAGAAGCAGAAGAGAAACAGAAAAGAAAAGATAAATCAAATCAAAAGAATTGTTGTCTCTGGGTGAAGCACCCTTCCCAGTGCTCAGTCCATGTGCTTTTATGAGGCCCCACCTCCTTTTCCAGCCATAGTGCGTGTGACATAGATCCACGCCAATCAGAGGCAGTCATCCCTTCTAGCCAGTCACCTTTCTAGCCACAGGCCCAAGTGAATCAGAGCATCACATTCTCCCAGCCATTGTGATTGGTCCAGAGGTGGGCACACGTGCTCTGATGGGGCTCCACCTCTTTTCCAGCCATAGTGCATGTGACTCAGGCCCAAGCCAATCAGAGCATCACATTCTCCCAGCCATTATGATTGGTCCAGAGGTGGACACATGACCAAAGTCAGCCTACCCATGCTGCATGGATTTCACCCTGCAATACCCAGCATTGCTTCCTCTCCAGTATCTATGAGAAATCAAGTCCCATCCACCCTTTTGTGACTTTTGAGAACTCTTGGAAATTTGCCACTGGATCTTGGGAAGGGGTCACATCACAAAGCAAGTAGCTTTCCACTGTATTGCTGTCTCCGTGCTATAACTTACTGTCTTTCCCTCCTGTCCTCCCCTCCTCCCCAGAACAACCCTGGAAATCCATGCAGGTATTTCCAAAAATAATCTTCAGCCTCAACACCAACCAAAAGAGCTCCCAACAAAAGGAGTTTTCTCTTTGGATGAGCAATTCTGGTTGAACTGAATGTCCTCTGTATAAGGGCATAAGTCAAGTGTAAGGTAAGGCCTGCATCAGCAGAGATCATTATCCTTACAGGCGTTCCTGAGCAGGAGGGCGGTAAGATCGATATGCGCATTACCAGTCCCTCTCATTTCCTGAGACTTTGTTTCCACCCTGGAGTCAACATCCTAAGCAGAGGAAGCAAAAGACTTTCCATCCTTGTTCCTGGAGTCAAAGAGATTGTGATGCCCAGCTGCCTTATTAAACTTAGGGTTTTTATGTCTCACGGCCACTAGAATCACCAAGGTTAAACATTCTGGGTAAGAACTGGGATTAATAACATAGCAATGGCCTCACACTGACGGTGGATTCCCCCTGCTAGTTAATAAAGTGATTTATTTGAATTGCTTCCCCCTTCACTGTGACATGGGGCCTGCTCTCCCCCTACCAGCCCTTCCGTTTCTAGGAAAAGACAAGCAAAGCTTATTGAATTCTAATACATCATCGTGGCAGCAGGCATCAATAGAGGGAGACAGATGTGAGAACAGAACACCAAGCCCCACATCCATCCCCTTGCAGTTTCCCCACCCTTTCCTTCTCTTCTTGGCAAATCTACTCAGCTCCCCTAGGGAAGCTGAGAGTTCATTATGAACAGCAGCCAAGAGTCAATAAATACATGACTGAGATTTCAGTCACCTACTGTGGCTGTCCCCACCACCGACTAAGTAATTGCATGGCCCCAGACTGGGTAGGGAAGGCTTGTGGGGTAGGGACGAGTGGCAGGGAGCTCAACAGAGCTCTGCAGCCAGAATGATCTTTTTATAAAGCAAATTTGATCATGTCAAACACCTTTATCACACTTAAAACTCTTCAATGGCTCCCCATTGCTTCTAGAATAAAGACCAAAACATTTAATATGGCTTGCAAGATTGTGCAGGGCCTGGCCCCAGCCCACCCATCTGATCTCATATCTGAACACGACCCTCACACACGCAAACATGTTTTCAACTACTCTGGCCACACTGATAATCTTTTAGTTGCTAGTGGACCTCCAGAACTCAGATCAAATATCAGCTTCGCAATCCAGAACAAATCCTACTATAATCTAATCTTGTAGCACAATTGTTCTTCTTGGCATCTGTCCTAGCCTGCAGGTTTATATTTATATAAAGTGTGTGTGTGTGTGTGTGTGTGTAAAATTATTGGAATGATGCTGTCTCCACTGACTGTCAGATAACTCTACATTTTGCTCTCCAAGTATCTCCAGTTTCTAGCACAATGCCTGGCACAGAACAGGAAATCAGTATATTTTTGCTGAATGGATGTATGAATCAATGAGTTATAAAGTGGGGCATATCCCAAGAGCTGGAAGCACTTCAGTGGTATTAAAGCAGAGAAGATGTGCAGCAGGACGGGAAAAGAGGCAAGAGAGGCAGACAGAACAGATCACAGAACAATCATTATTCATTCAGCACCTGCTGTAGGCCAGGCACAGTTCTAGGCATTAGGAATACCGCAGTGAATAAAGCAAACAACATGCTTTGCTTTCATGGAGCTTAAATCTGAGGCTATTCCCCTCTGATGTTGCAGTATATCTACAGAGGAATATTCCTCTTGGAATATCTACAGTTGTCATGTTATTCTAAATTGCAGCAAAAATAAATTGCAAACCTAACTAGGTGTAAGGGGTCTCCCATGGGCAACATTCAAACTAGGCCTTCACCCATGGGGAAGCCAAAGTAAACACTTTAACACATCCACAGAATAAATTCACTCCTCCACATCCTATTGATAAAAAGTGGATGGTTTCCACCAGATTCAGCGATAGGATAGAGGGGAAGATTAAGTTGCATACCATACAATGAAATGTCCTCGATTTGCTCCATTAAACACCTCCGCCCCTTTTCTCCAGTTCCTCATTCCTACCAGCCCTTTCATCTATCTTCTCTCTCTCTCATACTGCCTCTGAAAATTCTTCCTCTCCTAAACAATTCAGTATTCATCTTTAGCTTGTAAATTTGCCTAACAGTGACCATCAACCATTTCTCAAACATGCCCCTTGAGGACCTTCACTTCTGCTGCCATATAAACATGGATCAGATTTGGGGGACATTTTATGAAGGGTTTGAATTTACCAGTGTGCCATGGCCCACTCTGTGGGAGTTTCTGTTATATGGTGCCAGGTCCTTCATGCTAAGGATTTTGCCTTTTCCCTAAAGGCCATGTGAAACACAAGAGGTTTTCAGCACAGGAATGACCCCTGGGCAGATTCTCCCCCACTGCACTTGAGATTTTGCCTCAGATTCATAGGAAGAATCTAAATGAAGCTGTGGGTGTCCTTCTAGCATTAATTAAAGCTTTGCTGTGGGCCCAGCTGCAGAGAAGACCGTGGGGTGCAACACAGAGGGGGAGCAGCTATAGCTTCAAGGAATCTGCAGGCAGCTCTAAACACATCAGACCTCTCCCCATCTCCTCTGCTCTAGAAGCAGAGCCAAGGTCCCCTTAGGGAGAAGGCATTGCTAAAGCTAAAACTCAAATATCTGCTTCCCATAGGAAAGAGAAATGGTTGTATCCTGGGGAAAAGTCTATAAAGTGCAATTTCCCTTAAGATTCCTTTTCTGCGATCTCCTCTCAGTCCTGACGATCCCTAAAGTAGAGCTCAGTGTGTAGAGGATGCTCTTCACATTAGAGGCATGGACTTGTGTAGTGTGAAAACTCTGCCTCCCATCTCTCTGATCCAACTTCCCAAGTCCAGGACCAGAGCATCCATTGAGTTGTTTAGTAATAATCATAATTACAAAAATAATTACAGCTACCATTTACGAGAACTTACCAAGTCAATCACTTAATGGACACTATTTCAATTAAATCTCACAGTAATCTGGTGAAATGGAGATTATTTGACACCGTTTGACAGATGAGGAAGCCAAGGCTTAGATCTGTACTACTTAGCATTTATAAGCCATGGGAGGTTGAGTAAGTTACTTTACTTAACCATCCTGCTTTATTAACTTTTATTGAATGAAAATGTGTGCAAAGTCTTCCTCTAAAATGTGTACCCAATTTTTATCCCACGTCTCCTAATCAACCTCAGAGGAACTCTTAGGTTACTCTTGGAATGGGAAGCAGCTGTGGTCTGAGCCTTTAAGAATCTTGGGAGTGCAAGAAGCATTATCCTACTCTGGAAGTGATGAAGGCTTGAAACTTAGGTAACTACACAAGGTCCTGCAGAGACCTCTCTGTTCCTGCCTGGTTGCAGGGAATTCAACTCTGCATTAGATGAAAACTTTCATGAACCCTCAAGCGAGCATCGTAAAAGGAAAACTGACCCCATCTCTCATCCTGTTAAAAGCCACCACTAACTTTCTTTGGACTCTAGAACTCATTGGAAGCCAGCAATAAAAATGAAATACAGCAAACTTTAGCAGGAGGAAGAGATAAGGGCAGAGAGAATTTATGAGAGCTTATGGGAGTTAGTAAGGACTCCTGGTAGTATGGAGAAAAAAAGAAATGGAACTCCATAAGCCTCATCCCAAAAGGGTGCAATTTAATGAGCCACTTCAGGAAACTGCAGAAAGTGTGAGGTACAATTTACTTCAGGTACCACTGGAACCTGTCAGGTGCCTCTAGCTCTCATTCTGCTTATCACTGAGTGTTGCCCTCTTCTTCCCCATTCCCACTGGCCTTCACCCAGTGGGAGAATGGCTGTAGTAGCTCCAGCTATACACTTTTATGGAGTGAGTGACCAAGAGAGGAGTGGTGAGCTCTCTTACTTTAGATTTTAGATTAAGTTCAGGAAAGAAAGAGATAAACAGATGGTGGTCAGACCCGCTTTTCAAAAACAAAACAAAACAAAACAAAAAACACCTGTAGAAATCAGGATGGATATGCACCCCTGTGATGTAACAGAGTCCAAATATATAGTGGCTTAAACAAGTTAGCTATTTCTCACCCACATAATAGTTCAGATGTAAGCAGGCCATGGCTGGTGAGGTGAGTCCCTTTTGTCCAGGACCCAGGATCCTTCCATCTTCTTGCTCTGCTACGCCTAGAGATTGTTCTCACCTGAGTGGCCTAAGAAATACTAACACATCTGCCATGCAGCCCAAGGAAAGAGGGAAAGGTGAGTGAAGGAAGCAATGCTTCACTTTAAGAGCACAACTCAGGAGTCATACACATCAGTGCCACTCATCAATTCATCCTCATGGCCACACGTAACTGCAAGGGAAGTGGAAAATGTCGTCTTTCATCTGGGCATCCATGTACCCCACTGAAGACTCGGGGTTCAGCTACTACTATAGGAAGAGGAGTGTACATCTGGGATTACTGGAATATCTATCACAGCCACCCAAGGACAAGAAAGCTGCGGAAAGAAATAACAGCAACAAAAGAGAATACTGCCTGGATCTCAGGACATCGTCCATCTCTCCATCACTCTTTTCTGTTTCTCTTGGATGTCTACTTCATTATTCTTTTTCTTCTCAGTGTTCTGTGCCCCTTCATGCCCAGGACAGGTCAACTATGTCCATGTCATCATTTCTAGGCTTATACATACAGTCTGAAGTAAAACAAGACCAGTTAGCCCTCCAATACAAATGGAACTTGGCGTGCACATTCTCTGCCAAGTGGATTTATGATTTAACTCTCATCAAGAAAGGGGCAAATGAGAACACAATAGGGCCAGGGTATTAACTTACAAGAAATAAATGCAAAGTCATCTTACTAAGAGGAATATTAACTTCTCATGCAGATCAGAAGGATGAGTGTGTGGCAGGGATGTGTTTTGGAAATAAATTAATTCTTGGGGTGATGGGATGAGATCAGTTTCATTTTGAATACTCTGGGGAAAAACCAGCCACAGAAATGCAGAGAAGAAGGAGAAGCTTCAATCTATCCACAGGACAAAGGCAGTCCCGACAGCCTGGCCAGCTGGTCCTGAGTTGGAACTGCCCTCAACAGGCATTGGTAACCAAGGGGCAAGAGAAGAGTTCTTGACTGTCAGGTCCTGAGGTTGGCAAATCTGCCAGATACCAGAAAGGACTGGTGGGTATGGAGACTTCACGATTTTGTTGGAGTGCCATACGGATGCCTAAATGGGTGGGAAGGTAGGAGAGCCAGAGTACTCTGAAGGGAGGGGTAGAATGGAGAGGGCTTGGGAAGGGTAGGAGAAAACGGAGAACATTAGGCAAGGAGAAAGCATCCACATGGGACATGACCAAACTAAGGTCCGGCGTCTGCAGCACTTTATAGTTCAGTACTTAACACCTAAACCCTGAATTTTTTCTTTTTTCTTTTTTTTTGTAGTGATGGAGTCTTGCCATGTCACCCAGACTGGTCTCCAACTCCTGGACTCAAACGATTCTCCCACCTCGGCCTCCCAAAATGCTGGGATTATAGGTGTGAGCCACCACACCTGGCTTAACCCTGAGCATAGAATTGCTCAAACTTTTCTCAGAGTCCAGTGTGCATGTATTAGCTTGGGAGCAGCAGGCAATTTGTACTCAGACTAGGGAGAAAAGTAGCCCCCACCTCCCACCACCAGGTGCCTGAACATCATCATTGTGAATGTGAGGTGGCAGGAGGGGCTGTCCTCTGGGGGCTGCTGAGCAGAGACACAAGCAAGACAGCCACATAGTTAATATGTTAGCCAGAGACCCACTGAATTACTTTGCTAGGGCTGTCATACAAAGTACTGCAAACTAGGAGGCTTAAACACCAGAAATTTATTTTCTCACAAAAAAGAGGTCCAAGGTCAAGGTGTCTGCAGGGTTGGTTTCTTCTAAGACCTTCCTCTTTGGCTTATAAGTGATCACCTTCTCGCTGTGTCTTCACAAGGTCTTCCCTTTGCGTGTTCCTGTGTCCTAATCTCTTTTTATCAGGATATCAGTCATATTCAGTAAGGACCCACCCTAATGATCCAGTTTAATCTAATTACTGCCTTAAAGACAGGTCCCATCTCCAAAGATGTCCTGAGGTTAGGACTGGGGAATAAGATTTCAACATGTGAGTTTTGCAGAGATACAATTCAGCCTGTAACACTCACAATAAGAAGCCCAAAAGGGGTTCATGTCAAGTCTTGGCCACAAGAAGAGAATGTCTTGACTCTTCCTCAGCTTCAATTACAAGTCATGGGGGAGAAGACTTGAGGTTGGTCCAGTTTGGGGCAGATGTTTATCCCTGGTCCTACCAGCCATGCCCAAGGGATGTGGACTAACCTACAACAAAGACGGCTGCCAAGGCTCTGCCCAGGGATGGTAGTGACTGGTTGCCAGTCTGGGTAGACAGTCCATCTCACCTAACAGAATAAACTCAAACCCTTCAGTAGGACATACAGAATCTCTCACACCCAGTCCCCTCAGTACCCACCCCTCAGCCACATCCCCTGCCACCCTGCACAAATTCTACCCTGCATTCATGCTACGCAAACCTCACCTCACTGTTTCTCATCCTCAGCCTTTGTGCAGGCTTTTTTCTCCACCTAGAAAGCTTCTCCTGTCCACCCACTTGTCTGCCTGAAAAGTCCCCTCTTATATTTACATTTCAAAGCCCACCTGGAGCATTTCCTTTGGAAAATTCTTCCTGAGCTCCTGCAGAGACAGTCTCCCTCCTCTTGCCCTGTGTGGACCACTCAGAACACTGTGTCACAAGTTTTGTTAGATGGTCTTTTTCCTGAAGTCGGCTGTGGGTTCTAGGAAAGCTTCCAGAACAAACTTATCTACTACAAAGCCTAGCACAGTGCTTGCATGGTACACAACAAATATTGTGTGACTATTACAAAAGAATGAGGGAATATTATTATCAACTGGGCACAAATTATTATCAACCAGGCACTTGTGTTTATAAGTTTACTTGTAAGTAAAACACAAGTCCCTGCCTTTTAAGAACTTCTCTGGGACTGGAGAAGACATAAATATAAATAATGACTATGAAAATAAGAAATAAACTAAGAGCTAAGGAAGCACAGAGGGAGTTGCCATTTAAACTGAAAAAATTGTGGAAGATTTCTGGGATGAGGTGACTTTGAGTGTAGTCACAAAAGATGAGTAGGAGTTTGTCAAAGGGTGATAGGTGGAGGAATTGGAAAGAGGTGTCCATATTGAAGAAAGAACATGAACAAGGCATGGAAAAAAGATCATGCTAGGTTTGTGGATAGAACATGGAGTGGCTATGGTGACACCAAGGCCAAGGACTCTAGGTGGGGGCAGCATCATCTATTCCATACCTGGAACCTAATTGCTTTGCTGTTGTTACTGATGGAGCTACCAACTTCTCCAGTCATCCAACAGCCACCCAGAGTCTTTCTGTCCCTCCATGGACTTTCTTAGGAAAGAAAGAAAGACACTGGGTTATCAACAGTCTTAGAGCTAAATAAGTCAAGCCTTCTGCATTTGGGGCTTACACTGTCCTCCTACCACTTTGCTAAATGACAGAGAGGAAGGGTGGCCCATCTGAGCCTGAGATGAGAAACTCGCCTCCCACTTTGCACTTTTTGTAAACCTCTCTAATTTTGTGTGGCAAGTCACTTCACCTCTCTGAGCCCCAGTTACTTATTTGAGAAAAGGCATTCCTGACCCTACAGGGTTCTTGTGAGGACTAAAGCTAACTCGGGTCAAATGTATAATGCATGAGTGACATCTAACAGTCACTCAGTTAATAGTGGCCATTACAATTACTTTTTAAAAATAAAAACGTGCTTGTCTTACCTCCCCTGTTCTAGAACTATAAAATCCTGGGGAATTTTCATGTCCCTTACTGTCCAGCATATATTGATGTCCAGTAAATACATGTTGTATTCATGACTGCCTGGAATCCTGGAATTTTCAGACAGGGAAATATTTGTGAAATCAGCCAATCCAACCTCTCATTTTACACACAGTAGAAATAGGCTCAGAGATAAAATGAGTACTTCAGAGCCTGTGTTTTCATTTTGACTCTACTGTGTGTAATTTTAGCTGTAACATAGCCTTTCTTGCCAAGTTCCCTTACCTATAAAATGTGGTAATCTTAGTAACTATTTTATTGGATTGCCATAGGGATTAAATGAGTAAATACATATGAAGCATTAAGACCAATGTCTGGCACATAAAAACCATTAATAATCTGTTATCATCATGATGGAGACTGAACCAAGACCACACAACCGCTTAGTAGCAGGACTGAAGCTCGCATCCCACTGCTTCTGATAAGATCAGATATTCCTCATTTTAGCTTCTAGGGTACAGAATTTACATGGTTCTGCCACATCTTGACAAGGTGTAGGCTAACCTTAATCCCTGGAGAGGACTTCCCAGCCAATCTGTTCATTGGCCAAACCCAGGTCTTGGTTAGCTTAGGGGCTCACCATCTCTGAGCCCCTTCTCTCCTTGCAAACATGCTGAATTACTTCTTATTCTATTATGTATATCAATGGCTCTCAACCAGGGCAGATTCTTCCCCCAAGAGAAATGTGGGGATATCTGAAGACATTTTTAGTTGTCACAATTGAGATGGAGGGGATGCTACTAACATCTGGTGGGTAGAGGCCAAGGATGTTGCTAAATGTCTTACAATGCACAGGACAGCTCCCTACAACAAAGAATTATCCAGTCCAGAATGTCACTGTGCTAAAAGACCCTGATGTAGGTATATGTGCATTGAGATGCAAATGTGATCTGTTTCACATATGTTCTATAGCTACATAATCAGCATATTGTAGAGAAAAGAGCAGTTTTGGCATTAAAGAGACCAATGTTCAAATTCTGGCTCTGCCACTTACTCGCTGTGTGGCCTTGGACATGGCACTTCTCTAGTGGCAACTAGTAGGTGCCTAAGAAATAATAGGCAGATTGCTGGTGAGTATGAATTATAATTCACCCCATTTCTGTAAGGTGGGCAAATGTGGATACTTGAAAATGTTGGCTGGGAATGAGCTGGAAGTTGGCTGATGGAAGACAGATGAATGGATATTGATGGGTGGTTTAGGACCAAATAAGGCACCAAGACAAGAGATGAGAACTTGGCCAAGGTGAATGGGAAGTAATGGAGGTAGAGGTCATGGAGAAAAGAACCTACACTGATATAGAAAATTATCATTCATTTATTTAAAAATTTTATAGGCCAGGCTTTATGTGAGTCATTATATAGACATCATTCATTCATTCATTCAATAAAAATTAGTGAGCATCTACTATGTACTGAAGCACCATGATGGACACTACACTCACCTCATTGATTTGTTCAGGTCTTTATTCTAGTTATTCATTGAACACCTACTCTGAACCAGATACTGTGGTGCCATTTGACATGCATCACCCCCTCCCCTACTCATTCATTCATCCACTCAGTCACTAATTCATTATTTAATTAATTCATTAAAGAGTTGTTTGTAAGAACCTCTGCTGTGCCAGACATTAGGTTAACTGCTGATAAAAGAGTAAAAGCTGTAGGAAGGGAAGCGATCAGTAATTGATGGATGTTCATCTAGAATGGGAAATGGGAAGCAAATATTCTACGTTTTATGAGAGGACGGTACAATTAGGTCAAGACTCTGTGGAGAGATCCTTCCTGTAGGAAATAGCTAAAGTGACAATAACAACAACAACAAAAACCTTTATGGAGAGAAGATTCTGTAGGAAAGAACTAAACTTCTCCAAGAGCCATAAGTTATTAGTGATATAGACTGAATGATTGGTTTGAATTAGAATGCACAGATGATTGTCAAGGGTTTGGTTGTGGAGAACAGAATCCACTTCAGTCAGTCAAGGCACAGATTTCTGTGTTTTGCATATTGCTTTATACATTGATGGATTTTCGAAACATTGAGAGAATAGAAGAAACAGCTTCTAGATTGAACTTCTAGTAATGAATCTCAAATCAACACAAGACTGAGCCCCAAAAGAATTTCTGTTCCCAACATAACAAAGAAGCTGCTAGCCAAACTAAGAATCTGCAGACTGTAAGTCCAAGTTGCCTCTGCTGTAGGCTGCACCAGCAAAAAGGGTGCTTCCCTCCTTACTTACCTCAGTGCCGAATTTCAGTTTCAGGTGCATCTGATAGTCTGAAACCCCCTTTGAGAGATGTAGTTTATATCTTTCTAGGGAGAACAGCATTTTAGAAGGGAGCTGGAATGAAGGTGGATTACGTCAATCCATACTTTTCCTCAGATAACATTAGGTTGTATATCTGTGACAAACTGGACTCTGTAGCTAAATCCAATCCTGTAAACTACCATCAGATTATACAGCTCTACAGGTGGTATAAACTTTTCCTTTAAAAGGCTGGCTGAGTACTCAGTACGCTAATGATCCATTCATTCTGGAGTCCACCTAAATCCTACTTTCTGTTACTGGACACCAGCATTTTGGAATTTTTTTTTTTTTTTTTTGACAGAGTCTTGCTCTGTCTCCAGGCTGGAGTGCAGTGGCGCAGTCTTGGCTTAATGCAACCTCTGACTCTGGAGTTCAAGTGATTCTCCTGCTTCAGCCTCCTGAGTAGCTGGGACTACAGGCATGCACCACCATGCCCGGCTAATTTTTTGTATTTTTTAGTAGAGACAGGGTTTCACCATGTTGGCCAGGATGGTCT
Source organism: Macaca mulatta (assembly GCF_049350105.2). Lineage (NCBI taxonomy): Eukaryota > Metazoa > Chordata > Mammalia > Primates > Cercopithecidae > Macaca > Macaca mulatta. The sequence continues at coordinate 20,248,433 of NC_133425.1, read as the reverse complement.
ACATCTCTTGACCTCATAATCCACCGGCCTTGGCCTCCCAAAGTGCTGAGATTTCAGACATGAGCCACCGTGCCCGACCAGCATTTGTATTTTTTAAAACCTTTTCTGATATTCCCTCTGATCAGCCCAATTTGGGATGACCGAGAAAAACTCATACCAAATTACTTGGTTAAACCTCCCAGGAATACGTGTAATTTCAACAGAAGTCAATTTCTTATAACTCAAAAGGGCAGATGGTCAGTCTAACATCAGAAGAACACTTAGTTAGAAAAGGTGAGCCCTCTAGTTTTATCAGACTAAACCAGGTGGCCGTCATTCATTTCACCTTGACAGTCTCAGTCAAATCTTCTTCCCATGAGAGGTTTTTGGAACTTTCCCCTGCATTTAAATAGGGAGTGCCAGTACTGTCAGTAACTAACTGGGTAGCTGCAAAAAACTGGGTAGCTGCAAAATTAGACCCACGGCAAATGAAAGAAATAGAGTTCCTAGCCTCAAACTGCTGACCACCTAACGGAGTCCACTGATAGGTAACCAGACAACCATAACTGTCACTTGGGAGTGATGAAAAAATGCTGTATAAAATGGGGCACAAGGTGATAGGGGAGCATAAACATGGATCCCTACTCAGCCTGCAGCATCAGAAAGTCTTCTAGAGGGAAGGAATACCTTGGCTAAGATCTGAAGGACGAGTCTGCTAGGCATACGGCTGCAGAGATTCAAGAGCGCTCCAAGATGAGGGACCCAGGAGTGCAAAGGCCTGGAGTCCTGAGAGAACCCAGCACATCTGGATATCTGAAACGTGTTCAGCATGGCTGGAGCACAGACAGTAGAGCCACTGATTTCAGAAAGCGGAGGTTCTATGCAAAAGGGAGACTAGACCTTTCAAGGAGGCAGCCTCAGCAGAAAGCTTGGAAGGGCAGAGAGACCGAACCCAGACAGTCCCAAGGATGGAGCTGTGACTTGCCGGTGCCCAGAAGGCAGCACTGTCTGCATTCTGCTAACTGGCTACACAGGAGGAAGTAGTAAATCTGATAGGGTTGCAGTGAAATGGCCCTTCCAGATTCATTCTAGAGGAGAATGTAAAGGAGCATTGAATTTGAAACGCTTTCAATGGGCTTGCAAGGGAAGCCCAAACAGAATTCCCTTTACAGGAGGATCTCCATTTAGAGGCAAGCACATTGAGGACACAGTCAATTATCCATCAACATTGCATGGCCCCTTTCAGTCTCCATTCACATTCTTGCATCCAGGCCAAGCAAGTGACGTGGAAGAGGTGGGCGCAGGGACGCTCGTATACACACACACACACACACACACACACACACACACACACACACACACACACAAGCTCAGTATGAATGCCTGGTTCTGACCCATTCCTCTCACTGAGCTCAGTCCTCCTGGCTTCTGACCCTAGGCTGGCTCTCCTGTTTTCAGCTCACCTGACCTTCTATGCTCAGCCCTTCTTTGCCTTGATGGCCCCACAGCCACAATTTGAATTTTCCTCCCAACTAGGCTGCCTTGAAAGCTGCTTCAATAAATGTCCTCCTCTGTTTGACATGCAGAGTGTGTTCTATGAAAAGATTAGAGGTCTTGGAGCCTTGCTTCGAGGACTGTCTTTGCTCATTCCTAGCAGCATGACCTTGGGCAAGTGATATAGTCTCCCTGAGCCTCAGTTGTCTCATCTTTGAAATGGGAACACCACCACCCATCTCAGCATGGCAATGAAGATCAAATGGGAGATCCCTGCTTTACTGTAGTATCTGGCATAGAGAAATGCTACATAAGGAAAACTTCCTTTCATTCCCTTTGCCCTTACCAAACCAAGTGGTTTTCTCATGATCCCTAGTCTGAAATTAAGTACTCATTATAATGATCATGGTTTATTTTTCCCAGTTCTCTTGATTATGTTGAACAGAAACCAGATAAGTAGCACTTGTTTAGAATTTCTTGCATTTTTAGTAATTCTAAGAATAACCCTTGCAGCACTAATAATAACATATATTTGATTTCTCCCCTGCTTACCCTCAGAGAGTACATTTTTAGGCAGCTGGTTGTTTTGGGGTTTGTTTCTTTGTTTTATACACTTTTTTTGCTGCCCTATTAAGAAGTTATCCTTGCCGGGAGCAGTGGCTCACACCTGTAATCCCAGCACTTTGTGGGGTCAAGGCAGGTGGATTGCTTGAGCCCAGGAGTTCGAGACCAGCCTGGCCAACATGGCAAAACCCCATCTCTACTAAAAATGCAAAAATTAGCCAGGCGTGCATGGTGGCAGGCACCTGTAATCCCAGCTACTCAGGTGGCTGAGGCAGGAGCATCACTTGAACCTGTGAGGTGGAGGTTGCAGTGAGCCGAGATCGTGTCACTGTACTCCAGCCTGGGCTACGGAGGAGAAGAAGAAGAAAGAAGGAAGGAGAAGGAAAAGGAGAAGGAGAAGGAGAGGGAGAGGGTGGGGGAGGGGGAGGGGGAGGGGGAGAAGAAGAAAACTTATCCTAAGAAGAAAAGAACTTATCCTTAAATTATGGCAATGGCAATGATGAATGAAATGTAAGCCCAGAGAGTTTGAGGGGCTCACATCATTCAGCAAAGCCATGGCTGTAGGCCATTATAGGGCTCTCCCTCAGAAATGGCACCCCTCACCATAAGAGTCATTTGGAAATGTGGGGAGCATTTTATGTTTTCATAGTGACCAAGGGTACACCACTGACCATGGGAGGGTAAACAATATGCAAAACCATCTTCAGTATGCAGGATTCACCCAGCCCTGATACCTATAGTGTCATGATGAGAAATACCAGGTGAAACCCAATGAAGCCACACAGAAAATTCTGGGGGAACTGGGGCTGGGATCAAGGATTATTTCCACCCAGAGCAGGTTTTCAATTAAAGAAAAAAATTAGGACCGAGTGTGGTGGCTCATGCCTGTAATTAAAGCACTTTGGGAGGCCAAGGTGGGAGGATGGCTTGAGGCTAGGAATCTGAGAGCAGCCTGGGCAATATAGCAAGACCGCACCCCTAAAATGATAAATCATTAGCTGGGCATGGTGGTGCACACCTGTAGACCCAGGTACTCAGGGGCCTGAGGTGGGAGGGTCTCTTGAGCCCAGGAGGCTGAGGCTGCAGTGAGCTATGATGGTGCCATCGCACTCCAGTCTGGGCAACAGAGAAAGACCCTGTCTGTAAAAGAATTCTTAAACATATGTAACAGACCTGTAACAGATATAGATGTCAATTTAGCTCTTGTTCTATAAACTAAATGGACAAAAGCGTCACAGTACTTTATTTCTCTGAATTAAATTTTAATCCCAGCCTTTAATCCTCATCCCATTGGTCAGTCAGGAAATTCAATCCTAGTTATTATCAGAGCTTCTTCCCACTCTCAAGGACTAGGAAAGAGCCTCAAAGTTCTTAGAAAGTGCTGAATATTCTGAGTGATCTCAAGCCACTTAGCCCTCTGGAGTCAGGCAGCTCTACTGCTGATGAGTTTTGCTTGCCCGTGGGAGCCTCAGTGGAGGCTGGAAGCCAGCACCTAAGTACACCTTCACGGAGGTGAGTTAACACCCTTATGAGGAAGCCAACCACAGAATCCAACCCCTCGCAGGGCTTGTCTATCTTCCTAGACCAAGGATTCACTTTTTTCTTCTCTCTGTGCTTCTCACATCTGCTCCAGCTCCCAGAAGAACTTGTCTCCCTCATCCTCACTTTTTCAAGACCCATCTAACATTATTTCCTTAATAAGCTTTGATTTTCAGAACCAAATGTTAGGAAGGAGGTTCACCTTCCAGACAAAACATACAAAGAACTGGCTACCTTCTCAGAAAACACCTCATTTTATTTATTCTGAGATGTGCATTTCCCTTGTGTCATAGGTTAATTGGTAGTATGTTTTGTTTTTTCTTAGTGAAATATGAAACCGTGGTGCCTTTTAAAAATCAATAGCATCTTAAATTCAATGAGATAGGCACCAGGAGAACAAAGCACAAATGAAGACTTTGGGCGATCCAGCCCCACACTGCCAAGATAGAACCCTCACTCAGCTCACGGGGAGCAGTTAAAGGCTGGAAAATTGAAATGTCCCTGAGGAAACATGACAGTGTCAGTGAAGTAAGAATTCCAATATCTGTCTGTGGTTTGTAATTTCTAGACACAGGCCCTGAGGTCCCTGAGCCCCTGGATGAGCTCCTCAAGTATTGCCAAATGGAGAGGAAAAAGAGCTTCGAGCTCTCGCACAGCAAGTCTTTGACTGGAATGGAGTGGAGGCAGGACCTGTCCACCAAGTGGCTTTAGAGACCCTGGCTGGATGTGAAGTGGATTAGCTTCAAGTTGACAATTATCCTTTCTGAACACCACGTATGCCTTATGGCTTTCCTGATCATTCATTTGGAACAAGATGCTGCCTTTGAAAGCCTGGGGGATTGGCTCTGCCTGACCTCCTAAAACACATCTCCTGTGCCTGCCTCTTCTAAGCCTGGTTCAGCAGAAGAGATACAGGTTTCAGAGGGGAGCCAAACAGACCTGCTTTTACATCCCAACCCCTGCAGATATTAGGTGTTGTAAACATACTAATTAATCTCTTTGGTGCTAGGTTATTTCGTTTCTTTCTCCTTCCTTCCTTCCTTCCTTCCTTCCTTCCTTCCTTCCTTCCTTCCTTCCTTCCTTCTTTCTTTCCTTCCTTTCTTCCTCCCTCCCTCCCTCCTTTCTTTCACCCTTCCTTTCTTTCTCTTTCTTTCTCTTTCTTTCTTCCTTTCTCTCTTTTTCTTTCTTTCCTTCCTTCCGTCTTTTCTTTCTTTTTCTTTCACTTACACTCATGTAACACTTACTGTGTGTCATATACCATCCTAAACACGTCACAAAATTATTTTTTTTAATTCTCAGAACAGCCTATGAAGTAGACGTTACTATTTTTAACATCCTTGTTTACAGTCCAGGAAACTGAGGCATGGGGGTTTAAGTTATTCACCTGTGTTCACGTAGCCAGTAAGCAACCAAGTGAGGCTTCAGTTGCAGACAGCCTGGGCCCAGGGTTGTGAATTTCCCTACTATCCTCTGCCTTGCTACCTCTCTTGTCAGCAAAAAATAATAACATCTTCTAGGTTATTCTGGCACTTAAATGATGTATGTAAAGTCCCTGACACACAGTAAGGCTTGAAGAAATGATAGTTGTCCAAGTTAACAAAAATATACTCTGGGGAAGACACACTCTTCAATAAGTGGTGCAGGGAAAATTGGATAGCCATGTGCAGAAGAATGAAACTGGACCCATATCTCTCAGCATATACAAAAATTAACTCAAGTTGGATTAAAGAGCTGAACAGAAGACCTAAAACTATAAAAATTCTAAAAGAAAACCTAGGAAAAACTCTTCTGGACATTGGCCTAGGCAAAGAATTTATGACCAAGTCCTCAACAGCAAATACAATAAAAACAAAAATAGACAAATGGGACTTAATTAAACTGAAAAGCTTCTGCACAGCAAAAGAAACAATCAATAGAGTAAACAGACAACCTGCAGAATGGGAAAAAAATATTTGCAAACTATGCATTCAACAAAGGGCTAATATCCAGAATCTACAGGGAACTCAAACAACTCAACAAGAAAAAAAAAAAAAAAAAAAACCATTAAAAAGTGGGCAAAGGACATGAACAGACATTTTTCAAAAGAAGAAATATAAGAGACCAACAAACGTATGAAAAAAAAATGCTCAACGTCACTAATCATCAGAAAAATGCAAAAAATCCCAATGAGATACTGTCTTACACCAGTCAGAATGGCTATTATGAAAAAGTCAAAACCAACAGATGTTGGCAAAGATGCAGAGAAAAAGAAATACTTATATGCTGTTGGTGGGAGTGTAAGTTAGTAAAACCTTTATGGAAAAGCAGTGTGGATATTCATCAAAGAACTCAATATAGAGCCGCCATTCAATCCAGAAATCCCACAAATATTTTTTCTCATTTTCCCAAAGGAAAAAAGTCATCATATCAAAAAGATACTGCACTCATACGTTGATTGCAGCACGATTCACAAGAGTAAAGATATGGAATCAACCTAAGTGTCCATCAACAGAGGAGTGGATAAAGAAAATATGGTAATTTCATATAATAAATATTTTATGGTAAAATGTATAAATATACATATATTTATATGGTATATATGGTGTGTATATATATCATTATATATTTCATATTATATATAAAATTTTATTTTTTATACATATAAAATTTATAATTAAATACAAATGAGATATAATATATATAAAATTTTATATTATTATATATATTATATATATATATTTTTTTATATATATCACCATGGAATACTACTGAGCCATAAAAAAGAGTGGAAACATCTCTTTAGCAGCAGCATGAATGGAACTGGAGGCCATTATCCTGAGTAAAATAACTCAGAAACTAAAAGTCAAATACTGATACTGCATGTTCTCACTTATAAGTAGAGGCCAAACAATGGGTACACGTGGGCATACAGAGTGGAATAATAGACACTGGTGACCCAAAAAGATCAGAGGGCAAGAGGGGGATGAGGGTTGAAAAATGACCTATCAGGTTCAATGTTCACTATTGGGGTGATGGGTACTAAAAGCCTAGACTTCACCACAACACAATACAGGCATGTAAGAAATCTACACTTGTACCTCCCAAATATATAAACATTTCTTAAAAATTTTTTAAAAGAAATAATAGTCATCAACTTCATTATCTGGGCTTCCACTCTTTTAATTCACATAAATAAATTATACTTGTATTGTTTTATAAGCTTAGAAAATGCTTTTACCTAAATGACTCCAGTTCATCCTTATAACAGTCCTATCATCTTTCCAAAAATAATAATGTTCTGTAATCCCAGCACTTTAGGAGGCCGAGGTGGGCGGATCACAAGGTCAGAAGATCAAGATCATTCTGGCTAACACAGTGAAACCCCATCTCTACTAAAAATACAAAAAAATTAGCTGGGCGTGGTGGCGGGCGCCTGTAGTCCCACTACTCGGGAGGCTGAGGCAGGAGAATGGCGTGAACCCAGGAGGCAGAGGTTGCAGTCATCCGAGATTGTGCCACTGCACTCCAGCCTGGGCAACAGAGCAAGACTCCATCTCAAAAAGAAAATAATAAAACAACAATAATAATAATGTTAACAGATAGTACTTTATATGTCCCAGGCACTATTTATTGTGTCTTATGCGCTGTAGTCCCAAATTCACTTAGTCATATAGCTCTGTGAGGTAAGTACTATTATTATCCCCATATTACTGACCCAGAGAGGTTAAGTAGTATGACCAAGCTCACACACCTAGTAAGTAGTGGTGCTGGTATAGAACCCAGAGAGACAGGTCTCAGACTCTGAGCTCTGAACCTCTATTCTATGGTGACTACATATAAGGCAATTAAAGCTTATGAACCCTCTAACAGGTAACAGTGAGGAAGTGCTAGAACCAGGACTCAAACCCAGGTCTGTCTGCCTCCAGAGCCCCCAGCAGATTTTTCTGACCTGCTGTCTTGCACATCCAAGTAATCTAATAGAAATAGCTTTGAGTTGATGGTTAGCAGTAAAACAGAATAATCAGTCAACTGCTGGGTGACCTTGGGCAAATCACTTTACCTCCATGCTTCACTTGAAAAATTAGGGAATCAGACTCATTCGAGCTTTGATATCCTGTAATTCTGGGCCACTGTTTTCCTATACTGAATTGTCTGCAGCAATGCTGTTTGAAGAAAAGAGACATGGGTTTCTTAAGGCTCAATGTCAGTCCACACTACACCACCCTTTAAGGAAAACGCTGAAAAATGCCTCTCGTTACCTGATAAAACTCTACATGTTCTACAAGATGCAGCTCAAATGCATAGCAGCTAGAAGCACAGCCACATCTCTGAAGACCTCTCCAGCATACAGCCTCTCTCTCTTATCATTACTGGTAAGAATTACTCACTCCCTGCTCCGTCGTGCCGCAATACTCGGTTCATGCCTGTATAACAGCATTCACTGACATTAGGAGTGTATGTGAGTGTCACTAGGAGTTCCTCCAGGACACAGTCTCCATTTTATTCCTTCATATTCTCAGTAAATTATATTAGGCTGATCATATGTAAGGGACGATATTTTATCATCTTTGACCTACACAAATGGCAATTTCACATGTTTCAACTTATAAGATGCTCATGAAATATAACCATATTTGCTGTTGTGCAACATACCCACTCCTGGAAAAGCTCATGTTCTACAAGAAGAGTCAGCCAGATATTTCTGAAAAGAGCCACACAGTAACTATTTTAGATTTTATATGCCATAGAGTCCCTGACCCAACTATTCCTTTTACGCCATTGTCACAAGAAAGCAGCCATGAAAAATCAGTAAATAAATGAGGATGGCTGCATTCCAATAAAAGCACATCTATAAAAACAGACTAGACTCAAGAAAAAAACAGAAAATCTGCATAGACCTATAACAAGTAAAGAGATTGAATTAGCAATCAAAAAAGCTTCTTACAAAGAAAAGCTCAAAATCAGATGGTACCCTGATGAACTCTACCAAGTATTTAAAGAATAACTAATACCATTTATTTACCAACACTTCCAGAAAATAAAAGAGGAAGGAACAATTCCTAACTCATTTTATGAAGCTAATGTTACCCTAATACAAAAAAAAGGACATCACAAAAAAATCTACAGACTAATGTCTCTTAAGAATATAGATGTAAAACTCCTAAAAAACAAACACAAAAACAAACAAACAAAACTAGCAAATTGAATCCAGAAATATATAAACAGGAGTATGTGCAATGACCAAGAAGGATTTATCCCCTTTGGGAGGCCAAGGCGGGCGGATCACGAGGCCAGAAGATCGAAGCCATTCTGGCTAACACAGTGAAATCCCATCTCTACTGAAAATACAAAAAATTAGCCTGGTGTGGTGGCGGGTGCCTGTAGTCCCAGCTACTTGGGGAGGTGGCTGGAGAATGGTGTGAACCCTGGAGGCAGAGCTTGCAGTGAGCGGAGATAGCGCCACTCTGCACTCCAGTCGGGGCGACACAGTGAGACTCCATCTCAAAAAAAAAGAAAGAAGAAGGATTTATCCCAGAAATGCAAGGTTGGTTTAGTATCTGAAATTCAATGTAAATACACCTTATTAATAGAAAAAAGGACAAAAGCCACATGATCAACTGAATAGATACAGAAAAAGCATTTAACAAAATTCAACACCCCTGTATAATAAAAGCACTCAGCAATATAAGGGTCAGGCATAGTGGTTCACACTGGTCACCCCAACAATTTGGAAGGCTGAGGCAGAAGGATTGCTTGAGGCCAGGAGGTTGAAACCAGCCTGGGCAACATAGCAAGAACCCGTCTCTGAAAGCAAAATAAATAAATAAATAAATAAGCTGGGCATGGTGGCATGCTTGTAGTCTCAGCTACTCAGGAGGCTGAGGTGGGAGGATTCCTTGGACCCAGGAGCTATGATCACACCACTTCACTCCAGCCTGGGTGACAGAGTGAGACCCTGTCTATGAAAAATAATAATGGTCAAAAGAAATACATTTAAACAAACTATGAATGGAAGGGAACTTCCTTACCCTGATAAAGGGCATCTACAAAAAGTCACAACTAAATTCATACTTAATATTGAAAGACTGAATGTTTTCCTCCTAAGATTATGAACAGGACAAGGATATCTACCCTCATGTCTTCTATTCTATCCTACTCTATTCTAGCCAAGCCAATTACGTAAGAAATATAAAATAAAAGGCGTCCACATTGGGGAAAAGAAAAAGAAATAATACTATCTCTATTTGGAGATGACATGATCTTGATAAAGGAAATCTTAAGAAATCCATTAAAAAAATAAAACTAATAAACAAGTTCAGCAAGGTTGCAGGATATGAGCTCAATATACAAAAGCCTATTGTATTTTGAAACACTGGCAACAATCTGAAAATAAAATTAAGAAAATAATTCCACTTACAGCAGCATCAATAAAGTATTGAGGGATAAATTTAAGAAAAGAAGTGCAAAACGTATTTCTTTGGAGGAAATTAAAGAAGACCTCAATAAATGGAAAGACATCCCATGTTCCTGGATCAAAAGACTTAATATGGTTAAGAGGGCAATACACTCTAAATTAATATACATAGTCAAAGCAATTCCTATGAGACAGTGTAAGATGCCAAGAAACAGATAAGTAGAATCTGAAACATAAGAGAAGTCTTAGATAGACTGCAAGAAGAACCACTTTCTTAACCACACACAGCAAAAGCTAATGAACAATTTAGGAATTTGTAAATTAATAATCATAACCATTATATATAATCTTACGCTAACTGAACAATAAACCCTGTACAATCCTCATTCCAAAATTTGGACTCAGTTTTCTCAACTAACCCTCTTTGCCATATCCATGAAATACAGAGTTAATCTTTTTGGGGTATGGTCTGAGATAGCTATCATGATTGAGTGGACCCTCCCTGACAAACAAAATCACTTCTTTGTTGCCAAAGATGGCTGATAGAACCATTTTCGAATAATGCTTTAGCTCATTTCAATGCAGGAATGATAAGCATTATCCAAGTAGGAGTGGTCACATGGATAATGAGTATTCTTACCATCAGAATGGTTTTCTTGGGGCTAAAGAAGTTACCTAGCTGGAAGGAACTATGTATGTCTTCTCATTCACTCAACATATATTGAGTGTTTGCTAGATACTGAAGATAAGGCAAAGAACAAGCCTCAATTCTTGCTCCAACCCTAGAATTTGTAATCTAACTTAAATATCATCTAATTTGGCAGTTCTCAACAAGGAGCAATTTTATATCCCAGGGAGCATTTGGCAATATCTGAGGACACTGTTGGTCACAATTAGGGAACTGCTACTGGCATCTGCTGAGTAGAAGGCAGTGATGATTCTAAACATTCTGCAAGGCACAGGACAGCCTTCAACAACAAATAACTATCTAGCCCATAATTTCAATAATACCCTGATTAAGAAACTTGATCAACCTCAGTCTCCCCATTTTACAGAAGAAATTGAGGCCCATGTAATGACGGGCCCAAGATCATCAAGCATCCAGATGTCCTGGTTTCATTCTGCATGCGGTAGGTTTCCAGTTTCCCTTTTTGAACCGAGATTCAAGGCTCATTTTGATATGTTTTCTGCTCTCTAAAAGCAATAAGCTCTGCAGCAGCGCCTTAATGGAAAACTGCTTTCACCAGCAATAGAAAAGCACTCATATTCAATCTGTGTGTGTGCCACTAGAAATGGGCACTAGACATGAGTGACAGACCTGCCTTGGCAAGGTTAGCTGTGGCCTCTAGACTTTGTCTGAAAGTAAAGATGCCATAAAAAATAAAAAACAAACAAACATGGACTTAGAAGTTTCATTTATACATTCTTTTTTTTTTTTTTTTTTTTTGAGACAGGGCTCATTCTGTTGCCCAGGCTGGAGGGCTGGACTGCAGCACTGGAGTGGCACGATTGGAGTGGCATGATTATAGCTCACTGGAACCTCAAATTCCTGGACTCAAGTTATCCTTCCGCCTCAGCTGGGACTACAAGAATGTGCCACCATACTGGCTAATTTAATTTTTTTTCTTAAAGTTGGGGTCTTGATAGCATTCCTTCCTTTTCTTGTTCATTCACAGATTCAACAAAAGCACACTGAGCCCCTATGTGTGCTGAGCACAAGGCTAGAAACTGGAGGCATCATGATGAGTAATAAATGTGTAGTCCCCGCCTTCAAGAGCTCACAAATAAACAAGAGACACACAGTAATTCAGGCATCATCACACATTGACATAGAAGCACAGACAGAGGCAAATACAGGATGGAATGGGTTGCAAGCAACAAAAATCGATTTTAGCTTAGTCGACCCAAAAAAATGAAGGTACAGGAAAGATACAGGGAACTCACAGAAGCACCAGACAGCCTGAAGACGAAGGCTCATAAAACAGCAGGAGAAGAGATGCAGCAGCAACTAGTACCTCAGTCTCAAAACTACCAGTGGTAAAGACCCTACAGCCAGAATTGGGGTACGGTAGCTATTGGAGTCTAACAACATTACTCCAGCACTAGACATGTTAAGTTGCACTGAACTCCTGACCCCATGCCTGTGGAACCCACATGTTGCTGTCACAGTTGTGCCAGAATGGCTTCTCCACTGTCTCAGCCTTTTTTAGCTTTCCGGATACCAAAGCAATCTTTGGATTCAGTTATGCTAGGTGACTCATCCTCACTCCAGCTGCAAGGCATGCTGGGATGGTAAGCATCTAACCTGTTGAGTTTCCACAGTCAGAGGCAGACTGCATCACCCACCACCAAAAACAACTTCTGGAAAGGGGAAGTCTTCCTTCCAGGCCTTGGTGAAATGTCACCTTCTCAGTGAGACCAGTCTGTTTAAAAACTCTGATATCTCCCTCCTCTGGAATCTTTATTACCCACGATATATTTTTCCCATGACGCTTATCACCATGTCAAATGCTATATGTCTATTTATTTATGTGTTTGTCTCTTCTTTGTCAAATTCAAGTTCCAGAGGGAAGGAATTCGTGTCTGGTTTTTTCACCGCTGCATCTTTAGTGCTTGGAACATAGCAGACCTGCAATAAATATTGTCAAACAAATGAGTGAGTGAATGAATTCTCCAAACATGGGGAGATCGAAGATCCTGAGAATCCAGAATTTCAACAAATGCTCACTACAAAGAGCCTATGGGAAAGATGCGCACGATAACTTAGCCTGGGAGTGAAATCAGAGAGAGCTCCGTGGAGGAAGTGATACCTGAGCTGACTCTTCAGAAAAAGCAGTGCAGACAGCTCAAGATCAGGAAAGCAAGATTTAAGCAAGCAATTATATGGGATTCCAAGAATGTGTTGTTTCATGGTTTGGCATGGTTCCAGGATGCTTCTCCGCCAAGCTCCTGCATCTTTTTTTGTATGAGGGAAGCATAGGCTTGGACCAGTGCACCTGCAAGCTTGACTATAAGAGGCCAAGATTCAGAGCTTAAAGGTCAATGGAATCTAACCCACAACATCCAAGAGTTGCACTGGTGGGCTAGGGTAGTCCTTTGTAGACTAGAATTGTAGGTTCTTTTTTGTTTTTGACTTGGAGTCTCGCTCTGTTGCCCAGGCTGGTGTGCAATGGAGTGCAGTGGTGCAGTCTTGGCTCACTGCAACCTCTGCTTCCCGGGTTCAAGCCATTCTCCTGCCTCAGCCTCCAAAGCAGCTGGGACTACAGGCATGTGCCATGATACCTGGCTAATTTTTATATTTTTAGTAGAGACGGTTTTACCATGCCTGGCTAATTTTTTTGTAGAGATGGGGTCTCACTATGTTGCCTAGGCTGGTCTCAAACTCTGCCCACCTTGGCCTTCCAAAGTGCTGGGATTACCGGCATGAGCCACTGCACCTGACCAAGAATGGTAGGTTCTAAAGAACATCTGGAGCCTTAAACAAAAAGCTGTTACTTTGAACTTTATTTGGGGAAAAGCAACCAGAGCAGTGAGAGAATAAATAATGATCACGCCTATGAGGCAAATGAGTTTTTCTCCGGTTTAAAGGTGCTTGTGTTATTACCTGGATAGCTTTTTGTTTAAGTGATTATGTTGCCATAGAACTTTTTGTAATTCATCAAAATTCATAGGATGTGGAAGGCCAGAAAAAAAAAAAAAGTAGGTGGTAGGGTTATTACTTGAAGTTCAATTCAATAAATATAATTTATTTTTCTATAGAGTCCTTTCTACGAAATAGTGCCAGCGGCTTTACAGTCCAACAAGACCGAGTTTGAATGACTTAAGTTATTTGCTTTCAGACCAAATGGACTTTTACGAACATTTTGACTTCCCCCCTGCACTAAATGAAGTGATATACAGCTATTCTCGACATAATTTCTGTCACCGCCATTATCTTTCCTTGCTCCAGCTCTTTTGCAGAGCTCCAAAATGACATAAAGTGATAATTGCTGCCGTATTTCCCCTCACGAAGGGGATCACTTTTGCTTTTTACGGTTGATCACTTCAGAAGGGCCTTTTACGAGGTGCTGAGTGGTACAATGGGGAAAAAAGGAGCTGATGAGGACAAGACCCCAAAGACGGTGCCTAGAATTGTCTCCTCTATCACATTCAACAGACTCAGCTAAAACTGTTGGGCAGACAGTATTGTAGATGTTGGGAGTGCAGACGTGAGCCACATACAGCCTTGTCACCTTGTGCCTTATCTCATCTCCTCATGACATTCAAATAAATAGTAAAGGAAAGGCAATTTACATCTTTGCTGCAGTTTCTGCTGAAAATAACAAAGGGGAAAAGACTTTCATAATGCATAGCAAAACTCAAAAATCCTTTCCCCAGCCTCTCTCCCTCCTCATTCTGTGCTCCCTAACGTCCCCTCATAAATCAACCCCCTGCAATCTTTCTGTTTTCTCTTTTCTCCGTACTCAGGCTCAACCTTCTGGCTTCCTCAAGTCTTCCTTTTCTACCGTCACCTAGATACAAGAAAAGAGAGTGAGTAAGGTGAGCCTAAGGCAGAAAAAAATTACAAAGATTTATAATTTAATATATTTTCTCCCTTCTAAGAGTGCCCATTCAAAGCACAGTTATGTTTTGGTTAAACCTAGAGTGTAAAATATTATGTTATCACCAAGACTTCCTGTCTGCTTATAAAGAAGACTTTGGGCCGGGCACAGTGGCTCAGGTCTGTAATCCCAGCACTTTGGGAGGCCAAGGCTGGTAGATTACCTGAGGTTGGGAGTTCAAGACCAGCCTGACCAACATAGAGAAATCCCGCCTCTACTAAAAATAATTAGCCTGGCGTGGTGGTGGGCCCCTGTAATCCCAGCTACTCGGGAGGCTGAGGCAGGAGAATCACTTGAACCCAGGAGACAGAGGCTGTGGTGAGCTGAGATTGCGCCATTGCACTCCAGCCTGGGCAGCAAGAGTGAAAGTCCATCTCAAAAACAAAAAGAAGCCTTAGAATTGGAAAGAAAAAAAAAAGGCAAAGAAAACACCTGTGTTTAATTTACCATGAGCAAAGATTTAATGACCTCAAATGTGACCCAATGACACCTCTTTCTCTGTGACAGTGGTGAAAAATCCTCAAAATAAATAGGCCTGCTTTTTCCTAATTCCCTTAGCCAATGACCAGTTCATTCAAATAAAGCTAGGAGTCCAGCTGACATTTTTTAAAACTGTGCTAAAATACATATAACATAAAACTTACCATCTTAACCATTTTTAAGTGCACAGTTCAGTGGCACGAAGTGCATTCATACTGTTGTACAACCATCACCACCATCCATCTCCAGAACATTTTCATCATGTCCAACTGTAACTCTATGCTCATTAATCAATCACTCCCCATTTATTCCTTCCCCCAGCCTCTGGAAAACACCTTTCTCCTTTCTTTCTCTATGAATTTGAATACCCTAGATTGCTCGTGTAAGTGGAATCATCCAGAATTTATTCTTTTGTGGTTGGCTTATTTCCCTTGGCATATAATGTCCTCAAGATTCATCTGCGTTATAGCATATATCAGAATTCCCTTAATCCGATAATCCTAGCTAGCCCTTTGGGAGGCCCAGGTGGGAGGATCACTTGAGGCCCAGAGCTCGAGACCAGCCTGGGCAACATAGTGAGACCCCATATCAACAAAAGAAAAAAGAAAGTAAGAATCCCCTTACTTTTTAAGGCCAAGTAATATTCCATTGTATGTATCAATCACTTTTTGTTTAGCTGTTCATCAGTTGATGGACACTTGGATGGCTTCCATCTCTTAGCTATTGAAAATAATGCTGCTATAATATGAACATGGGAGTACTTAAGTCACCATTTTTTTGTTCAACACAGAAGTCTGGAGTCCATTTTGTTCCTGCTGGATTTTTGTTGGGTAGAAAAATGGCCGCCATAAACATTGAGTGTTCCTACTCTTTACTCATGATTGAAGTGGATCCTTTGTGGGCACTCTATAACCCACATCTCTGTTCTCTAAGAACTGCCTCCTCATCCATAGGTTGAGATGTTGCGGTTCTTTCCATTGTAGGGGACTCCACCCACTCACCCCCCGGACACAGGAGGTTGGAGAAGAAAAAATCCCTGACCAGGGGAAGCCAAATCATTGGCTAGGTTGAGCCAATTAAGCTATTTCCCTCAGTAATCTGGAACTGAACTCACTGAGAGGCTGGGTTATTTAGTTTTGAGTATCAGACTTGTACAGTATGTAAATTCAGAGCCAGGGGACCATGCTTGGAGCAGTCACTCCACCAGCCCTCCAAGGTGGAAAATGGAGAAAACCCATCTACGAGAGAAGGGTAAAGCCCTATACAGAGAGAAAGAAAAGAGACATTCTCTGGCCTGAGAAAATCCGAGAAAGTTATACCCCCAGAGAAAGGAACAGAGACTCAAATAGAAGGAATCTGCCTCTGATGCCACTGACTTTTCTGATCCTGAAAGACTGTATTTCCCATTCCAGGGTTCCATGACAGCCCTATGTGTCCTTCCAAAACAGTTCCTGATTTGCTTAAGGTATTTTGAGTGACTTCTCTTCTCTGTAACCCAGTGTGTCAAGATAATCTATTGAGATATTAATTTCTGGCTTATTTCTCAGCTAGGGGAAGGAAAGATGAAAAAGTAGTGTTCTGTTTCTCCTCACCTGCTGGAAGAAGAGCTACATTTTTGTTTCTGTTTTATTGTTCTGAGATCACACTTCCAATATGGTAGCCACTACCCACATGTGGCCGTTGAGTGCTTGATATGTGATCCATTCAAATTGAAATGTGGCTTAAGTGCAAAATACACATTGGATTTCAGTGACTTAACACTAAAAATTGATGTAAAATATCTCACTAATAATGTTACACTGATTGCATGTTAAAATGGTTATATTTTGAACATAGTGGGTTAAAGAAAATACATTATCAATATGAATTGTATCTACTTTTTAAAAATGACTACTAGAAAATTTTAAATTTATGTGGCCCAAGTTATATATATCTCTGGGACAG
The DNA here is from genome assembly GCF_049350105.2 of Macaca mulatta. Taxonomy (NCBI): domain Eukaryota; kingdom Metazoa; phylum Chordata; class Mammalia; order Primates; family Cercopithecidae; genus Macaca; species Macaca mulatta. The sequence goes on along the minus strand of NC_133425.1, from coordinate 20,231,438 downwards.
TGCCAATCACAGGCCTAGACTAGTTATTAGGGAAGAGTAAGATGTCACAGCATCTTTGAATTGCCTGAGCTCTTCTGATCAAAGCCAGGTCTACAGTCAGCAGGTCAGACTGACCATGGAATTAAGCTGAAGTTGCTACAGAGGAGAGAGGAGGGAAGGGCCGGTACTGTGAGTGGAGGAAGAAATTGTGCCACCCTGGGAAAGAACCGGAGTTCTTAGGACTGAGAGGGTGAAGGGAGACAGATTCTATGAGTGCTGGAGACATGTGTTCTTCTCCCTTGCAGTGCCCTGAAGGAAGTAAACCTCTGATGGGGTAATGCTTGGATCCTAGGGTTGATCACCAAGAACCATGACCTACAGGCTCTACGAAGGTCTCTGAATCTGAGCCACAGCTCACTCAGCTTGGCCACTGTAGGGAGTATCTCTAAAACAAACAGCTGAGGACAAAACCCCTCCTGGAACCACAATAACCTTCAGGATTTGGTACAATCCCATGGGGTGGGAGAAACAGCCCAGTGATGACAGATTCTGCACCTCTCATCAGTCATGTGGGTGGGGGCTCAGAGCCAGATTTAATTTGATTTAGATAAATGAAGAAATGTAAAGTTTTCTGCATCCTGGCGCTGTGGAGCAAAGTCATGTCTGTTTCACAAATAAACTTTGGCTAAGGCAGCTATGCACCTGCAAGTCTTCAAAAATTTATTCAGGGCATCTGAGGCCAAACGCTCCTGGGCCTCTATGCATCTGACTGACTGCAGGACTTCTTTCCCATAGCCTCCAGCCTGAAGCATTAGGACCCCTGCTTTCCAGGTAGATACATCTTCTTAGGAATACGCTCAGAAATTAAAGGAGCTAGAAGCCAGGAGAATCCCTACTAATGCAGAAAGAAGCCACCATCCTGAAACCTCTGAACTAAGAAAGGTCCTTAGGGATAATATAGCCCACCTCCCTTCTTTTACTGTGAAGAAATCGAAGTCTGGATGAGAGGTAGGGAGGGCTTGCTCGAGGACATGAGGCAATAATCAGACCTCTAATTAGAAGACAACCCTTTTTATACTCGCCTGAGCATCTCAGATGTTCCTATAGCCCTGTCCTCAACACTGCAACCTCAGATCTTTCCCTTTCCAAAGAAGTCAGTTTGTAAGATTCCAGGCAGAGCCCTTCTAACCATATAACACACAGATATCTAATTTGAGATGTTGAAACTCTACAAGGAGGAAATTAACTTTGTAAGAATTATGCACATGTACACATATTGTATTAAGATATAACTTAGTACAGCTGCTGTAGCTGCTATCACTGAGAACCAGAAGAAGGTGTTTTAAATATGAAGTGTATTATTGTCTCATGAAACTATCTGTAATAAGCAATTCAGGGTTAGTAAGGAGGCTCCAGAGTGCTTGTGGCCAAGGACCTTTCCATCTTCTTGTTCTTCCACACACAGGGTATTGCCCTTGACCCTCTGCGCCAAGACAGCCCATCCTCATGCCGCCATACCCCGCAGTGGGAGTGGAGGAAAAGGAAGAAATGTGGACAGGGTATCCCTGCCCTTTAAAGACATGACCCTGAAGTTGCTCAGATCACTTTTGCTCACACCCATGGAGTAGAACGTATTCACATGGACATACCTCACTGCAAGGCAGACCAGAAAGTCACCTTTATTCCAAGAAGCCATGTATTTAAGAAAAAGTTTCTTGCTATAGAAGAATAAAATTACGGATGTGGGAGACAACTAGTGGTCTTTTTCACATACTCTTGTATGTAAAAGAGTATGCAGCTGCTCATGGACCCACACCCACACATAAACACATGTGCTCAAATAGAAACACATACCTACATAGCAATCCATGCACATGAGACCCACACTCATGTATATACACTCACATTCAAATATACACATACTGCAGTCCTTTGCACATTTGTATATCCATTTATACATTGATTCATAGGCATACACATACACCAATGAGATGGTGCCTCTAACACACACACACACACACACACACACACACACACACAGACATGCGTATATACATGGAAAGAGAGGAAGAGAGACAGAGAGAGAGAGACCCTGCAGAACCTACAATTCTACTCTGCAATGTAGTGGGGATCACATCCCAGTCTTCATATGTCTCCATTCATTGGAAATGTCCTGTGTTCTGTGTTTAGGATACATTCTTGTTTTTTCACTATTAATATATTTAGAAGGGCATTTAGAACAACATTAAAGCAGCACAACAGAATGTAAAACAAAATGATATATCATGGAGGTCCACATCCATAACCACTAAGGTAGCTGATACCTCACCCTATCTATTGGCAGTCTGTCCACTGCATGTTTGGGCCTGCCCTGCTCTTCAGAAGGACATGTAATATACCAGCACCAACTAGTATAGAAGACCTCTAAGACTTCTAAGACCAACTACTATGGGAAAGGAGGCAGAATTAAAAGCAAGCCTAGGATAATGTGAAATATTCTGGGTCACTGCACATTGCCTGACCTGTAATATCTGTTGGATGGATGGATGGATGGATGGATGGATGGATGGATGGACGGATGGATGGATGGATAAATGGATAGATGCATTAACAGATAGCATAGAACATTCTGCACTCCACCCCGACTTCACTTCTACAACTCAATCCCCTGGCACAGTACCAGGCACACAGTAGGTACTCAAACACTAGTTAAGCCAACTGGCTGGTTGATGGGATGGATGGATAAATAATTCATAACCTTTTCCATCCTTCTTGGAAAATGAGTGTTTGTCCCAAGCAACATTTTGGATTAAGTACAGCAAATTACAAGGGAGGAGAGGAACTAGCATTTATTGACAATTTGTATGTTCCAGGCTGAACAGTTACATGGACATGAGATTGAATTCTCAAAAGCCCATAAGTAGGCTCTTTTATCATCTTCCCCATCTTACAGTTTGTGATGGTTAAATTAATGGGTCAACCTGACTGGACTAAGAGATGCCCAGGTAGCTGGTAAATATTACTTTTGGCTGTGTCTGTGAGGGTGTTTCCAGTAGAGATTAGCATTTGGATCAATGGACTGAGTAAAGAAGACAGCTTTCCCCAAAGTGGGTGAGTATTATCCAATCTATTTACAGTCTAATAGAATAAAAAGAAGGAGGAGGTGTGAATTTGCTCTCTTCTTGAGCTGGGACATCTATCTTTTCCTGCCCTCAGACAACACAGCTCTTACTTATTGGATTTTGGGACTCAGACTGGGGCTTATACCATTGGCCTTCAAGCTGGGTCTGAAACCATAGCACTGGCTTTCTTACGTCTCCAGCCTGCAGATGGCAGATTGTGGAATCTTCAATTTCCATAATCATGTGAGCCAATCTTTCACAATAAATCTCTGTCTGTTTATATATGTATATCCTATTGGTTCCATTTCTATGGAGAATTCTGATTAATACACAGTCGATAAAACTGAGGCACAAAAAGATTAAGTGACTTGCCCAAGGTCACTTGCTCGAGCTAGTAAATGCAGAGCAGGGATTTGAACCAGAGCTGTCTGTCTCCATCCTGCAATGATGCAATACTATAGAATGCTTTTCTCAATTGCAGTGGGGTGTGGAAACCCAGTTTGTGTAACAGATGAGGGAGAGGCAGCTTTGGCTGTTTTGAAATATGAGTCACTGAGATTCCTGGAAAAGTGTCACTTGAGAAGAGGCTTTTCAGGGCCAGCACAATGATTTACTAGTCCACTGTACCATCTGAATAGTAATGCCCGGACTTCAGAGCTCTGCTGTATCCCCGTCATTCTCTGTTTGTTTCCAAAGACACCTCTATGGACCACTAGACTTCCACGAAGCATGACATGAAACAATGTGGAAACCACTGCTCTGTAGGCGACTCCAGGGCTCTTCCTGGCCCTGTGCTAAGCAGCCTTCCATCCTACTACAGCAGAGATGATATTACATTCCCCAAAAGCTTCTAACCAACAGGGGGAAAAGAAGTGGGTATGACACAATAAAAAGAATCCAAACAGAACTGGGCTTCGTTGCCTCACCATTTTGGGCTTCTGTTTCTTCAGACGTGCAATGGGCATACTAATGTCCACTTCATAGGAGTGATGTGAGGATGAAATGAAATGATGTATGTGAAGTGCTCTGTGTGTGGTGCACATAAAAACTACTCAATAGAAGTCAGATAGTGGCACCAGCGGTGGAGGAAGCATCAACATATCCTAGTTTTCTGGATCTAGATGTGGTAACTCCTTCTTTTCTTTGGCTCCTCTGGCAGCATAAAATGGTTTCAAAATGTAGATTTGAATTCAAATGCTATTTATTAGCTGTGTGACCCTGGGCAAGTCACTTAACCTCTCTGAGCTTCCATTTCTGCTTTCTTAAATGTGGAGAGTGTCTTCTAACTTATGTTGTGAGAATCAAATGAGATGAAAGATGAAACGTGCCACCCAGGGAAGCATACATAAGGATTCATCTTCCCTTCCTATCGCCCAGGCTTGGGAACTCAAAGTGAAAGCTGACAGCTTCAATTCACATGAAATCCACAAGTATTTTCCTTAGGATGCAGATTTTCCCAGCCAGTTCTCACTCCTGGGTTTATCATTCTCTCCTTCCCACCAGGCTCCAAGAAGTTGGCTTCAGTTTGTCTGCTGTGTGACAACTCTCTCCTTATTATTTATTTATCTCCAAACAACCAAGGAGAGAGAGTAGGCTGGCTCTTGCTTTAGGCAGACATCCTCAGAGATATAAATTGCTCCCTTAGCCAGCTGAGACGAAGAAAGATTTGAAGCCCTGGATGAATGGACTGCAAACTCCTGCCCCACACCCTTGGCCCAGGGGAAAGGGGGGACACCCGTAGCTCCATCATCCAGCTGGCATCATGGAGAAATATGAGTCACTGAGATTCCTGGAAAAGTCACTTGAGAAGAGGCTTTTCAGGGCCAGTATGATGATTTACTAGTCCACTGTACCATCTGAATAGTAATGCCCGGATGTCCTCGCGACATCTCCATCATCTTGTGAAAAGAATCTCTGAGCCAGGCAGCTGGGGCAGAATCCATAATGGCAGGAGGTAATTAGCTGTCACATCTGCCTTTACTACTGCCAAAGGGGTTGGAGTCTCATGATCCCTCCTTGAGTTTCCCATTCTGGAGTGTGTGTCTGTGTGTGTGTGTATGTGTAGGAAGGATGGGAGATGGGGTGTGAAGCCCTGAGCTCAACACATTTATTTTATACACAAGAGAAACAGACAATCATGGGTCATATTTTCTGACTGCTCACTAGATTGCCAAGCATTGTCCAAAAGGCCTTTGCAAGAACTAACTCTTATAATCCTCACAACAGCCCTATGAGATAGATATTTTAACCCACCCATTTACAGATGTAGAAACTGAGGCACAAGAAGCCCTGGCACCCAGGGCACAGAGCTGAGAAGTGGCCGAACCTGCATTTGGACCATGAACATCTGGCTGTAGAGCTCATACTCTCAATGATTGTTCAATCTCACAGCTCAAGAGAATGACTTCCACCAGGCACAGTGGCTCAAGCCTATAATCCCAGCACTTTGGGAGGCCAAGGCGGGTGGATCACCTGAAGTCAGGAGTTCGAGACCAACCGGCCAACATGGTGAAATCCCGTCTCTACTAAAAACACAAAAATTATCTGGGTATGGTGGCGTGCACCTGTAAAGCTAGCTATTCGGGAGGCTGAGGCAGGATAATCGCTTGAACCTGGGAGGCGGAGGTTGCAGTGAGCTGAGATTGTGCCAATGCACTCCAGCCTGGGTGACAGAGCAAGACTCCTTCTCAAAAGAAACAAACAAACAAATAAATAAAGAGAACGACTTCCAAGGTCAATCTGAAATCACCTTTACAAAATTATGACAGTAAGAGAAAGCTGACATAGTTGACTCCATCTTGCTTCTAACCACCAAACCATCCTTGGTCATTCCTGGGCATAGGCCAAGCCAACTTCGGAAGGAATTTAGTTTATAGTTAAACTTTGAAACAAGGATGATAATAGTACCCCCCCCCCTGCCAAACTAATCCTCTCTTTTTTCTGGGGCTGCAACTGTCTTTGTAAGACTCATGAAAGGCCACAAGATTAGAATCATGAGAGGACCATGAGCTCTGCTAAAATGTAGGCATGGTTTCTATGATCTCTGCGAGTCATGTGGCCCAAGGTCACAAAATGTGTGACTTTCTCAATTTATCCTATGGATAACATCACTATTGCAGAACCTAAGACTGGTTTTTTAAGATGTTTTTCAGACTGATCCCATACAGATTCATGACTCAACTGGTCCTGTAGTCCCACCCAGAGGCAGACTCAGCACATGTGGACCATTTTCCATACCTTATGACTTCATCCCCAACCAATCAGTGGCACCCATTCCCTAGCACCCTGTCCATCAAACTGTCCATAAAAACTCTAACCTCCAGGCCTTCAAAGGGACTGATTTCAGTAATAACACCGTCTTCCATCCATGTGGCTGGCCTCGTGTTAATAAAACTCTCTCTCTGCTACAACGGCACAGTTTCAGTGAACTGATTTTGTTTGTGCAGTGAGCAGAAGGAACCCACTGGGCAATTACACATCTATGGAGTCCAAGTTCCCTTAAGTACTAAGACCCTGTCTAGAAGGCAAACATGCATTTTTATGTGCCTGCCCCTTCAGCAAACATGTTCTAAGTACCTGTGATGTGCTTGGCGCTGGGCTGGGCACACATCTCATGGAGATGAATTGGATCAGGATCCTGTACAGAAAGAACAGTCGGAAGGACTAGACACATGCACGTAATTGTCATAACATAATAGTCATTATGCACTAATTTACTTCATTGGCACCACCACCTTAGGAAGTAGGTGCAGTTATTAGCCCCATTCCACAAATGACAAAAGTGAGATACAAAACTTTAGCAATTTGCTCAGGATTACAGTTAGCAAGTGGCAGAGGCAGAAATGGGAATAAGGCATGTAGCCACAGAGCCTCCCTTGGCTCCTGTCCTCCATCCACATAGGGCAGAATGTGGTAAGGCCATAAGGCTGTCCACATAAAGTGCTCACGGTAGTTTACAAAGGGACCCAGGGAAGGCTTTCCAGATCCAATACTACTCATGGGGTCTTGAAGGACAAGGAGGATTTGGACAGAAGGGGAAGGAGGAGGACGGGCATTCAGACAGATGAAACCATGAATAAACAGATGAAGATGGAATACCTTGTGGGCTTAGTAAGCAGACAGGGTGCCGCCCAGCTTCACTGGCCAGTGGGGAGAGTCCTAGAAGAGAAGGTTGGTAAGAGAGGCGCAAGCACTAGGCTGAGACCATTAGACTGAGCTACCAGCAAGTTGGGAGTCACTGGGGTCTTGGAGCAGAAGAGGGCCTGCTCAGATTGATGCTGAGGGGGTGGGGTGTAATGTGGACAGAGGCACAGGAAGGGAGGGACTGAGGCCCCAGGAAGGGATGGAAAGGAAGGTGCAGGCTCTTGTTATAAAAGATTCTGTGAAATTTGAGGAAGACAAGGGATAACGGAGGCGAGGAAGGGGATGAAACCCAAGACAAAGAAGATGAAAGAAGAATAAAGAAAAGACAAGAAGAAGGGGGAGAGAAAGGAAAGAAGAAAAAGAAGGAAATGCCTCTTATCAGGGTGCCAAGTACATGCATTCTCAGTGTTTTCCCTAAGTATATGGCTCGCGCAGCTGGGGACAGGTACACACTAGAGATGACATGGGGCATAAAAGTTGCAGTAGAGAAAGGGGCTCTGGAGGGCGAGGGTGAGGGAGAGGTAGTTAGAGTGAGTCTCCTCCAGAAGGTAGAGATTAGGGCAAAGATTAGAAGGTGGTGAAAGAATGGGCCATGAGGGTGTCTAGGGCAAGAGCTTGCCAGGCAGAAGGAACAGTTCCTGCAAAGGCCCTGAGATGGGAGTGTAAATGATCCTTCAGCAGCAATGCCAGAGTGGCTGGAGAAGAGCAAGTGGAACGGGAGTGGTAGAAAACGTGGTCGTAGAGCTACTGGGAGTTGGGGGTGGGGGCGGGAACAGACTATGAAGGCTCTCATAAGCTGTTGTCAGGACTTCAGCATTTACTCTAAGTAAAACAATAAGCCTGCTTTCCTAACATGTCAGAAAACTGGGTATATTAGTCCATTTTCACACTGTTGATGAAGACATACCCGAGACTGGGTAATTTATAAACAAAAAGAGGTTTAATGGACTCATGGTTCCACGTGGCTGGAGAGGCCTCACAATCATGGCAGAAGGTGAAAGGCATGTCTTACACAATGGCAGACAAGACAGAATGAGAACCAAGCAAAAGGGGAAAACTTGTCAGATCTTGCGAGACTTATTCACGACCACGAGAACAGTATGGGGGAACCACCCCCATGATTCAATTATCTCCCACTGGGTCCCTCCCACAACATGTGAGAATTATGAAAGCTACAATTCAAGATGAGATTTGAGTGGGGACACAGCCAAACCGTATCACTGGGCTGCACTGGGTCGCATTTCCCCCAGAGCAACAGGTGCTGGGACCTCAGTATCAGCCATCTCCTTCCTTAGGCATTTGCTTTCCATTTTGCTTCAGTCCCCTCTATTCCCTATTACCTCCCATCCTGGCACGTTTCACTCACTTATGTTATATATATGGTCCCTGTAAACATTTCAGGTTGCAATTCCTGTTGTGTAGATCAATGCCTCAGGCATCCTTAGGAATCGACTTCCCTTGAGTGAAAAGTTGGTTCTGGTTTGCAGAGAAAACAAATGCATCTTGGGAACCCCTGTTAGCCTGCATTGATGCTGGCTGGGTGCCAAGTGGTTAGAAGCAAATTGGGTCTGGTGTGGAAAGATCCATCTTGTCAACCTGCCTCATACTTCAGAGACTCCTCCTACACTCTGTCTTTGCGAGAGCTCAGCACTGATGTGGGGCTTAATTAAAAGAACACCATATGCTGGCTTCCTTCACTGGGGATGAATGTGCTGGGCTGGGAAGCAGACATGGGATTCCCCGGGCTTCTCAGCAAGGCTATCAAGCTGTCATGTTGTCAGAGCTGGGGCTATGGGCATTTGGAACGTAATGTAGCTTAGGACAGAAAGGTCTTTGAAGCTGATGTATCTTCACATGGGGCAGCTTTGGTGTTGTCTTCATCAAGGAAACTGAGGCTCAGGGAGTAAAATGTATCACCCCAAGTGAACATAACTCTTAAGGAGCAGAGGAGGGACTAGAGCTCAAATCGTTGTCTCCACAGCATTTGTTGTTGCCTGACATCAAGCTGCAAAACCCAAAGACCTCCCGTGGTGACAAGATTCCTCCCATCAACTCAGGGTCACATCGTGGCTGTGCCATAGCAGTTCATTGATTTGGATGCTTTTATGGTAATTCAGAATTCATGATATTTTGGCCAAAACTGAAGTTTATCTGCATGTCATAAAGAAAGAAATGGCCTAGCAAATGAGAGGTGAAAATAAGATTATCTGCTCTTCTTGACATATGCAAGGCATGCCCTCTTTGAAAAGCTCATGCATCTGAAATTGCATTCTTTTGAAGAAATGGTCCCCTAAGACCGGACGCAGTGGCTCACGCCTGTAATCCCAACACTTCGGGGGGCCGAGCAGATGGATCACATGAGGCCAAGAGTTCCAGACCAGCCTGGCCAACATGGAGAAAGCCCATCTATACTAAAAATACAAAAAATCAACTGGGTGTAGTGGTGTATGCCTGTAATCCCAGCTACTTGGGGGGCTGAGGCATGAGAATCGCTTGAACCGAGGAGGCGGAGGTTGCAGTGAGCCAAGATCGCGCCACTGCACTCCAGCCTGGGTGACAAAGCGAGACTCTGTCTCAAAAACAAAAACAAATGATCCTTAAAACCATTGACATAGGACTTAAGAGTGCTAGTTTTGGCAACTGATTAATTGTCCATCAGCTGATGACATTTGGAGCTGGAAGAACTGTCCCACTCTGCCCCACAGATGGTCCTACTCTGTCCACCTTGGAAGGATGGCAAAGCTAACTCCCAATTAGCCTTCATCTGCTGCCCTGGGAGAGAGCAGTTCCTCCCAGTCTGACTGAGGGCTTTAAAGGACTTTTGGGAATCAGAGCTTTCCCACATAATAGATTACTAGAGCCCTTTCTGGGGGAAAAAAAAAAAAAGGACAAATTACAAATGGTTAATGAAGCAAGAGCAACATTTACAGTCAGATAAATTCTTTTCCTGAACCTCCCGATTACATGAACCATTAACACTTCTGGGGTGGAAAAAGAAACCCCCAACGTGAGTACAGAAGGGAAGATGTTCGCTGGGGTCACCTGTGGCATTACACTCCCTGGCAAAGCCCCTTGAAATTCCACACACCACTCATGCCTGTAATCCCAGCACTTTGGGAGGCGGAGGTGGGCAGATCACTTGAGGTCAGGAGTTCGAGACCAGCCTGGCCATCATGGCAAAACCCTGTCTCTACCCAAAATACAAAAACTAGTCAGGCATGGTGGCAGTCACCTGTAATCCCAGCTACTTGGGAGGCTGAGGCATGAGATTCACTTGAACCCGGGAGGCAGAGGTTGCAGTGAGCCGAGATCGCAGCACTACACTCCAGCCTGGGTGACAGAGCCAGATTCCATCTCAAAAAGTAAAAAGAAAGAAAGAAAAGAAAAGAAAAGAAAGGAAGGAAGGAAGGAAGGAAGGAAGGAAGGAAGGAAGGAAGGAAGGAAGAAGGGAGGGAGGGAGGGAAAGAAAGAAAGAAAGAAAGAAAGAAAGAGAGAGAGAGAGACAGAAAGAAAGAAAGAAAGAAAGAAAGAAAGAAAGAAAGAAAGAAAGAAAGAAAGAAAGAAAGAAATTTCACATACCAGCATTCCTAAGATAACAAACAAAAGAGCAAAATAAAAAGCTTCTGCTATTTCAGAATCACATAAGCAAATACAAGAAACCCAAGAAAGCCTTGATGCTTTGCCTTCTTAAGAAGACCTACTGTTTTAACTCGAGTTAGCATATTAATTGCCCTTATGCAGCTGCGTGATACTAAGTACAAATGAATGGTATTTACTCATTAGAGAAGACCCAGCAGGAAAGTCTCTACTTAGCAACACTATGTTAATTTAAGTTTGGCTTTCTAAGGTCACAAAACTGCTTTGAATGAAAAGGATTTTTAGAGAAAGAGTTGTTTTCCCTTTTCGCCTTCACTCTTTGTAAGGAGATTCTGGGTAGAGAGGTTCTGACCCGTTCTCGGTTTTGTTTCTTGCTCCTCCTCTGATAGGGGAGAGTCTGTTTAATCAGGATAGCAGATTATCATGTTAACAGCTTCTGCTAATGCATGGCACATCCTCATTGCCTCTTTCCCTCTTACTTGCATTTTCATTATCTGCATTCCAGCACTGCAGGTCCATTTCTCTTCTATTTGCATGCAGAAAGCACCCCTCCCCACCAGCCAGAACTCCTGTTTGTGTTTTCTTTTTATTATTATTATTATTATATTTTTTGAGACAGAGTCTAAGCCTGTCACCCAGGCTGAAGTGTAGTGGCATGATCTTGGCTCACTGCAACCTCCACCTCCTGGGTTCAAACAATTCTCCTGCACAATTCTCCTGCCTCAGCCTCCCGAGTAGCTGGGACTACAGGTGCACACCACACCCAGCTAATTTTTGTATATTTAAATAGAGACGGGGTTTCACCATGTTGGTCAGGCTGGTCTTGAACTTCTGACCTTGTGATCTGCCCACCTCGACCTCCCAAAGTGCTGGGATTACAGCTGTGAGCCACCGCGCCTAGCTCTGTGTTTTCTTGTGGTGGTCCCACCAACCTTTCACTAACAAACTAGCTCCCTTCTAGTTAGAAATTTAGGGAGAAAGGGATCCCAATTTGGGCTTGGATCTAAGTTGTATTCTCATTCCGGCTTTTTTTCTGAGAGCCCTGGATTTGGGAGGTAGCACGCTGCTCTTTTGTGTCATCACAGCATTATTTTTCATTTGTCTAGCGATGGTTGTGTATAGCGCCCATTGGACAGAGCTTAGAAGAGATAATGGGAGGTTGACACCTTGTAACTCTCTTGGAGTCTATAATTTAAAGACATTTCAAAAGAACATTTATTGTGATGAGTCTGGATTCTTTCCTGTGGAATGACTTGAATTCACTGTTGTCTAACTCTCCAATAATAACAGTTGATATCTTTAGGTCTCAACCCTCATTCTAATTTTTCACATGTATTACCTCATTTCCCTCTCACAACCATCCTAAAAGGCAATACTATTATTTTTCCCTTTGCCAGGTGAAGAAATTAAGCCTCGGAGAGGTCAAATAGCTTGCCCAAAGTCACACAGCTAGTAAAATATGAAAGTAGACACTGGTTATATCTGACTCCAGAACTCTGAATCACTGCTTTACAATGGCCTATCAATAGCTCAGCAGTTTTAAATGGAGAAAAAGAGGGTGGGCTGGGAAAATAGAAACTAAACTTGAAACTTGCTAACCTAATGACAGAGTTTCCTCCAGGACTTCTAGAGCATTGGCTGCAAACTAAAAGATGATAGCATCCCATCACAAGTCATTTTAGAAGCCAGTGTTTGAAAAAAATCAATAAAATTTGGTCAGGAGCAGTAGCTTACCTGTAATCCCAGCCCTATGGGAGGCTGAGGCAGAGGATCACTTGAGCCCCGGAGCTCGAGACAAGCCTGAGCAACACAGACCTTATCTCTACATAAAAATTAAAAATTAACCAGGTGTGGGGACACACACCTGTGGTCCCGGCTACTTGAGAGAGTGTGGTGGTGTTACAGGAAAGGGGTCCCAATCCAGACCCTAAGAGAGGGTTCTCGGATCTCACGCACAAAAGAATCCAGGGCGAGTCCACAGTGCAAAGCAAAAACAAGTTTATCAGGAAAATAAAAACAAAAAGAATGGCTACTCCACAGACAAAGCAGCCCCAAGGGCTTTATGGTTATTTCTTGATGATATGATGAACAAGGGGTGAATTATTCATGCCTCCCCTTTTTAGACCATATAGGGAACTTCCTAACATTACCATGGCATTTGTAAACTGTCATGCCCTGGTGGAAGTGTAGCAGTGAGGATGACCAGAGATCTTTCTCATCACCATCTCGGTTTTGGTGCACTTTGACCGGCTTCTTTACTGCAAGCTGTTTCATCAGCAGGGTCTTTATGACCTGTATCTTGTGCCGACCTCCTTTCTCATCCTGTGACTTAGAATGCCTTAACCATCTGGGAATGCAGCCCAGTAGGTTTCAGCCTCATTTTACCCAGCTCCTATTTAAGATGGAGTTGTTCTATTTCTAATGCCTCTGACAGTGGGAGGATCCTGGGAGGCAGAGGCTGCAGTAAGCTATTGTTACCAGAAAAGGGTCCTGATCCAGATCCCAAGAGAGGGTTCTTGGATCTCCATAGGCAGAGCACCCTTGAGGGCTGTAGGTTGTCCATTTTTATGGTTATTTATCGATCACATGTTAAACAAGGGGCGGCTTATTCAAGCCTCCCCTTTTTAGACCTTGTAGGGTAACTTCCTGACATTGTGATGGCATTTGTAAACTGTCATGGAGCTGGTGGGAATGCAGGAGTGAGGATGACCAGAGGTCCCTATTGTCGCCATCTTGGCCTTGGTGGGTTTTGGCTGGCTTCTCTACTGCAACCTGTTTTATCAGCAAGGTCTTTATGACCCGTATCTTGTGCCGACCTCCTATCGCATTCTGTGATTAAGAATGTCTTAACTTCCTGGGAATGATGCCCAGCAGGTCTTAGCCTGCACAATCATGGTGGAAGGCAAAGGGGAAGCAAGACACGTTTTACACGGCAGCAGGCAAGAGCACACGTGCAGGGAACTCCCCTTTACAAAACCATCAGATCTCATGAGACTTACTATCACAAGAACAGCATGAGAAAAACCTACCCTCATGATTCTAATTACCTCCCACCAGGTCCCTCCCATGACACATGGGGATTATTAAACTTCAATGTAAGATGTGGGTGGGGACACAGAGCCAAACCATACCGATGAATCTTTTTTTTAAACTTGTGTTTTAAGTTCAAGGGTACATGTGTGGGTTTGTTACATAGGTAAACTTCGTGTCATGGGAATTTGTTGTACAGATTATTAGATCACTCAGGCATTAAGCCTAGTACCCATTAGTTATTTTTTCTGATCCTTCCCTCCTCCTACCCTCCACTTAAAAACATTATGTTAAGTATGGAGAAACCCCATCTCTACTAAAAATACAAAATTAGCCAGGCATGGTGGCGCATGCCTGCAATCCCAGCTACTCAGTAGACTGAGGCAGGAGAATCGCTTCAACCTGGGAGGCAGAGGTTGAGGTGAGCCAAGATCGTGCCATTGCACTCCAGCTTGTGCAACAAGAGCGAAACTCTGTCAAAAAAAAAAAAAAAAAAAAAAAAAAGCCAGACAAACAGAAAAACATTACGTTGAGTAAAGGAAGCCCAGACACAAGACTACATATTATCTGGTTCCATTTATATGAACTTCTAGTAGAGGCAAAACTAAGCTAAGGTGATAGAAATCAAGATCAGTGGTTTCTTGAGCAGGAGTGGAGGGTGACCCTGTTTGGATTCTGTCCTTCATCAAACAATGTAAAAGACTGGTTAAACATGGAGATTCTGGAGCTAAGTGCCCAACTCAAATCCTGGCTTGATGGCATAGCAGATGGGTGAACTTGGGCAAGTCACTTAGCCTCTCTGAACCTCACATTTTCCCACCTGTATTAGTTCTACTTACTATATAAGGGTTGATGGGGAATTAAATGAGATAATACATGGTGTAGAGTTGAATAGTGTCCCCCACAGAAAAATTAATGTTTACCCAGAACCTCAGGATGTAAGCTTATTTGGAAATAGGGTCCTTGCAAATGTAATGAGGACAAAACTCGAGATAAGAGTCTACTAAGTTAGGGTGGGCCCTAAATCCAATGAAAGTGTCCTTATAGGAGACAGAAAAGAACACACAAAGAAAGAGAGATGTGACAGCAGAGGCAGATATTGGGGTGATGTGTGTACAAGCCAAGAAATACCAAGGACTGCTGGCCACATCACAAGTGACGAGAGATGTTGGGATGGTTTCTCCCTCAGAACCTTCGGGGGGGACAAACCTCATCAACACCTCAGTTTTAGATTTCTGGCCTCCTTACTGCAAGAGGATAAATTTCTTTTCTTTTCTTTTCTTTTTTTGTTGAGACAGAGTCTCACTCTGTTGCCTAGGTTGGAGTGCAGTGGCATGACCTCAGCTCACTGCAACCTCTGCCTCCTGGGTTCAAGTGATTCTCCTGCCTCAGCCTCCTGAGTAGCTAAGATTACAGGTGCCCACCACCATGCCTGACCAATTTTTGTATTTTTAGTAGAGACGGGGTTTCACCATGTTGGCCAGGCTGCTCTCAAACTCCTGACCTCGTGATCTGCCTACCTTGGCCTCCCAAAGTGCTGGGATAACAGGCATGAGCCACCACACCCGACCAAATTTCTATTGTTTTAATCTATGCAGTTTGTGGCAGTTTGTTAGGGAAACCCTAGGAAACAAACATATAGTAAGGGTCCATGGGTGATAAATGAATTTTTTTATTAGTAAAATTAGTAACCTGGTATTAAAGAGCAGCAGCCCACCTCTGTATTCCTGTGGATACCATGATCTAGCTAGACGTTTGTATCCAATCTGTTCAGGCCATCATATCAAAGAATCATGGGCTGGGTAGCTTAAACAACATAAATTTATTTCCTTACAGTTTGGAAGGCTGCAAGTCCAAGATCAAGGTGACAGCACAGTTCTTCTTCTCAGACCTCTTTCAATGACTTGAAAATAGCCATCTTCTCCCTCTATCTTCCCATTGTCTTTCCTCTGTACATGTCTGTCCCCAAATGTTCTCTTCTTATAAGGACACCCATCCTTATAAGGGTTAGGGCCCACCACCCTAGTGGTCTCATTTTATCTTAATTACCTCTTTAAAGACCATCTTTAAACACAGTCACATTCTGAGAAACAGGTTAGGACTTCAACATATGAATTTTGGAGAGACACAGCTCAGGCTGTAACAGTGCTGATAAATGCTTTCTGTGCTGAAACATCAGCACATTGAGCCTACAGCTTGCAATGATGATTTAATAATATTGAACAAGGATTTACTGAGCTTGCTGCAGCAACCATGGAAATGTCCTGGTCAGATCTATCTATGACTGCATTCATGCTGGGTCATGCTTCTGCTGGGCTGTTCCTTGCCAACGACTGAGGACTGGGAGAAGGGAGGGTGAAGGGCATCCTGGATCAGAGCCATTCCTGCAGCTGCAGGATTTGTCTAATGGACAGTGTCTGCTCTGGGTGTCCCCATTAGTCTGGTAGAGACTCTAGAGCTGCACTATGATCTGAGGCTCTTCTTATCCAATCCATCCTTCCCTCTCTTCTTTCACAGGTGTCAGACCTGTATCACAGTTGAAGTCTCTCCCTGATCACTTTTACTCTCTCCTCTTTATTCTTCACAGGCATTTCCTAAAATAAACCTTTCATATCTCATCTTATTTCAGGTTGCTATCACAGAGTACCTTACCCTGGGGGGCTTAAACAACCTACATTTATTTCTCACAGTTCTGAGAGCTTCCAGCCTCTTCCTGGTTGCAGACAGCCAACTTTTCATTGCACCCTTATGTGAAAGAAAGAGGATGAGTGAGCTCTCTGAAATCCCTTTTAAAAGAGCACTGGCCGGGTGCAGTGGCTCACACTTGTAATCCCAGCACTACAGGAAGCCGAGGTGGGCAGATCTCCAGGTCAGGAGATCGAGACCATCCTGGCTAACATGGTGAAACCCCGTCTCTACTAAAAATACAAAAAATTAGCCACGCATGGTGGCAGGCGCCTTTAGTCCCAGCTACTCAGGAGGCTGAAACAGGAGAATGGTGTGAACCCAGGAGGTGGAGCTTGCAGTGAGCCTAGATCACACCACTGTACTCCAGCCTGGGTGACAGAGCAAGACTCTGTCTTGAAAAAAAAAAAAGCAACTCATCCCATCCATTCATAACGGTTCCATTTTTACGACCTAATCACCTCCCAAAAACCCCACTTCCTAGATAGAGGTTAGGGTTTTAACACATGAATGTTGCAGGGACGTAAACATTCAGTCCATAATACACCTCTTATCCCAGCTCAGCATCTACTTCTCAGAAGACCTGAACTAACACACATGCCATGTTGAGAATTTAGGAGTGAGACAAAAAATTAGCCTAAAAGCCTGGAATTCACCAAAACTGCCATAGAGCATAAAGCATTTTGGTGCAAAATTTAAAGCCAGGTACTTCCTTTTCCATCTTACCATAATGCACACTGGATAGGTACAAATACTACCATGATATCGTGTGTTTTACATAAATATATTTAGAAGTTGGAACTCAAATCTAGGTCTCTTTTTACCAAAGATAGTGCTTTTCACCACTATGTTCTTAGGGGTTTGAAACTCAAATGCCTCTGACATTGGACAGGTAACAGAAAGGTGTGAACCAGGTCAGGCATAAGGTTAAAAGAATGATGGAGCTTGCAAGGAAATAAAAAGAACATACATTCAAATTTAAGTTTTTAAACTAGCTACAGAAAACAGATCTGTGGACAGTGCTCGACCAGCTAAGCTACCTGCTGAGAAGTCCGCAACTCCTGCTTTTCTTCTTTATCACTCATTTTGGTTATCATCATTGTCTGCCTGCCTCCCTTACTTGGAAATCTTTTCTGATACCTGCATGGTGAACTCCTACCCATCCTTCAAATCCTTAGACAAATGTTACCTATTCAGATCTTTCTGCCACTTCTCAAGCAGACTCAGACTCTCCTTTCTGTCTGTTCCCATAACACTTTGTATCTTTCTCTTTTCCAGCAATTAGTGAATTTGTTTGCAGTCCTGTCTCCCTGCTAGATGATAAGCTCCCCAAGGTCAGAGAGTTTTACTCCCTACTCCTCACTTGCATTTGAGGACAGAACACTACTATTTATTGAGTGCCTGCTCTGCATCAGGCATTGCAGTAAGCACTTAATCTTCACGGTTCCTCCGGCAAGGCAATTCTCCTACCCCATTTTACAGATGGGGATTCTGAATTCCAAGAAGGTAAAGTCCCTTGCCTAAGGTCCCACAACTAGCAAAACTTTGGCAGAGGTGGAATTCAAACTCAGATCCCCCTGTCACCAAAACCCCAACCCAATCTCCCATGCTATACTGCTTCCTAGTTAGCCAGAGGGGCCCTCTGCCCACAGATGGCTAAGGGTACAGAGGAGGAGCCACAGGAACCATTCCTGTCCTTCCTGTGCATTGAGGGGGCTGGACTAACTGACATTTAGCTTTTTTCTTGCACTGATGTTTTATTCTAGGAGGTTTGTTATCTCTCCTTTTGACACCGCCTGAACTATTTGAGACAAGTCCCTGCTTAAAAAATAATGATAAAACTGCCTGTCGGTGGAAATAAGCCTCACACACTATCTCACTAATAGAAGCAGGAGAATTTCTGAAATACCTCTGCAACTTCGTTAGGCATGCAAGATTAAGCTCGAATTCATCTCGGCTCAGTCATACGCGCTCTGAAACTGAATTGTGAAGGATGGAATTTGCAGCTGCTCAGTTCATTCAAGATGAAGACAAGGGAGACCTGGGCAAACATGCAGAAAACTGCTCATTGGAAGAGAGGGCCTTCTAACTGCCGATAGTCTGGTGGACCCTGACCAATTTGGACACGTCGTATAAGGCGTAAATGTGCAGACCCTGGATTCAGAACCTCCAGGTTCAAACAGAGCTTCACCACTTGCTAGATGAGTGGCCTTGAGCAAGTTTCTTAATTTCTCAATTCCTCAATTTCTTCATCTATAAAATGGGGTAAATAATAGAACCCATACCACTAGCTGTTGTGGGGAATAAGTGAACTATTGCATATCATTAGTACAGTCCATGATATATAAGAAATGCTTAATACTGTGAGTCACAATAATCATGTATGGTCTTTCTAAGACTGTTCAGAATGGTCTACTGCTCCTAGGAGAGAGGCCAAACCCAGGGTCATGCTTGCAAGGCCCTGCACACCTGGCCTCCGACTATCCCTCAAGCCTCACATCTTGCTTCTCAGCTTCATTTCACCGTCATCCCTGCTCAATGACTTGCAGTAGTCCGGATGGTCCCCACTTTCTCTTCCCTTCCCTGCCACTGCTGTCACATATAAACTCCTACTCACCTGATATGGTTTCACTGTGTCCACACCCAAATCTCATCTCAAATTTTAATCCCCATGTGTCAAGGGAGGGACCTGCAATCTCCACGTGTTGAGGAACGGAAGTGATTGGATTATGGGGGTGGTTTTCCCCATGCTGTTCTTGGGATAGTGAGTGAATTCTCATGAGATCTGTTGGTTTCATAAACAGTAGTTTTTTTCCTACATGCTCACACTCTCTCCTGCTGGCTTGTGAAGAAGGTGCCTGCTTCCCCTTCCACCATGATTGTAAATTTCCTGAGGCTTCTCCAACCATGTGGAACTGTGAGTCAATTAAACCTCCTTTGTTTATAAGTTACCCAGTCTTGGGTAATATCTTTATAGCAGCGTGAGAACGGATTAATACATCACCCTTCAGAGATCACGTCCTCTAGACACCTCCTCCTACCTCCCCACCAGGCAGGAAGGTTGCATTAGAGGTTGCAGGAAGGTTCCTCACACAGCATGAGGTTTGGTTCTGCTGGGGTGCAGGAGTGGGGATCGCTCCAGGGAAACTGTCCTTCGATTCACCTTGCCCTATGTAAACACACAAGAATGTGCTGGGTGTCAGCTGGTACTTGCCTTTGGTAGAAAGTCAAACAAAGGGGCAGCATCTCTCAAACCATCAGGAGGGGCCAGGATGCCCATGATGATAGCCACAGGAAGCTTCTCTGAGGATCAGATGGGATCCTCTCTCCTTTCAGGGAGTATTATCAGTAGCTGAGTAAGCACTTAATCTTCTGAGGACTTGGAAGCCTCCATCCTACAAGGTTTTCTCTTGTCCAGTAACTTCTTGTTTCTTTTGCCTGTAACTTCTGGCACTCTTTCCTCCAATCATGTTGTCATCATCCTCAATAGCACCACATCACCCCAAAAGGCACCCACAAAAGTGCTTGTCTTCCAAGATCCCACAAAACCTTGCATTTCTCCTCTTCTGGTCCTTTTCATACTGTATATGGTTAGGGTTTAGGAGTGTGGATTCAAGAACCAGACTGCTAGAGTTCCGGTCCAAGAGCATCTATTTCCTAGCTGTGTGACCTCAGGTAAGTTACTTAACCTCTCTGTGCTTCAGTTTCTTTGTAAACAAAATAAAACTAGTACCTTTCTCATGGGGTGTTGTAAGGGCTAGATGAATCAAAACATGTAAAACTCTTGGAATAGTACCTGGCACCCAGAACTTGCTCAATAAACATCAGCAATAATCAGTACAACTACTCATCTGTATCTCCCTCCTCGCCCCTCACTGGGTTGTACGGTCTAAGAAATTAGTGGCTATCTGCATTGTTTATCACTTGCCACTAGCACAGGATCTAATACAAAGCAGATATTCATTTGTGGAGGGAAAGAAAAGATAGAGAGAAGAAGAAAGGAAAGGATGGAAGAAAGAGGAGGGAAGGAAAGGAAGGAGAGAGAAGGCGAGAAAGGGAAGAGAGAGGAGATGAAAGATGGGGAGGGGAGGACAGAAGAGGGGAGGAAAGGGAAGGGGAAAATTCTTGAAGGTTGTTCACTTGTAACCCCACCAATACGGTAAATAGAGAAATGTACCTAGAATTGAAGAAAACCAGATAAATTTCCACCCAAGTGGAATTGATCACTCTGTCTTAGCCTCTCCAAATCACGTAACTATCCTGAACCATTAAATACATCAGAATTTTTTTTTTTTTTTTGAGACAGAGTCTCACTGTCACCCAGGCTGGAGTGTAGTGGCGCAATCTTGGTTCACTGCAACCTCTGCCTCCCAGGTTCCAGCAATTATCCTGCCTCAGCCTCCTGAGTAGCTGGGATTACAAGTGTGTGCCACCAGGCATGGCTAATTTTTTTTGTATTTTTAGTAGAGACAGAGTTTCACCATGTTAGCCAGGCTGGTATCGAACTCCTGACCTCAGGTGATCCACCCGTCTTGTCCTCTCAAAGTGCTGGGATTACAGGCCTGAGCCACCACGCCTAGCCCAGAATTTTGTATAGTGAGTTTATTATTTGTTATTTTGGGGAGGCAGGATTAGGAGACATTAGCAGCTACTTGAAAAATGGATTGAATGGACCGGGCACAGTGGATCGTGCCTGTAATCCCAGCATTTTAGGAGGCCGGGGCAGGCAGATTGCTTGAGGCCAGGAGTTTGAGACCAGCCTGACTAACATGGTGAAACCCCATCTCTACCAAAACACAAAAAAATAGCTGGGCATGGTGGTGCAAGCCTGTAATCCCAGCTACCTGAGAGGCTGAAGCAAGAGAATGGCTTGAACCCAAGAGGTAGAGGTTGCACTGAGCCGAGATCGTGCCACTGCACTCTTGCCTGGACCACAGAGCAAGGCTATGTCTCAAAAACAAAAACAAACAAATAAAAATGCATTGAATGGCATAAATGGCTTTCTACATTGGACCAGGATCCAGCTGGTCCCTCAGAGATTCCCCCGTCTGGATACGTCTCACTCCCAGCCAGTGCTCATGAAGGTCTGGGTAAAGCCAGTAATTACCTGGGTGCTTGTTCTGCAGTCCCACATACAAGCCTCAGCTCTGCAAATTGAATCCTCAATTTTGCCAGCACACTCACAATGGATCCGTTTTCAGTTGCAGATTCACATTACCCAAGTTCTCAAGATTAACGTTTAAAACCAAAAAGTTAATTGAATTGTTTTCAATGCAAAATCATTATCACACAGATTGGATTTCTCTAACTCCATGTGACCAGTATTTTCTCTCCCTGTCAACAGCCAAGTAATATTCAAAGGTCATCTGATGATTAGATACTCCGAGCTAGAGGAGTTAGATGCATCAAATGTTCAGCAGCATCAAGATAAGATGGACTGATGCATTCATCCCGTAGTAACAGATGGTCCTGCTTCGTATTTTTTAAACTTTGGTCATTCAGGTGCCACCTACATGACTGTTTGCTGTATTCACTGTTACTGTTATTTACTATCTCATTAAGGGGCTCCTGGACCAGCCCTTTGTGGGGAGGGGTTTAAATCCCCCAAACAAATACATCTTTATATGGAGAAGTTTTTTTTTTTTTTCCTTTGTCACCAGATACTTCCTAATAGAGTTGAAGCCGGTAGGTCTCCCTTAAATGTAAAACTGTCTTTGCAACTTTTAAAAAATCATATGGCAATTAAGAGGAGATACAAATTATTTGTTAAAATGTGAGAATGCGCTTGCATTTCAGAATGCTAAAATTTTAAGGATCAGTGTTTTTATGTGCCTGGGAAGCCTCTCTCTGGAAACCTCGGCCACCACTAAAGTTTGGGTTATGCTCAGATGTGGCCAACACTCCAGGTTAGCTGGACATAATAAGATGCCCACTTAGTCCACGTCACTGCTATTGCTGTGTTGAGGCACGCTGATAGAAATGCTGACCTTCAACCCTGGATACGCGTAACACAAGTTTCCTTAGGGGTTGTAGGAACTGTTGGTCTGAAGGTCAAAAAATCATAGATTTTTACTCCAGGACCTTCCTCTTTCTTCCTCCCTGGGTTTAGGGAAAGTAGGGCATCATCAAATTTCACATCGATTTAATTGAACCTTGCATATCTGTATTCCCCATGCAAAGCGCCATTCATTTGATGAGAAAGTAAGTTGTTTATATCTCATTCCTGGTATTAGCAACTTACCCCTTAGTCAAATGGATGCATTTGCATAGCTTTATAAAGGCCAGCTCTCCTGGATATTACTTAAATATTTAAAATACTGAATTTTTAAAATAAAGCTTTACATTTCTACTCTATAATTATTTTGCAGCTATAAATAAGTGAAAAATCTACATCATTTGTCAGAAATAGAAGGAAAAATAAATGCAAACAAAATAAGACAACACCATCAAAATCTAATGAGATACTGTGGTTTGCTAAAGGTACTACAACTGAAATTTACTCTCTCGTTGTGAAAAGTTACCTAGTGTTAGAGAAGTGTTAAAGATGTAGAATCATCAGACTGAGACTTCTCAATGATATAATCAGACAGGTTAAAAAAAGAATTTCATGTGAGAAATTAAATTCTGCTAATGGGAAAATGAGACCGAATGTTTTTTGATACTGTTTTATTGTGCCTCATAAAATCATCTCACATATCATCAGCAAACATGTTCCAACCTTCAGGAACATTTATTGTGCCAATGGAAACAAAATACTCAAACAGCATTGGCTGTAAATTTCTGAATCCAACTCCATATTAGTGATGGTCTTGCCACAAAATACTCAAACAGCATTGGCTGTAAATTTCTGAATCCAACTCCATTATTAGTGATGGTCTTGCCAATACAAAATCCACTGGTCACTTCAATGTGATAAAGGTCATATATAAAAAACCAATGGGCAACAGTACACTTAATAGTGAAAGACTGAAAGCTTTTCCCCTAAGGTTAGAAACAGACAAGGATGCCAGATTTCACCATTTTTATTCAACATAGTATTGGAAGTTCTCGCCAGAGCAATTAGGAAAGCAAAATAAAAGGCATCCAAATTGGAAAAGAAGAAGTAACTGTTCACATATAACATGATCTCATATGTAGAAAACCCTAAATATTCCACACACAAAAATTGAAGCTAATAAATAAATTCGGCAGAGTTGTGAGATATCCAATCAAACACGAAAATCAGTTTGCATCTCTATACACTAGCAATGAACAATCTAAAAATGAAATTAAGAAAGCAATTCCACTTAAAATAGCATCAAAAAAAGAATACATGTTTAGGAATAAACTTAACCAAAGAATAGAGAGACTTCTATGCTGAAAATTACAAAACACTGCTAAAAGAAATTTTAAAAGACATAAATAAGTGCAAAGAAATCCTATGTTCATGGATTGGAAGAGTTAAATATTGCTAAGGTGACAATACTACCCAAAGCAATCTACACATTCAATGCCATCCTTACAAAAATCCTAGAAATATTTTTCGGGGGAGGGAATAAACATTCAAAATTTATTTTCCAACAGACAGACAGCATCAGCAGGTACAACTATAGGAGTTTCTCTGTAGATCATATATTCACAAGGGCATTATTAGCTCAATAGTGAGAAAACCCTGCTGTGTTCTCTGTAACAGTATCCAGTTCGCAGCATAACTAGGTACTATCACTGTGCTCGTTTACAATTCCAGAAGGAAAGTACAACTTGGCAAAAAAAAAAAAAAAAAGGAATATGTGGTGAGGAATCCTCAAGTCAGGTGCAATAACTGACAGACAAGATTTTGGCCAACAGTCTTGGATCCACATTTCAATCAGGGCCTTCCACAGAAAGGGGAAAGACTTCCTTCCCAGGGGTTAGAATTTATCATTCTTCTTCTCATTAAATCATTAGAGCAATGTTGTTTTGCTTTGCTTTGCTTTGTTTTGTTTTGCTTTGTTTTGTTTTGTTTTATGGAGACAGAGTCTCACTCTGCTGCCCAGGCTGGAGTGCAGTGGTGCAATCATGGCTCACTGCAGCCTCGACTTCCCAGGCTCTAGTGATCCTTCCACTTCAGCCTCCTGAGTCACTGGGGCCATAGACGCACATCACCCCCACCTGATTTTTTATTATTTGTAGAAACAAGGTCTCATCATGCTGCCCAGGCTGGTCTTGAACTCCTGGGCTCAAGTGATCCTCCCGCTTCGGTCTCCCAAAGCACTGGGATTACATATGTGAGCCACCACACCCAGTCTACAGCAATGTTTCATTCGCTCAATATTGTTACATGTACAAAATATTACAAAAAATGGAGTCACAAAAACATCTTGAACGTCCAATTTTTCCCACCAAAACATCAACTTTTAGGTTTATGACAGGGCCTGGGAATTCTTCAGTGGTCTTAAAATAGGAAAACAAACACTATGGCTACAAAAAAAAAAAGAAAAATAAATGAGGTAGATAAATTAAAGCTTTCACACCTAGGACTTGCCTGTCCCAACTTTGTAGCCTTCATGAAATATTCAAGGAAAAAAATCTTCATAATTACTTGGCGTAAGTCACACTAAGGAAATTAAACAAAAAAATTAGTATGTGAGTTTGTAATAGAAAATGCCCTTCCATAAGTTTCTTCTTAAGAATGAAAACCTAGTTCTCCAATAGAGTAGCCACTGGCAAGCTAAATTAAGTCAGCTGAGCTTCCCCCGCTCAAGTGCCCACCTCTTCTGGAGTTCAGGAAGACAAAGGCATCTGAGAGATGCAGACAGGACACGGGCACTCTGAGGCCAACTGAGCTGTATCTAAATAAGCAGCAACACAGACATTGACTCCCTAAGGACTAATATAAGTAGATATGAGGGCATCCCACTTAAGGTACTAAGGCTGAAGCAATTTTATAATTCCACAGCCTTAGGTTTCTCTGTTGTTTTTTAAGTACATTCAAACAAACAAACAAACAAAAAGATGGAGACAGGGTTGCGGACATATAAAACAGGTACCTAAATAGATAAAGGGCCTTGTCCTTTTACCCACATCAGTTACTATGGAGTATCCAGTACCTCTCTTTTCAACAGGCTAAGTAGTTAGTTGTCTTTTTCACTGTGGTTCAGTAAGGTCCAATGGTTCTACCTTGAAATAGATAACGGTCTTTGGAAAAAGTCACTCTAGGTTGTACAAAGATTCTATGTATACAGTTTGTCACAAGTAACAAAGCTACTTTGCAAGACCCACTTCTTTCCAAAATTTAAAAAAGAATTTTAGTCTGTACTTGTTTGGGTGTGATTTTTGTTGTTGTTGTTCACTTTTTGCAAAGCAGCATAGCAACAATCATGATTGTAGAACTTGCCTGAGATTGTGGTCATAACCCTTATAAACATCATTTGCATACCAGTAAGAAAAAGAAAACAGGAGGAGATGAGTTCTTTTTTTTTTTTTTTTTTTTAAGACAGAGTCTGGCTCTATCACCAGGGCAGAGTGCAGTGGCATGATCTCGGCTCACTGCATCATCTATCTCCCGGGTTCAAATGATTCTCCTGCCTCAGCCTCCCGAGTAGCTGGTATTACAGGCACTCGCCACCACACCCAGCTAATTTTTGTATTTTTAGTAGAGACAGCATTTCACCATGTTGGCTAGGATGGTCTTGATCTCTTGACCTCGTGATCTGCCTGCCGCGGTCTCCCAAAGTGCTGCAATTATAGGCTCGAGCCACCGCATCTGGCTAGGAGATGAGTTCTTATTAAAAAGAGCAGATTCTAGAGATTTCAATCTGCTTGCATTTCTCTTTCCACGCAAGTTCTCCTTGAGTTTGGCTGACCACAATCTCGTCTTCTTCCAGGAAGTGAGGAAACTGGTGTTTGGGAATGCTCCCAGAAGCACCTGTTTTTGCCATATCTGCACTGATACCCCAATGGAAGCCATCCACGTTGGAGACAGTGGCGTTATTTATATTGAAGTTGATTCCCAAGGAAACCAGGAGGGTAGGAACACCGCCACTCTGGATCAGAGATCTCATTGGTCTTCATGGCTATACCACCATTGAGTGTGCTGGTGTCCTGGTTCCACACAACAGGGCCCAAGTTCACCGAAGTGGACAGGATTTCCCTGGGAAATATTTGAGACTCTTTCCATCTGTACCTAACAGAGTTATGGTGTTCTTAATAGCCAGCTTCCTACCATGGCGTGCTGAGTCATATAGTGGACCTTCCAGTTGCATTTGGTGGTAAAAGCTCACCCACAAATGTTGCATGCAAAAGGTTTCTCTCCAGTGTGAGTCTGCTCGTGAACCTGAAGAAGGCTAATGGGTGAGAAGTTCTTCCCACACCGTGTGCAGCTGTGTTGCTTGGCCTGTTGGCATGGTTAGGCCGCTGACAAAGGGGTCATCCCCAGGGACAATGTGGAGGGTTCAACAAATGTGCCAGGGACTTCAACTTTGACATAGATTGGCTGAGCTCGGATAAACATTGAAGGGAGATGGCTCCAACCTTCTGTCTTAATCGGGCTGTTCTCAGAGCTTTCTGCTTTGTCTCTGGCATCAGGAGACTGACTGATCCTTCCTACTTGGCCATTGGCTGGGGAGAGTACCTGGAAGGCTGTGATTTCCATGATGTCTGGACTTCAGCTCTGATACTCCCGGGCTCCCATCGGTGAGGACCAGTCTTTGGTCAAACTGTTTCTCTTCATGGAACTGTTTTCTCTGCTGCTCTGGTGCTGCAGGCCAAAAGGGGCAGGACCCACGTTTCCCAGGGCATCTGAAGAAGACATCGTGGTGAACCCTAGTATAGGTGATGCCTACTGCATGCTGGGAGGAGGCACAGGGACCTTTGAGGAGCTACTAGAGGCCTCCTGGGAGCTGACTTCATCTACACTGGTGCTTTCAAAAACATCATTATGGCACATGGCACTGGTGCTGCCATTCTCCTCCACCGTCATTGGCTCAGGACCCATAAAGTCACAGGAATTCTCTGGCAGGGGAAGGTTGGGAGTCTGACTGTCCATGTCCATCTGAATATGCTGATACAACAACACAGCACTGGTGAACTTCTTCTGATAGAAAAGGCACAGATGATGTGCCTTTATAGATGTGTTGGGTTGGTGAATCCCAATGTATCTTAAGGGATGCTTTTGGTAGAAAAAGTTCAGCCACAGATCTTACATTGGAATGGTGTCTCCAGAGTGCGGATGCAGCAATGCATTTAGAGGGAGCTTTAGCAGATCTTACACTGGAACGGTGTCTCTGGAGTACGGATGCAGCAAAGCATTTAGAGGGAACTTTAGCAGCTTAATACTTGGTGGCAAATGAGGCATTTGTTGAGGTCCGTGGTGGTCATGTCGATATACTCCACCAGCTGCTGCAATTTCAGAGTCTCTGATCCTGGTTCAGGGGTCCCACCTTCTTGGAAGCCACCAACCCTTGAGGAATTATGGTTTGGCCCCATGCCAGGAAGCGTGGGCTACAGGTCACTGGGCAATGGGTCACCTGTGAGGTCCTTGGGGTTAGACCCCAAAGAGAGCTTTCGAAGTAGCCCTACAGAAGGGATTACAAGAACAGGTTTTGTGTCTAAAGAGAGACTCAGTTCATCTACTGATGTACAAAGAATGCATAGGGGATGTGATCCCTACCACCATTTTGACCTAGAGCTCAGCAAACAGCTGAGGGTTTGCCTTCACCTGAGGATGTTGGTGAACATGCATCTTGAGGTTGCCCTTGGTGGTGAAGCAGTTATCACAGAAAGAGCACACAAAGGGTCTCTCTTCCCATGTGAAAATGGAGGTGGATCTGCAAGGAGTTATCAGTCTCAAAAAACCTTGCTACAATACTTACACTTGTCCTTGTAGAGGATCACCTCGTCTTCGGGTTTGACATCCACTGAGGTTCAGTGGCTTCCCCTTCCCTTTCTTGGATGGGTCTAGTGCCCCAGTGGAGAAAGGACTTTGGAAGTGCACCAAGCCCGGGGCTTTAGGAAGCAAAGCACTCAAGAGGGGGAACATTACATTTCAAGCACCCTGGTCCCATCCAGCTTCACAGCAAAGGGCATCAGCCCTGAGGATGGAGAACTGGTGGTGAAAAGGATGTTGGTGTGAGTTAGTATGGCTTGTTTCAAGGTGTCCAGAGACAGACCTTGGCTTCCAGCTTTCAGGCTGAGCAAAACCACAGCTGCAGGAACCTGCTGGGACAGGTGACTGCACAAGGTCTTCAGGGTGTTGGCCCCTTCCCCACCTGAGTGCAAGGCGTGCTAAGGCCCACTTATCCACCTGGATGTGGATCTGATTGGTGAGCTGAATCTACCATAGCTGCTGCGGCACAGGATCTTCTCAAGGACCCACGGGATGCTGTTGATACTGGGCACAGAGGCTGGCAGTGCATCTTAGCTCCACTGATTTATTACCACTTTGGTGCCCTGTAGTGCCTGCAGGCTCACATAGTGTTGGCTACTTTGCCTTTGAGTAAATAGCTTATCTCCTGGAGTGTGGGTGGCAGGCCACCTCTGGTTTTTAGGTACACCACAAACTCCACACCCAGCTCCTTCTTCATGTTCCCTAAGCGGCCACCATTCTCCCTGTGACCATCCTTACTGTTTGAACAAAGTGGCTGGTGGCTCAGCACAGCTCCAGAGAAGTCTCCTGAAGGCGCTGGCCCCTCGCTGTCATTCATGATGACAACACAACTGGTGGATTTTCAGTGCAATTTTTCTTATGTTCTAAGAACTCAAAGATGCTAAAGAACTCTGCACAACATTTCTCACATTTGTGTGTTTCCTCCCAATGAAGCCACTTTATCATCGTGATTCCCTGGGCGGTTCGCTGGAGCACCTAAAGTTTGGATGTCTGGCCTCCAGAACGATGAGAGAATACATTTCTGTTGTTTTAAGCCATCGCGTTTGTGGTTGTTTGTTACAGCAGCCCTGGCTCCCAGGCCACCAGAGCCACTGGGGCCACATCTGCAAATGCTAGGGTCAGCTTCTCTGGCTGCTCCTCACCCTGGTCCTCCTCCTAGTTGATGTGCTGGGGTTTTGCCAGCTTGTGCCTCGACGTGGTGTGAGGAAAATGCAAATCAAACCCACAATGAGATACCACTTCACATCCATTAGGATAACTTATTTAAAAAAATTAAAACCTGAAAATAACAAGTGTTGGCAAAGACACGGAGAAATTGGAACATTTGTGCATTGCTAGTGAGGATGTAAAAGGTGCGGCCACTACAGAAAACAGTATGGCAGCTCCTCAAAAAATTAAACATAGAATTACCACATGATTCAACAATTCAATTTCTGGGTATATACCCAAGAGAATTGAAAGCAGGGACTCAAACAGGTATTTGTGTACCGTTGTTCATAGCAGCAGCATTCACAGTAGCCAAAAGGCAAAAAACAGTGCAAGTGTCTATCGTTAAATGAACAAATAAATAAAATATGGTATATACATATAATGGAATATTATTCAGCGCTAAGAAAGAATGAAATTCTGACACATGCTACAACACAGATGAACTTTGAGAATATTATGCCAACTGAAATAACCCAGCCTTTGAAAGACAAATACTGTATGATGATTTCATTTATATGAGGTGCCTAGAATTGTCAAATTCATAGGGACATAAAGTTGTATGGGGGTTACCAGGGGCGTAGGGGCTGGGGAAAGAATGGGGAATTACCATTTTATAACTACAGAGCTTCTGTTTGGAATTATCAAAAGTTCTGGATAGGTGATAGGTGCACAAATTATAAATGTGCTTAATGCCAGTGAAAATGACACACACTTAAAAGTGGTTTAAATGGTAACTTTTATGTTATATATATGCTTTAATCACAGTAAAAGGTATATGCTGGTCAATCCTAAGCAGGAGAAT
This sequence comes from Macaca mulatta, assembly GCF_049350105.2. Lineage (NCBI taxonomy): Eukaryota > Metazoa > Chordata > Mammalia > Primates > Cercopithecidae > Macaca > Macaca mulatta. The sequence continues at coordinate 20,201,026 of NC_133425.1, read as the reverse complement.
GGATAAACAAATTGTAGTATATTCATACAATAAAATACTACTCAGCAATATTTTTTAAAGCTACTGATATGCCCCAAAACATGGATGAATCTCAAAAAATTATATTTAGCAAGAGAAGCCTTACAGAAAGGGATATATACAGATGATTCCACTTGCACCAAGTTCTAGAATAGGCTACATTATTCAAAGTGAAAAATATCAGAAAGTGGTTGCCTGGAAGGGGGTTGGTTTTGATTAGAAAGGGCTTGGAATTTTCTGAGGTGAAGAAAATATACTATATTTTGGATTTCATGGTTGTACATAATTGCCAAAATTCATTTAATTTAACACTGAAGGTTTTATCATATGTAAATTATACCTCAAAGATACAGAAAAATTCTCTTGGTCGAAATTTCTTTCTAGATGGACAGTACTAACCTGAGTATCCTAATGGTCCCTCTCCTTTCTCTCATCTCCATGGCTGCACAATCTCCTGCCTGTCTCTTTTTGATTGACACTTTCCTTATTTGAGGCTGCTAATATATTAAATCAGGTTACATTAACATTTTACAGGGTTGATACATATTCAGTCTTCCTAAGGTGATTTTTCACGTCACCTTTCTGACTCTTTATGAGGTTATATGACTTCTTCACATAACCTCCCAAAGTCAACCCTACCATAATGATCAAGTTTTAAGCATATACTTCACGATAGCCCCAATGCTAGAATATGATATTACTTGCAGTAGATGAGCCCTAGAACTAAACAAGATGGTCCAATATGTTAGTTTACAGTCAGATAACATGATTAAGTTGAAGCATACGAAATTGCCAAGGTTTCTCTTATTTTCAACAAATGTGAATTACATATGCCTCAAAAAGTAATTTTTTTTTTTTTTTGAGACAGAGTCTCTTCCTGTGGCCCAGGCTGGAGTGCAATGCCGTGATCTCAGCTCGCTGCAACCTCTGCCTCCCGGGTTCAAACGATTCTCCCACCTCAGCCTCCAAAGGAGCTGGAGGTGGTGGCACCCGCCACCATGCCCAGCTCATTTTTGTATTTTTAGTAGAGACAGGGGTTCACCATATTGGCCAGACTGGTCTCGAACTCCTGACCTCGTGACCCGCCTGCCTCGGCCTTCCAAAGTGCTGGGATTACAGGCATGAACCACCGCGCCTGGGCATTACTAAAAATTGAATTCAATTATTAAAAATTTAATAATCTGACATTTTTCTCAACATTCTCAACAAGTAATCCAGCGTAAGATGACTATTTCTTTTAAAATTAGAAAAATTTAATAAATAAGCACAAATGATTAGTTGAATGATTTTAAAACAAGCTGTCATATAAGTAGTTAAATAATTACGTTAAATTTAAATAATAATAATTAGTTAAATAATTGTTTTAAAAGATGAGTGAAGTATGTAAAAGATTTTAACTAAATATAGTTTATATACATATGCTCATGGTGGCCCAATATTTTGCTGGAGGTCATCTTGCAACAACTGAGATTAGCCTCTGTGTCTCATTCATTGTTACATTCTTAGCACCCAGCAGAGTGCCTGAAATACAGCAGATGCTCAAGAAATATCTGCTAAAATGAACAAATGAGACAGACTTTTTGTCAGATGAACCATTACATCCCCAAAACATATATCCCAACATCTTTTGCCTATAAAGGAAGCCCCCAGATAATTTTCATCGCATTTTTCCCATGTTCACATTACATCCAAATCAACTTTCTTGCTTCTAAGACTTATAGTACCCAAATCGAAGAGAAAAGGTATATCACAAATTCAAATTTTTCTAAATCATGTCTTCTATGTGACTAGAATGAAAAACAACATAGAGAATTTCAGGTTTGACAATAACGGGAACTTCCAGAAGAGACAGTAGAATGCAACCAGAATATAACTCTTGCCATGGAATATTTAATTTGCTGGAAGCAACATGGCGATCTGTTAGGAGGAGCATGACACCTACAAATTGGACAGCCCTGTGTTCAAAGGCCAGCTTTTCTCCTTTCTAGACACGACCTTGGGCAAGTTCTTTCACCTCCCTGAGCTCCTATTGCTCATCTGTAAAATGGGGATGATAATTATTCATTCATTCATTCATTTACCTATTAAATATGTATTGAACACCTACTATATGCCAGGCCTGGAAGTGGGCTGTGGGATACAACAGTGAGAAAACAGACCAAAAGGCCTGCCCTCATGGAGTTTACAATCCAGAGAGAATGACAGGCAAAAAATCAAGTAAGTAAAATATAGAGTGTGTTTGAAGATGACCTGAATTTTCAGGAGACTGAGATTCTGCATGAGTAGATAGGGCGAAAACCAATGGGCTTTGAGTAATTATTGGTAATGGGATGAATTACTTGTACCAATGAGCAGCTTAGAGCAATCACTTGAATAGATTTAAGAGAATCATCACTAGCTAGATAGGCACATGCTTGAATAGATTAGTGGTAGATAGACAAACAGCGCAACAGATGGATGAATTACAGAGTCAGGCAGACAGACCTAAACAGATTGACACAAATGGTATCTCAAGGTGCCCTGACAACACCATCTGCTGCTAGAATGACTGACTTTTGATCTTGCACTTCTGGCTAGCAAGATAGGTATTAGTTTCTCCCTCGCTGGGCCACAGGCATCCTTGCAAAATCCTCTGCATCTTTGAAGGCAAGTTGGAAGACCTGGTCTCCCCTTAGGAGAAAACCTATGTAAATCTGTGCCAGGCCTCTTCTCCAAATCTTCCAAAAAATCAATAGGCTCTTTCAAGCGGAGGGTAGAGGTGATGCCAAGGGAAAGTCTTTGTAGTGGGAGAAGTGAACAGTGCCAAGAGATAGAAACCAGACACCAGAGAGATGAAAAGAGGATGTGTTCAACAAGGAGACGGATGTCAGAGAGTGTCAAGTTTTATTTCAGTAAGATCAGTGGCCCATCCTTCATCATTTCCCATTTCAGAGAATTCAGTGTGGACTGAGTATTGAAAGCTATTGGAGAATGATTGTTGTTCTTCTGGGTGTGATAATGGCAATGCAGCACTGTAGAGAAAAAAAAAAAAAAGGCTTTCTCCTTTATGTCTGCAGTAGAATAATATGATATCTGGGATTTACTTTGGCAAACTCCAGCCAGAAAAAAAAAAAAAAAACAGAAAGAAAGAAAGTCGGAGGTTTTGATGAAACAAGCTTGGCAACATTTTTATGATTGTTGGAGTTGTGTTGGGTGCACAAGAGTTCATTAGATACTTCTCTCCACTACTGAGTGTGCTGCAAAGTTTTCATAATAAAAAGTTAAAAATTTCCCATTTATTTTCAGAAGGGAAAAAATACACATAAGCACACATATATACACTTGGAGCATTTTTCCAGCTTTAGGGATTAATTCTGCTCAGCAGACGAAAGTCATTCTGTTAAATGGTTTATGGTATTTAAAGAGCAATTTGGTTCCATTTAATTTCTACCTTAAATTAACTGTTGCCTGAGCCTAGAGAAATGACTGCTGGGGCCAGAGTAGAGAAAGAGGTGACAGTGAGCTTCAAGTGGTATTGACTGATTTCAAGTGTGACCAGCGACTTAGACGAAAGGATGCAGAGTTCCCATGTAAAGGGCAACGCTCTCTAAAATCACTGCTCTCAACAATCTTCCACCGTCTCATTGAGAAGGTTATTTGAATTCCTTCCCAACTGTTCCCAAAAAGAGCATTTTGTGATGCAGAAGAATTTTAAAATAATTGAACCCAGACTTATAAATGCCTTCAACATCCAGTCACTACATATTTGTTCAGTATCTGCTGTATCACTAGCACTATGCCAGGCCTAAGGGCTATATGGTGGTAGACAACATAGAGAAGAGCATTGCATTGCCTTTTTTTTTTAGACTGGTTCTCACTCTGTTGCCAGGCTGGAGTGCAATGGCACGATCTTGGCTCATTGCAAGCGCAACCTCCGCCACTCCCCAGGTTCAAGCGAGTCTCCTGCCTCAGCCTCTGGAGTAGCTGGGATTACAGGTGCCTGCCCCTATGCCCTGCTAATTTTTGTGTTTTTAGTAGAGATGGGGTTTCACCATTTTGGTCAGGCTGGTCTTGAACTCCTGACCTCGTGATCCACCCGCCTCGGCCTCCCAAAGTGCTGAGATTACAGGCATGAGCCACTGCGCCTGGCTGAGGATTACTTTCATGAGACTTACAGTCTAGCTGGAAACGCAGGCATCCTCAACATGTAAGCACACGTTAAAGCAATTAACAACCTTCTGGTAAGTGGGATTTTTTTTTTTTTTTTTTTTTTTTTTTTTTTTTTGAGATGGAATTTTGCTCTTGTTGCCCAGGCTGGAGTGCAATAGCATGATCTCGGCTCACTGCAACCTCCGCCTCCTGGATTCAAGTGATTCTCCTGTCTTAGCCTCCCGAGTAACTGGGATTACAGGCATGCGCCACCACACCTGGCTAATTTTGTATTTTTAGTAGAGATGGGATTTCACCATGTTGGTCAGGCTGATCTCGAACTCCCAACCTCAGGTGATCCACCTGCCTCGGCCTCCCAGAGTGCTGGGATTACAGGCATGAGCCTGTGGGAACTTTTACAGACCACAGTAAGGATGTGCTGGACATTGGTATAAATGTTCCACAAGTAGTCACTCATTTAATCCTTCCAACAACTCATATGCCTTCTACAGGTGAAGAAACTGAGGCACAGAGAGCATAAGTAACTTGTTCAAGATTATCAGGTATTAACCAGTGGAGCCATGATTAGAACCCCAGATCTGCTGCAGAGCCTCACCTTGTAACCACTCTGCTGTCCAGCCTCTCAGATCAAGGCCACTATTACATACTTTTGGAGTATCTACCATATGCCAAGCTCTATTCTCAGCCCTGGGATAAAGCAGATAATAAAGTCCCTGCTCTCATGGAGCTTTTTGGGGGAAAGGGACAATTAGAAACACCTAAATATATAATATGCCAGAAGGCTATAAGTGTCACGTAGGACAATAATCAATGCAAAAAGTAGAAAATGACAGAGGGTCTCGTGAGGTGGGTGTGTTAGGAGGTGATGTCAGAAATCAGATGATGCACATACAGCCTTGCACGTCAGTTTAGGAACTGCAGATTCCACTGTGAATAGAAGAGGAACCCTCAGGGTCATGAGCAGACGAGAGAGAGAATACATCTTTTTTTTTTTTTTTTTTAGACAGAGCCTAGCTCTGTCACCCAAGCTGGAGTGCAGTAGCATGATCTCAGTTCACTGCAACCTCTGCCTCCTGGGTTCAAGTGATTTTTGTGTCTCAGCCTCCCGAATAGCTGGGATTACAGGCATGTGCAATCATGCCAGGCTAATTTTTGTATTTTTAGTAGAGACAGCATTTCACCATGTTGGTCAGGCTGGTCTCGAATTCCTGCCTTCAAACGATCCCTCCACCTGGGCCTCCCAGAGTGCTGGGATTACAGGCATGAGCTACCATGCCCGGCCAGGATACACCATTTTTTAAAAGGCTCATGCTGCCTTTAGGGAGTGGGGGTGGAAGCAGGCAGACCCTTTAGGAGGCTGTTGCAACAATCCAGGGATTCGCGATGGTGGGTTGGACCAGGAGATAACCACAGAGGAGGATGAAAGGCAGGCGGGTTCTGGATGTATTCTCAAGGTGAAGCCAGGAGGAATTGCTGACAGACTGGATGCGGCTATGAGAGAGAGCCCCAAGGTGCTTGGCCTGAGCATCAACCAAGAGGGAGCTGCCTCTAACTGCAATGAAGAAGACTGCAGGAGAGTGAAGTCTCACCTGGCAGGGTAGAGGAAAGAAAAAGAACAGGTCCCTTCACTCATCGGAGGCACATACATTGATGGAGTCCTATGTCAAGGTTGGAAATCAGGCTAGATGAAGAACAAGGTCAGAGAGGATAAACAGGGGTGGTCTGTAGAAATCCTGGAGCCAAAATGCCCATGCCTGCAGGGGATCCTCATGCCTGGGGTCATCTAAAGAAGCCAGGGTCCTGGTGAGCTTTGAATTCAGCATTGAAAGATGGGGAAGACACAAGGATGCAGGGCAGATAACATCCTGGCAACCACGCAAGCAAAGGTTCGGAGGGAGGCACGAGCTTGACATGTGGCTGGGACTGTCAGTGTCCTCAACGACCACTGGACGGGGTTTCCAGGGCTCCGTTTTCCACACCGCCCAGAGTGTGGGCACAGGGGTGGGCAGCGCAGAGTGCTTCTGCCTGAGAATCCCAGGCAGACACATTAAGCCGGATGGAGGAAAACAGATGGTGCAGCAACAAAAACAAGCCACCTCCGTGGCTCAGCTGTCTGAGTTGTAAAATTACTGACGGAGGCTGGGCAAGGGGAGTCCGTGGAGGAACAGTTCAGTCTGGTGATGTCTCAAAAACTCACTTAGACAAGGTGGTTCTGAGAAGAGGAATTAGACAGTCCCCTTCCCCATGGGCTTCCCACATCACTCAGCCCAGACACCCAAACTGCTGCCTCAGGCTATCGTATAGGCTGCGGAGGAGCTAGAGAGAGGCAGTGGAGACCAACGGTTAGGGAATCTGCTCTACAGCCTGCTGAATGTGAGAAGCTGCTCTCCCACCTACTAACTATGTAACTGTGGGCAAGCTCCTGGGGCTGCCCTGTGCCTCGTAACCTATAGTGATGATCATAGTGGCTCCTCGTAGGGTGACTGTGAAATGAAGTGAGTTAATTGCTATAAATCATAGAGACCGTGCTTGGTATGCACTAAGTACTCAGTAAAAATTAACTGTAATTATTAGTATCTAACTGCATCCACAGAGCTGAGTGTACAGCTCACCACATGTTAGGAGTTCAATAAAGGGCTGCTTAATATAATTTGATGTCATCATGATCATTATCATAGTTATTGAGCTCTTACAGCGTCCAGCTCTTTGCAAAGCCATTTAGACACTAGAGTTTCTTACACAGGGATACAGGAAAAACAAAAATCTAAGGACATACGTCAGGCACCAATTTTGCTCAGAAACTCAGGGATCACTTTTAGAAGAAGACTTCGGTCTTTCCGATAGATATGACACGGCAGAGGAGAAAAGAAAAACGAACAAGGAGAAAAGGTTTTCCTGAGGACAAGAGCTGAGATTTTAGATGTTTCAGGGAATTAGAGATGCCCATACAATTGCCCATACTGTGTGTGTGTGTGTGTGTGTGTGTGTGTATTTAATTGGAGCTAGACATTGGTTAGTCAGTCAATGAGTTACTTAGTTTTAACTTGAGACAGATAGTCCTTCACTTCTCCCTCCCCCTTCCCCTTCCATACCTTCTTTCCTTCTTCCCAAGAAGAAGAGATAAGGGGGTTCATGAACTATGAGATATGGATCAGGCCAATATATGGACAAACCCGTACAACAAAAATCAATTCCCTAAAAAGCCAGTTTGCTAAGAACGCCATTCAGCAATTGACTTTCCTTGAGTTGACCTAAGTTCCCGGGATATCACTGAAGATGGAAAGACAGGGACAAGAGTAGGAAACGGGGCTCTTGGAGAGCACACCACACTGAGGCCTGCTTGGAGAGCTGCCCATCCTAAGGTACCTGTTCCCAAAGGGAGGTGGAAGATTTGTCCTCAGCAGAATCCGTACTCAATTCAGCTCTAAGAGACCAGAAGCACTGGGCTTATAGGGGAAATGGACAATGGGGGCTGTAAGTATTTAGGAAGGACTCTTGCAGAAAGAAGAATGCCTCAATCTAGACCTGGAGACTGGATGCCTCTTCAGAAAACATCCAGATGAAGGAGGAAAACCAGCAGTAATTTTTTTTTTTTTTTTTTTTTGAGATGGAGTTTCGCTCTGTTGCTCAGGCTGGAGTGCAGTGGCACAATCTTGACTCACTGCAACCTTCACCTCCCAAGTTCAGGCCATTCTCCTGCCTCAGCCTCCTGAGTAGCTGGGATTACAGGCATGCGCCACCATGCCCGGCTAATTTTTGTATTTTTAGTAGAGACGGGGTTTCTCCATGTTGGTCAAGCTAGTCTTGAACTCCTGACCTCAAGTGATCCCCCCACCTCGGCCTCCCAAAGTGCTGGGATTACAGGTGTGAGTCACCGCACCCGGTCCAGCATGAATTTCCTAGAGCAAATTCAGCTTTGTGAGAGAGGAGGCAAGCTGCAATAATAAAGGTGGAGGCTGGGCACAGTGGCTCACGCCTGTAATCCCAGTACTTTGGGAGGCCAAGGCGGGCAGGTCACCTGAGGTCAGGAGTTCAAGACCAGCCTGGCCAACATGGTGAAACCCTGTCTCTACTAAAAATACAAAAATTAGCCAGGTGTAGTGGCCCATGCCTGTAATCCCAGCTACTTGGGAGTCTGAGGCACCAGAATCGCTTGAACCTGGGAGGCGGAGGTTGCAGTGAGCCGAGATCGCGCCAATGCACTCCAGCCTGGGTGACAGAGCAAGACTCCACCTCAGAAACAAATGAATAAATAACAAAGGTGGATTCTTCCCCAGAATAAAGGAATTAGGAGGTAACAATCTTTACGTGGCTGATTCTTCCCAGCTGAGCTTAAGTTTAGAATTCTTAAATTCCACACAGCCTGCACAAAGTGATTAGCATCCTGGCGAGGCATAAAGTAGGGAGATTGTCTTTTTTTTCCTCTCCTGTTTCCTGTGTCTCCACCTTCCCCAGATAATATTAAGTCTATGTGTTGATTCCCCTGACCCCACACAGAGACATGTAACTTAATGGTTAGCAACGTGGACTTGGGGGACAATCCACCATGTGACCTTGGGCAAACCACTTCCACTCACCTGTGCCTCAGTTTCCTCATCTGCAAAATGGAAATGAAAGTAATAAGAGTACCAGCTTTATAAGGTAGTTATAAGGGTTAAATAAATTAATGCAGTAAAGTTAGAATAGTCCTTGGCTCATTGTGAGTGATCAACGCATCACAGCAATTGTTCCTATTAGTACTGCTACTGCTACTCCTACTAACACTATTATTCACTTGGTTGAATGAAAATACTTAGACTAAGGCAAAACATAGTAAAAAATTGGAAAGACAAGAATTTCAGCCTTTAACTTCTTTGAACTCTAATTTATAAGAAGTCAACTGGAGAGAGGTTATATTGTTTCCATTTAGGACAGGGTGTGATCAACAGAAAGCTATGCTGGATAGCGTCTCTGGGCATAATGCAAGATGGGCATTGAAACACAGTAATTTTCACCCACTGGAGTGCAGAGAGCCTTTGCTTAATGAATGAGTTGTCATGATCCATTTCAGAGAATTCTGGTGGGGAAGATCTGAACCATCCATCCTACTGGTTCCAGGAAAACACCCAAGGATGTGCCAGGAGAGTCTTCTTCCAAAAGTAGAAGCAGAAATGCCCAGTTATGCTTCTGCTCCTCTGCCAGGGAGAAGAGCCACACTCCACCTGACCCTTGGCTTAGACATTTAACACAGTGATGGAGAGGAAAAAACCTAGACGACGTTTCAAGGGATGGTGTGTTTCTCCTGCTCTGTGCACATTTCTGGCCTCTTCTCCAAGAGAAGAGAGAATTTCTGCCATTCTGTATCTTCATCATCACTGTGCCACCCAATTCTAGAGGGGGAGAAATTGATCACCTAATATTCACTGGGCCCAGCTTTACTGAAGGTTACTACATTGAAAGGCAAACTTGCTTCCTTCTGCCATGTGTGATAGGCTCTGCAAGATTGGCCCTAGCAGTGCCTTCCTTCCACTTTCCCCCTCTCCCTCTGGAAGGGGCATAAAGAGTCTTAATTCTCAGGGAAGGCTGAGTTATACTCTTGCCTTGGTGGAAAGAAGCACGGACATCTCTTATTCCTTTTTCATTTCCCTTTGCCCCAGGGGCAGCAGGCAAAAGTCAAAGCCAGCCTCCAATCCTGTCTCAGCTCTGCCTGCACCCGTATGTCAGATCCCCCCCACCCACAATTCCCGCCCAGGAGCACAGCATGACCTATTCCTCTCCACCTCTCTCCTTCCCAGTCGTTCTTGTGTTCTTGTCCATTGCATGTATGAAATCCTTAGCGCATATAGGAAAGCAGAGGTCGGGATCCAGACCCTCAGATTCCTTCGCAACTAACTGTATGCACCCACCCAAACAGCAGCAGGCTACGACTCCCATTTTGCAGATGGGAAAACAGAGGCCCAGAGAAACTTAAAGGGGCTATGCTATAGAGAGTAGGTGGCACAGCCTGGATTCTATGACTGGCCTTCATGTTCTAAATCATCTTTCCAGTTCACCCACTGCTTCTTATCCACATTTATTACTCTCTCTTTTAATAACTGAATCACTCCACAAACAAATTTTTTTGTATATATATATATAAAATATGCATTAAATACATATATGCATGTGTGTATAGTAAAATAAGATTTGCAATATGCAAAAGAAAATATACGACATGTATACAATATAAAATAAAATTATATAATTCCCCCATCCAGTGTCTAGGTGCTTGGAGGAATATGTGAAAATCAAATCATATTATCTACCACTTAGACTTATTGGACTCAGAGCTGCTTCTCTCCTTCCTAATTCACAGTAGACTCTCAAAACACCAGCTCTGCATCCTCTCTCCTTCCTCAGTCTGGCAGTCAGGCTCTGAGCTATGTTCTCATTAGAGCAGAATTTCTCCCCCCCCACACACAGCAGTCTCTGGATGGAGGCTCCATGGAGTTGAGGATAATAGACTCTGCCGGTAGTTCCAATCAGCTAGGCATGACAAAAAGACGCGTGCAACACCCAGAGTGTGGACAGAAGGCAGTAGAGTTGGATGCAGACCCGACTGACACAGATGGTAACTGCGGTTTGCACTAGACCGGGCAGCTGGAGCTCGCTCCTCCTGCCTAGCTTTCAGGCAGGGGTCTGGGAGGAGGCGGGTGTTGAGTGGGTGTTCGGGAATGAGAGAAGTGATGCCGCCTGGACTGCCAGGTGCTCTGGGGTTGAAATTTTCTCAATTAACGACTTAATGCTTGTAACACAGGTTCAGCACAGGTGCCTCAGTGCCTGATGAGAGAGCAGGGCAGCGCTCTTTCGCTATTAATCCTGGAAAGGATTTTTTAATCTTCTCGTCATGGTGGCAAGAGCTTGTGGGAGCCAGAGCTAGAGGCAGTTCCAGCAGAGAAAAAAAACCACCAGCTTTGGACTTGGAAACCTGGACTCTGATTCCAGCTTTGTTTATATACAGAGGGGGACAAACACACCATCCCTTGAGCTGCAGGACCTGGGACAAATCACCTCGTTTTCCTGGAGCACAGATTTCCCATCCTCACGTGCATATAAATTATATGTCTACCAATAATATACATATACAATCTATCTATGTATGTATATGTAAAAGCACAAACTCTTAACCTGGGCAAGGGTCTGTATGTTCCAGTCCCTGCCCATCTTTCACCCTCCGCTCCTATCACCCTCCACCCTAAGTCCAGTTGACTCCAGCCTCTCGTCTTCTTGCATCTCTCAAAGGACCAAGCTCACTCCCACCTCCACTCTCTTCATACCTTTTCTTCCTTCTGCCTGCAAGACTTTCTCACCCTCTTTCTCTGACCAAATCCATGTCTCACCTTAAATAGCACTTCTCCCAAGAACCTATTTGCACTGCCTCTTGCTCCTGACAGGGTCTCAGCTGAGCAACCTGAAGGCCACAGAGCCTGGTGGTTGGAACACAGGAACTGCAGTTGGCACACATGGGTTCAAATCTGGACCTGACAGTCACTGGCTCATGTGACCTTGGGAAAAGTCTTGTCTGAGACCCTGTTACCTAATCTGTAAAGCAGGACTCATATTAGATTCACATCAGAGGACCGATGTGAGGATTAAATGAAATTAACTATGGAAGATACACAGACACTGGATAAGAGATACCTGTTTCCCCTCTAGAACACTCAGAATCATTAATATGTCAGAAAATGTTCATCCTATTATATATTCCACGTCTATCTCCCCTGCCAGATTTTGAACTCAAAGAGAAAATGAACCATCTCTGCCTGTTTCACCCCTGTCTCCGAGTCCCCACCAGACAAGATATGCAATGAATTGTGTGGCTTGAGCAAATGACTAAAATGAAGACATTAGCACCTGTCTCCAGGATCTCTTGCGGAAGTAAAGGAGATTGTGTGCAGTTGAGTGCCCTACAGGCCATTAAATGCCGCGAGAACAGGAAAGGTAGTTATTGCATCGTCTGTGAGGCGCAGAAGGACTGACAGGCCACTGGGTGGGGCAGAAGGAAGGACATTATGGCAGGGAAGTGAAAGAGAATTAGAATACGGGAAGGGCTGGAGAAGTTGTGGGGAGGAATTGTTAGAGGGTGGCCTGAGGCAATGAAAGACAGTGATGAAGAGAATGACAACACTGCTTTTGCATACAACATCCAGGCCCCGAGCATGGGCTAAGCATCAGTCTACCGGTGTCAACCATAAGACTGAGACATTTATGCACCTTTTCCTCCTGAGGGCTGACTTTCCCCAGAAGACTTTTATTTATGCATTCATTCATGTGATATTTATTGATTTCCTACTAAATGCACTTTATTGAGCATTTACTAAGTTCACTTTGAGGTGCAGGGGATATAGCAATGAATAAACCAGACCAAGTTCCTCCTCTCATGAAACATATCCTAGTGGAGATAAAGAAATAAGTAAATTAGTCATTACAGGCATAAGTGTCATGAAGGAAAATAAAGCTACAGAGGGGATGGGAATGGTGCAAGTCAGGACTATTTTACAGAAGAGACTTGAGAAAGCTTCCCTGATAAGATCCATCTCAGCAGCAACCTGAAGGAAGCAGATGTAGGAGCCATAAGGAAATCTGAGGGAACAGCATTCTAAGGAGAGGCAACTGCAGGTATAAAGGCCCTCAGCTGGAAGTGAAGCCATCCTTACAGGGTTAATGAGAATTCTGGACAGAAACACAGTTGTAATTAAGCATTAATCAGGCTGCACCTTGGCTCACTTCCTTGTAATGGAAAGTAATCCATAACACTAGATGCTGACCACTTACATCCTCTTTGTTCCTAAAGATAGGATCTCTGATGTTAGAATTACAAAGTTTTCATTTACGAATTGCTTAAGCAGATCCTGGATTCCAGTGGAACACCTGACGCTGACCAGTTTAAAGACCCCCGCAGAGGAACTGAGCCAGCATGAGAATGACGTTTCTTCATCTCCCTGTGTCCTGGCTTCATCCTACACTCTTTGACCAAGCAACAATCTCCATGCTTTAGCCCACTCCAAAACCCTTAAAAACCCTAGCCCCAAGTTCCTTGGGGAGATGGATTTGAGGTTTCCTCTGTCTCCTATTTCAGCGACCCTATGATTAAGCCTCTTTCTCTGCTGCAACCATTGGGCCATGGACCTATTGCTATTACAAGAGTGTGCTCGGTGGATTCAAGGAACGGCACCGTGGTGGTTTTGGCTGGAGCGGAGTGAGCAAGGGGGAAGTGAAAAGAGATGAGATCAGAACGCAGTCAGGCTCCTGATCACGTGGCCTTTATTGGCCATGATGAAGGCTAACGAAAAGAATACCATTACATGTCTTAGTCTTTAATAGATCACTAGCTGCCTGTGAAAAACAGAGTGTAGAGGGCAAGGGTGGAAAAGGGAGATCACTGCGGGAAGGAGGTTGCTGCTGTCCAGATGGGCAATGATGGTGGCTAGGACCAGGAAGCAATGGAGGAGGTGGGCAGTCTCTGCAATGAGGCTTTTCTTTATCTATAGGGGAATTGGATTTGCATTAGAAATCATAATCAGAACTACGCCAGGCACAGTGTAAACTCAGCACTCTGGGAGACTGAAGTGGGAGGATCGCTTGAGGTCAGGAGTTCCAGACCCTGAAACCTCATCCCTACTAAAAATACAAAGATTAGCTGGGCCTGGTGGTGCATGACTATAATCCCAGCTACTTGGGAGGCTGAGGCCCAAGAACTTGCTTGTACCCAGGAGGTGGAGGTTACAATGAGCTGAGATCACACCACTTTACTCCAGCCTGGGCAACAGAGCGAGACTCCATCTCAAAAAAACAAACAAACAAACAAACAAGGAATCATAATCAGAACTGAAGGAGACCTTGACCCTCAGCTGGTCCAAGCACCCTCATTTGACCAATGAGATTTCTCCAAGGTCACCTGGTCAGAGACTGGACAGAGCTTGGGCCTGAATCTCCTTCCCAGTTCAAAGCCCTTCCACCTGGTGGCTTCTTTTCGGTCATCGTGACTGTCCCTTCCATCTCTGTGGCTTTGGACAAACAGATCCACAAAGAGCTACTGCACTTTAGAGGTTGAGGGTATAATTAAGAACAACTTGCTTTTCATTTATAATTTATACACCACCTACTTCCCAAAAGGATTTGAGACAGCTTACAATAACAATTGTCTTTAAACCATCTGCACAGCCACCAAAAAACATGTTTTCAGAGAATCCTTAATGGCACAAGGAAATGTACAAAACATAACTTTTAATGAAAATGACAGGACACAATACTGTATTTACTATAATATTGTTACATATTATGAGGATGGATAAGGAGAGGGAAGAGAGGGAGAGTGAGAAAGGGGAAGAGAAAACGGGAAGGGAAGGGAAAGAAGGGGAGAGGGAAGGGAGGGGAGGGGAGGAAACATCAATAGTGGCTATTTCCTTTGTTAAAATTGTATGATGAGACCTCATTGCTCACAGCACAGGTCCCCCAAATGTCGTAAATAAAATTATTTTCAACAGCACTCTAACGTCTTTTCTAATATTAATAGTTATGCATTCGTATATTAAATGTGGATTCTAAAAAATATGGCTAACACATCAAATCCACGTGTCTGGTGAGATTTCACTGCCCTTCCAGATCCATGCTTCATCCATTTCTGCCCTGCTCTCTACAGAGGAGACTCCTTTGCCCTCTGGCTTGGTTTAGGCCAATAGGAATTACAGTAAAAAAAATATACATCAGAGGGCAGAGAAGGGAGGTGTGAGGATATTGGCCACCTCTTTCCCCCAACCCTTCCTCCACCGTCCCAGCTCTAGAATGGCTGTGACCCTTGGCTGCCCACAAGCCTCTATTTCAGGGCTCCAGTTCTCCTTGGGGTCCATGAATACTGTTCCCCTCTGCTAATTCCTATTTCACTGTCCGTTGCTGTCTTCCTTAGCCCTGCCCTCGCCTATATAATAGTCCCTTTATTCAACTCTTTTTTTGTTTAGTATTTCTTAAAGTGCATAAGAATCACCAGGAAGTGGAGCTGGTTAAAACATAGATTCTTGCCCCATTCCCAGAGATTCTGCTTCAGTAAGTCGGGGCAGGGCCTGAGAAGTTTTATTTCTAAGGAGCGCTCAGATGATGCTTATGTTGTTAGTCCAGAGACCATACTTTGAGTAGCAATGCTTGAGTGAAACCCTTTGGGTGTGTCATCTACTTTCTGGAAGTTCCATGACTAATTCTGGATGAGGCAGTCCAGTGCAAGTTTCTGCAATGGTGAAAATGCTCTATAAAATTCCACACTTCCCAACAGGAGCCACAGGTGTCTCCTGAGTACTTGAAATGTGGCTAGTGCAATTAAGGTACTGGGTTTTTAATTACATTGAATTTTGATTAATAAAAGTAATTAGCTCTGAGCTACTAAGGGTCAGCTGGCACTTTCAACAGTCTACCTGGAAATCTCCTTAACCAATTGACAGGTTCATTAGGCACCATTTTTATCTTCATGTTACTGCAGGGGACAGTTTTGCTAATTGTTCTGGCAGTTCATCATTCAAGTTTCATTTTATTCTGTCTCCAATAGCAATTTCCTCATTGACCTTCCAGCCTCCATTAACAGCCTCCTTGAGGCATTTCAGGTCTCTACCCACTGCCCAGTTCCAAGGCCACTGCCACATGTTTTGGGTTTATGATATGGCAGCATTCTACTTTTAGATACTAACTTCCCTTTTGATTATTTATTGCTGCATAGCAAACCACTCAAGACTTAGTGCCTTGAAACAACAGCCATGTTATTATCACTGAGTCTTTGGGTTGACTGGGTTCAGCTTGGTGACTCTTCTGCTCTATGCGACGTTGGCTGGGGATACAGTCATGAGGAGGCTCAACTGGGATGAAACAGTCAAGATGGATTACCCACTGGCTAGCAGTCAGAGTTGGCTGGATGCTGAGATGGGGCTACCACCCAGAATGCCTCAATTATTACCTATGAGTCTTCTCTACATAGTTCGGGCTTGCCACAGCACAGCAGCTGGGTTCCCAAAGGCAAGAAGTACAAACTTCTTGGAAATCTTAGAACATCACTTCTTGTACATTCTAGTGGTTAAAGCCAGCCACATGACAACCCAGACTCAAGGGGGGGGAGACAACTTCTACCTCTTCGTGTGAGGAGTGCCAAGTACATAGAGTGAAGGAATGGACTGTTGGTGTTACCTCTGTAGATGTGCTGCTACAATGCCTCTGTCCTCGGTGAATATGTTTTCGCTGCAAAAATAGGCCCATGTAGACTACTGCTTCTCAAACTTGTGTACCCACAGTCCCCTGGGGGTTACATTAAATGCATTAAAATGCAGACTCTGATTCAGTATATCTAGGTGAGAAACCACATTTTTAACAAGTTTCAGGTGATGCTAATGCTGCTGGTTTAAGTAGCAAGGATGTAGATTAGATAGTGGAAGTCCACTATGCTTTCATATGTGTACTTCCACGTAAATTTCACAATGACCCTGAGGGTTAGGAATGATTATCTCCGTTTTACAGATGAAGAAACAATGGCTTGAAAGCACAGACCATGCTTTGAGTAACAGGGATGTAGATTCGATGATGGAAGTCACCTGGGGTTTAGAATCACAAGACTTCAGTCCAAAACCCATCTCTGTCACTTTTCTTTTCTTTCTTTCTTTCTTTTTTTTTTTTTTTGTTGTTGTTGTTGTTGCTGCTGTGAGTCTTTGAGTAAGTTATCTAGTCACTGTGTCTTCATCTGTTAAAATGCAAAAGTAGAACAACTATGAGAATCCATAGGAAGAAGTACAATGAATACCGGTTGAGTCTCTAACTAGCAGTGTTTCTTGGGGCATTTAACTTCCTCTCTCTGAGCTTTAATCTCTCCACTTAAAATTAGAGTGAGAATGGGAATGAAAGTAGCAACCTCACAGGGTGGTTGTGAGCATGCAGTAAAACCCAGAATTAGTAGAGGGTATTGACAGGACATGGGATAAACACTGGTTTTCCTTTCCTTTTCATCCACTTCAGCCCATCAAATATTTCCCAGCAGGTCAGCATTTGCTGATGTTTTGCAGAAGGACAGGGTAGAAAGAAACAAGGACTGAGCTTCTGAGTTAAGATTCAAATCTAATCCATGGTTTGCCTCTAACAATGACACCCTGTGACCACAGAAAAGTGAGAATTGGCTTCTCCTTCTCTCCCTACTGGGTTGGAACCAAGGATAATAACCAATAACCATATTTGTCCTAGATGTCTGGCAAATAGCCTCAGCCCTATTGTTTGTGGTATCAGTGGCGGGCATGATTAATGATCCCTGCTGGGAAATGCAGCTGTGAGCTTCTGATGATGGAGGACAGTTATGAGGCCCTGAGTCCCCGGACATTCCCATCTAGTACCACGTGGGCTGTGCCCCTGCCAGGATCTTTTTTTTTTTTTTTTTTTTTGGCTGGCGGAGTCTCGCTCTGTGGCCCAGGCTGGAGTGCAGTGGCCGGATCTCAGCTCACTGCAAGCTCCGCCTCCCGGGTTCACGCCATTCTCCTGCCTCAGCCTCCCGAGTAGCTGGGACTACAGGCGCCCGCTACCTCGCCCGGCTAGATTTTTGTATTTTTTAGTAGAGACGGGGTTTCACTGTGTTAGCCAGGATGGTCTTGATCTCCTGACCTCGTGATCCGCCCGTCTCGGCCTCCCAAAGTGCTGGGATTACAGGCTTGAGCCACCGCGCCTGGCCCCTGCCAGGATCTTTAGGCCACCCTTGGGAATCAGATGTTCTGGACCCACTGGAGACAGTCTAGGTTTATTTAGTCTTTTATTTGGGCTTTCTTATATTCACTGAGATCTGTGTAGAATCCAAAACGGCTCTCCAACATTGAGATTATGTCAAGCTATCATGCCTGGGAATGAGGCCACAAACAACAAGGCAAGAAGCAATGGTTCATGTTCATTTTGCACTTACTCCGTGCTAGGATCTGAGATAACTGTATCAACATACATTGTCTCATCCTCACAACAACCCTACAAAGAAGAGAGCTTAAGAATCCCCATTTTTCAGATAAGGAAATGGAGGTACCCAGAGATGAAATGATCTACTGGAAGTCACACAGTGAAGTGGCAAGCTTGGACTTGAATTCAGGTCTAGCTAACATCAGACTGTGCTAAGATGATTTTTGAGGGCTGATGAAATTTGGCTGGGGTGGGAGGGGAGTAGCCTCTCACAGTTAAAAATTCTTCTATCCTAGTTCAGTGACCATGGTGTTGCTCCCCTGTACACACATACACACACACATGCACATGTACACACACACACATGCACACACACCTGGGAAGAGGAGAGCCCTAAGGGTAAAGTGGGAGTTTAGGAACCAACTCATTTGGTTCTCTTGACCAAAGCAGAACTGGAAGAGTCTGTTGATCCAGTCTGGATCTGCTGCTCCACAGATACGAGACATGGCGCTGTACCACCTGGTGACCACATCATCTTCCTTCATATGTTAGGCCCTTCTCTTCCTCTCTGGACTGTGTTTTCCTTAAAGATGCAGATATTGCCTTCTGCTTCAAACCCCCTGCACTTCCCACCATGGTCACTGAGATAGGATCCTCCTCTGCAGCCACCCTTTCTCTACTTGGGTCCTCGTCCAGCTCATTCTCTGAAATGATTTTTGAAAATGCAAGTTAAATGATGTCACTCCCCAGCTTAAAAATCCCTCGGGGATTCTCCCTTTTGAGTCAGAGTATCCAGTCTTTCCCAAGCTCATCTCCTGACACTTCCTTGCCCACACCAAGCCCTCCAGCCATGCCCCGCCACCTCTAGCTAGCATCACGAGCTGGTTCTCACTTCCCCACTTTACTGCTGCTGTTTCCTATGCCTGGAATGTCCTTTCCCCAACTCACTAGTCTAGTAATACGGCCTCCAGCAAGTCACCTCACCCCTCTGAGATTCAACTGGCCCATCATTACAATGCGGCTAATGATTAGGCCTCCCTCACAGGTGACTGGAGGATTAAGGAAGTCAAGATGTGCAAAACGCCCAGAACAGGACCTGGCCACCATTAGTGTCCCTCCCGGCTCTGGTGGAGAGGGAGTCTATTCCTTGACCCAGAATCTTCCTTGCCAGAATCATCTTAGTCAATTTTACACTTTTCCAAGGCAGCTTCCCACACTATCTTGACCCCTCCCTAAGGTTTTATTTTCTCCAGAAGACCTAACTCTGGGTGATTAACAGAAAATAAAGAAAAGTGGTACTTCTTTTTTCTCTCCAGTGGCCTCGGGAGAAAAGGAAGGGAGGGTCGGATTGCTGAGGAAAGAGACAGCTTTGGAACGGCCACTGGAGTTCTAGAGACTTAGATGCAGAGGCTTACGGATGAGGTGAGGGATTAATCACTTCCTTTTCTCTTAAAGAGTGACTTGAGGCAGAAGGACAGTCTCACTCAAGATCACATACAGCGTTTTCTTGGCAAACTACTGCCATTTGTCGCCCTTTGGGAAAAGCACGAGCAGAAGGGAAACAAATATTAGAAAAGTATTTTACCCGAAAAGCCCCACAGTCTGTAGGATAAATTGCCTGCCATGGCTACAGCCACAGGGAAGTTTCACGCGATTACTTGCCCAAGATCCTCATAAATTGTCAGCTTTGCTAGTCAGATGTTAAACCAAACTTGAGGGATAAGAGGAAGAGGCATAAACGTTAAATACATAATCTTTCAAGTGTGTGCCTTCATTTCCTGGCTGTTTCTTCTCCAAAGGGAATTGTTTTCTCTTTTCTTTCTCTTTTTCCTTTTCCTTTGACATTGCAGAGAGGAGTCAGAAGTCATCAGTTGGATTTCTGATTCACCACACAATGGAGCTCTGGGAAAGAAGGACTAGCTTAGGTGAAAAGGAAAAAGTGTTGCAATCAGACGGTCTTGAGTGTTCATTCCCGATCTGTCACTTGCCAGTGTTAAGTCTTCCTGTCGTGTGCTTAACCTCTCCAAGCCACTTTTTTCTCTTCTATAAAATGGAGATAATCATTCCTAACCCTAAGGGTCACTGTGAAATTTACGTGGAAGTACACATATAAAAGGCAGTAAGTAGTAGGGACTCAATAAATGGCTGCTGTTATTATTATCGTTGTTGTTGTTATTATACTTGAATAGGATATTTAAGACACCTCAGTGGTCACCAATGAGAGTCCAAGCACACCCTTCCCTGCTTCCAGACTCCTAATTGTCCTCCCTTGCATCATTTTTCTTCATAGCCCTTCTCAACCCCTCAAACACAATATGTATTTTCTTATTTGTAATTATTTGTTTTCCTGTTAGTGAATGTTAACTCCGTGAGGGCAGAGATCTTAGTCCGCTTTGTTCCACTGCCAAAATTCCAGCACTTATTTAAATGTCTGGCACATAGTATATGTCCAATAAATATCTGTTGGATGAATGAATGAAAGAATGAATGAACCCACTACTATACTCTGATTCCTACTTCTCATGATAACCGCTGGAAAAAGAAAGAACTCACATCATCTTCCAGTGCACCCTGTGGAAGTTGGATGCCTGTTAAATAGACCAAACAAACATCCTCGTTCCAGATATTTCTGCTGTGTAACAAACACTCCAAGCTTAATGCCGTAAAACCATAAGCACTCTACTTTGCTCATGATTTTGTGCGTGACACTCAGGCTACAAATCCAGGTTTCACATGCGGCTGCAGTTCGATGTTGGCTGGGCTGCAATCATCTGAAGACTCAACTGTGGTGGAGGATCCAGCTTCGAGGTGGGTCACCCACATGGTTGGCAGTTGATGCTGACTGTCACCTGGAAGCTCAGTCAGGGCTGTCACCAGGAGCACCTACACATAGTCTCTTCAGCACGGCAGTCTCAGAGTAGTTGTATTTCTTACATAACACCTGACTTCCCCCACAGCAAGTGTCCCAAGACAATAAGGCAGACGTTTTGGCCCTTTATTGACCTAGCCTCAGAGGTCACATAGTGTCACTTCTGCCATACTCTATTTGTCAAAGCTGTCACAAGCCCAGCCAGGTGCAGTGGAAGGGGACATAGACCCCACCTCTTGAGGAGAGAAGTGTTAAAGAATTTAGGGTCATGATTTAAAACCTCCACAGACATGATATCACATGCCTCTGGGGACTAGCCAGATATAAGAAGTAAGTGAAATAGGTTTAGATGAGTGAGACTACAGAGAGTGGGGCCGGGGGGGAATATGGAGAAATGGAGCCTTTTTCCCTGGCTGGAGGTATCATCCATAGCTCAGCAACCACCAGTTTTTTTTCCTGTGGAAATATGGGCGCAGGGTTGCCAAGTCCTTTGATTTTTCAAGTGAAGCTGTGAAAATGTCAGTGGAATTTCCCAATTTAAAAAACTCCATGTGAGCCGAAGAGAACAGGTTTGAAGACCCACAGGTTTCCAATTGTTGGCAGCTGAGGTAAATGATCTGAAGTAATAGTGCTTTGTGGTAACAGAGTGAGACGCCTGCCACATGTTTCTTCAGGCTGCATGATGACAGACGTGGTATTTCATGCCTGTGGTCCCAGCACTTTGGATGGTCGAGGTGGGAGAATAGCTTGAAGTCAGGAGTACAAGACCATATGAACTTGAAGGCACTTTTAAGTACCCTCTCCCCAAAACAGGAAATAATGCAAACCAGCCAAAAGACCTCTTTGGTAGAAATGAGTGGCTACCAATCTTGAGAGCTAGAAGGAAAAGTAAATGGAATGAAGTGAAACATTTGTTAACCTCCACATCATGCACCATGAATTTTTTATGTATTATTGCACCAATTCTTACTGACAACTACCTGGGATAGGATAATTACCTTCCTATCACAGGTGAGTAAACTACGTTAGGTCCTGTGCTGGATCATACAGGTAGAAGACAGTATGATATGGTTTGGCTGTGTCCCCACCCAAATTTCATCTTGAGTTGTAGCTCCCATAATCCCCACGTGTTGTGGGAGGGACCTGGTGGGACCTAATTGAATCAAGGGGTAGGAGTTTCCTTCCATACTGTTCTCGTGGTAGTGAATAAGTATCACGAGATCTGATGGTTTTATAAGGGGTTTTCCCTTTCCCTTGGCTCCTATTCTCTCTTGTATGCCACCATGTAAGACATGCCTTTCACCTTCCATCATGATTTTGAGGCCTCCTCAGCCACATGGAACTGTGAGTCCATTAAACCTTTTATTCTTTATAAATTACCCAGTCTTGAATATGTCTTTATCAGCAGCATGAAAACAGACTAATACGTAGTAGATCCCAGGTCAGCAGGACCCTGAAACCCCAACCCCCAACACACACAAATTCCCTCCACCAGACAAGGCCCTTGGGAGTTACCAATGCTGCATAATTAATGTTGTGGCTCAAAAGGAATCAACCACGTCTGAGATCACTGTGGTGATGAGTAAATGGCAAAATGTGAGCCATGGAGGCTTAAGTGGGCCTAAGGTTGACCATCTTCTACTTTGGGCATCTTCCGGCTGGTGATCATTACACTAAAAGAACCTCCCAACCATAGTAATAACCAAAATATTTAGTAATCGTGGTATCACTTATACAATGCTCCCT
Organism: Macaca mulatta; assembly: GCF_049350105.2. NCBI lineage: Eukaryota > Metazoa > Chordata > Mammalia > Primates > Cercopithecidae > Macaca > Macaca mulatta. The sequence goes on along the minus strand of NC_133425.1, from coordinate 20,178,330 downwards.
ATGTGTCAGCTCCTGCATGTATACTTTTTATTTATTTAATCCTTAAAATAGTTCATTTTACAGATGAGAAAACTGAGGCACAGAGAAGTTAAATTATTAATATTTGCTTGAGATAACACATTAGCAAATGGCAGAGTTAGGGTCATAACCCAAGGCTGTTTGGCTCAAAGTTTGTTCTCTTAAACCCTAGGTTACCCTCCTTATAACTTTTTTCTATTTGCCACATGGTTAATGAAATTTGATGGGCTGTGTCTATCAATACAGGGCTATCTCCCAGTACAAGAAGGCAAGCTGTGCCTCTCAAGGGGCCTGACCTTGGTGGATGCATCCCTATCCAGTCACACAAGCACAAGGACTCAGGATCCTAATGTCAGTGGCATATAGAGAGTATGACACACGCCAGCAAAACTCACAAGAGACAAATGTATATACGAGAATAAATACAAAATATTCATCTACAAGGATTATGCCAAGAGGACCAGAATGCCTCTGATGGAATGAACACTACGTTTACTCTTTGTCTGCAGCCACATTGCAATCATTTATTCATTAAACAAATGTTGATGGAACATTTGCACTGGGGTGAACAAAAGAAGACATAGTAGGGTGGTGGTTTGGTAAGGAGTTTGAGACCAGCCTGTGCAACATAGTGAGAGAAGAAAAAGAAAGGTAGAGAAGGGAAGGGAAGGGAAGGGAAGGGAAGGGAAGGGAAGGGAAGCGAAGGGAAGGGGGAATGAGGGGAGGGAAGGAGGGAGGAAGAGAGGAATGAAAGAAGGAAGGAGGGAGGGAAGGAAGGAAGGAAGGAAGGAAGGGAGGGAGGGAGGGAGGGAGGGAGAGAGGGAAGGAGGAGAAGGAGAAAAGGAAGGAAGGAAAGCAGGAAGGAAGGAAGGAGACAAAGGGAGAAACCATAGAATAGAATTCTGTCTCTCCCCTCCCCCCCCCCGCGCCCCATGGTCTGTCACATCAGCTTCACTCTATACATCTGTTTCATTCTTTTCTTCTATCAATCAGAAACCTTGGCTGCACAGAAACTAACTCTGACTGATGTTAACAGAAAAGGAATTTGTTGAAAGGGTATCAGAAGACTCACAATCTCCAGGAAGCTCAGGGAGCAAGATAAAAACAAGCAGGAACAAGGAGAGGCTAGACAGCCAGAATCGCAGCCAAAATCCCACGACAGACCAAACCTGGTGAGGATACCACTGTTGCTGCCACTAAGAACCAAACATCCCAGCTTGTACCCGCTCCACTGCTGACACCAGGCACAGGGCCCTGCTGAGGCATTGCTGCTGGGATACAATCTCCACTACACCTGTGTCGTGTTTGTAAGCTTTTGTTATCGATATTTTCATATATACATACACACAAATAGCACAGTATAATGCCAACTTAAATAATTATCAGTTCACGGTCAATTTTGTTTCATTTGTCTCCCTACCCACTTGTCCCCACACCCATAATATTTTGAAGCAAATACATTTATCCTATAATTTTATCCATAACAATTTCAACATGCATGTCTAGAATGGTGTTTCTGAATCTTGGCACTACTAACATCTTGGACCAGATAATTCTTTGTTGTCGGGGGCTGTCCTATGCATTGTAGAATGTTAAGCAGCATCCCTGGTCTCTACCCACCAGATGCCAGTAGCACCCTCCTCACTCTCAGTTGTGACAACCAAAACTACATCTAGATGCTGCCAAATGTCTCCTAGGGAGAAACATTGTTCCTGATTAAGAACTCTGGGTGGCTAAGGTGGGAAGATTGCTTGAGCCCAGGAGTTTGAGAACAGCCTGGGGAACATGGTGAAACCCTTTCTCTACAAAAAAGTAGCCTGGTGTGGTGGCATGCCAGCAGTCCCAGCTACCAGGAAGGCTGAGATGGGAGGATCGCCTGAGCCCAGGAGGTTGAGGCTTCACTGAGCCATGGCCATGATCGCACCACTTCACTCCAGCTTGGGGGACAGAGTGAGACCCTGCCTCAATAAACAAAAAAGATAAATGTATCAACATAAAAACACATAGACAGCTAGATGGTGGATAATCACAAAACTATCATCACACTTTAAAAATAATTCCTCAAAACTATAAAATGCTGAGTTGGTGTTGAAATTTGCTGGATTATCTCAAGGTATTTCTCTCATATTTATTTGTTAGATTCTAGGTGAAAATAAGAACCATACCTTGCCATTGGTTGATATGTCTCATGTCTCTTTTAATAAGAAGGAAGAAAGGAAGGAAGGAAGGAAGGAAGGAAGGAAGGAAGGAAGGAAGGAAGGAAGGAAGGAAGGAAGGACAGACAGAAGGAAGGAAGGAAGGAAGGGAGGGAGGGAGGGAGGGAGGATATTCTCTGTGTGTGTGTGTGTGTGTGTGTGTGTGTTACCATGGGCCACAGAGAGGGGAAGGAAATGGGGAGATGGAGGTCAAAGGATACAAAGTAACAGGTATATAGAATGAACAAGTCTAGAGATGTAATGTATAGCATGAGAGCTGTCCTTAATAACATTGGGTTGTACTTGGGATTTTTTTGGTCAAAGAGTAAATACTACGTGAGATGATGGATGTGTTCACTTGCTTGACTATAGTAATGTTTTCGCTACCTATATGTATATCAAAACATCATGCTATACACCTTAAATACATACAAAAAATTTTAAAAAATAAAGTGGGAAAAAGAAATTAGTTCCTGTAGAGTTTACCCACAGTCTGAATTACTGATTCTATCTCCATGATTGAATTGAGCATACTCCTGTTTCTCCTGTGTTTCCTAGAAGTTAGTAGTTAGATCTAGAGGTATGATTTCATTCTAGTTCTTTGTTAACTGCTTCATGATTAGGGAGCATACTTCCATCAAAAAGCCACGATGTCTGTTTGCCTCTTTTGTTTGGATATCAGTTGGCAATCACTTTCTAAATCCTTTATTTCATTAGGTATTAAAAACGATGAAATTCTATCAACCCTTACTCATTTATTAGCTAAAATACTTACAAAGATAAACATGCCCTTCAATTGTTTGGCCACCCTGACAAACTGTACAGGGAAAAGTAGAATGCATGCTTGATTCTCTCCCTTTCCTTATCTGTTTTCAAAATAATGCAATGGTACGCTAGCATCTTCCGAGGGGGACCTGTGAGTTTTGTTGTTGTTGATGGTGGTGGTAGTATCCTCATGAACTCCTGCATTTCAACACATTAGAATTGTTTTCAGTCTGCTGCAGTTATGTCCCTACTGATACTCAACTCATTCCATTGTTGACTGATAGAATCCCCTTTAAGATGGTTCATGAGTTCTTTTGATGAACCCCATTGGGCTTGGGTAACTTCTTGGCTTTCTGACATGACAACATCTCCCAGGTTCATTTCCAGGTATATATTTCCTGTCCCAGACTGGAACTGTATCTATAAACTTTATACAATTAATCAGGGAAGAAGGAGGGGGGAAATAAAAATAAACCAGGTCTGCAGCACATCCAGCATTAATCATGAAGCTACCTTGCTCTCTGACCTGCTTCCTCATAGTTTTTTGGTGCCTATTCCTTCAGAATCACATAGACCCTGTCACAAGAGTATAGATCCCCTTAGCTTCTCTGTAGATAACAACTTAATCATTCTGAAATATTAAGTTTTCTATTTGAGATATTCTTTTAGGTTCTGCACACCAATAAAACTACTGACACCAGCTGGTCTGAGGGCTCCATGAAAAGCTGACTCACAAAAGAATGCAGGTCTTACATCCTGACAATTTCATCCCCTATATCCCGACAAATAAACAACCCCAATTTTCCAGCTATTTACCTTCCATGATCCCCTAAAAAATCTCAGCCCAGATCTGCCCAAAGAGGCAGATTTGAGTGTCCCTCCTGTCTCCTCTCTCAATTGCCCTGCAATTGTTAATTTTTTTTCTCTTCTGCAAACCCTGCTGTCTTGGTGTATTGGTTGCTGCACAGCAGGCCTACAAACCTGGTGAACCTATAACAAGACCAGGTGCCAGACTTTTCTCTAAAGATCCCCGGTTCCTTCTAGTGTGGTCCAGCTACTTTGCAACTCTGACCAAGCCTGCACCATTTGCCCCTGCACTAGCACCCCAAGAGCTGAAAAACAAGAATGTGGCCTTTTGGGTTTCTGTGATCAGAAGTAACTTTGCTTCCACCAAGATGACAGAAAGGGAAATTCCCCAAACATGAAGAGGAGGGTGGGACAATGGATGACCCACCACACCACCACCACCACCAAATGACTGATGCTTTCTGTATCTCTCTCTTTCTAAAATAGACTTTCTCAGTGCACATGGCCACACATGGCTGTCCCACAGCTCCTGAATTTACACATCCTCTCAGCTCCAGTGTCAATGGAAACCAAGTCCCAATTATAAATCCCCAGGAGATACAGTCTAGTTGTTCCAATCTGGATCAAGTGTAATCAGCTTTACTTTAAGGGCAGGATCATACAAACCTGGCACAGGGGATCCCCATCAAAAATAGAAAATAACAAGTGTCAAAGAAAGGGAGACCTGCCTGAACTCACACCCCAAAAGACATCCTCTGCCCACAGCTAGAGTTGAGGACTGGATGATTCAAACTTTGAAGGCTTCACACACTAGGAAATTAATAGACCCCTTTCTGCAGTTCCCAATATGTGAAACTCCCAGCATTCCACCCTAAGCCCTCTACAGTCATACCTGGCCTCTTGTCTCAGGGACATCAGTGACCGACCCCTCTTTCTTCAACTAGCAACCATCGTTCACATTTTCCAGAGCCCTCATGTGTGCCAATCACTCTGTTATCCATTAGATCACATGCCTTATTTCTCTGAATCTTTGAAGCCTCCTTGTGGTAGGCACTATTGTCAGCATCCTCGTTTTTGTTGGTGGAGAAACTAAGGCTTGGAGACATTAATATGCCCAGATTTCATCATCCTGCTTGGTAAGAGATAGAGCCAGGATCTGAAGCCAGGCAGTCTGAATCAAGAGCCTGTGTTCTTCAACTTGACACCATCTTTTTGTGTCACCAGCATTTGGGAGCACTCAAGTCTTGCCCTGCCCTATCACCATGGTGTCTCATGAAGGTAACGCTCTATTTTTCTAATTTCATCTGACTGTATTCCTTCTGCCGTTATCTCCCACGGAGCCACCTGCTTTTAAAGTTGATACCCATGCACCAGACACAAATAGAATTCTGTAGCCAGAGTGTCTGTTGTTGTCCCCGTGCAAGGGAGCCTAATTATCATAACCAAAAAAGAAAGCTTTGTTGTAAAACTTGTACCCATTAGTGTAGAGAATGTGGGTTTGTATGGACTACCCAAAAAATACAAACTCATTTGATCCTGCAGAAACACTTGTTAAGCACTGTTTTAGGTATGGGGATAGAGCAGCTAACAGAACAGATAAACATGCCTGCTTTCGTGAAGCTTACCTTTTAATGCTGAGTTGGGGAAGGGCAGGAAGACAAGCAATAAGTGAGAAAAGTAGGTAAAGTACATGGTATGTGAGATTAATGATAAGTGCTAAGGAGAAAATAATAAAGGAGGGAAGGTAACCATGAAGTGTTGAAGGCAGAGAATGATTAAAATTTTAGATTGTGAGGAGGAGTAGGTCCGTGGAAGGGCCAATTGAATAAAGTGCAAAAAGAAGCAAAAGAGTGTGTATCTGTCTGGGGAAACTGCACTGCCAGGAGAAGGAACAGCACGTGCAAAGGCCCTGAGGTAGGAGCCTGCCTACTGCTGTGTCCCAGGAGCAGAGAAAGCCAATGTGATGGGAGGAAAGAAAAGACGTGGCAGGGCTTCAAAGGTAAGCCTTAAAACTCACCTATGAGGGTTGTTTGTTTGTTTGTTTTGACGAAGTATTGTTCTGTTGCCCGAGCTGGAGTGCAGTAGTGCAATCTCGGTTCACTGCAGCCTCCACTTCCCAGGTTCAAGCAATTCTCCTCCTGCCTCAGTCTCTCCAGTAGCTGGGATTATAGGTTTGTGCCACCACACCCGACTAGTTTTTGTATTTTTAACAGAGATGGGGTTTCACCATGCTGGCCAGGCTGGTCTCAAACTGCTGACCTGAAATGATCTACCCACCTCGGCCTCCCAAACTGCTGGGATTACAGGTGTGAGCCGCTGTGCCTGGCCTCACCTATGAGTTTTAAGGAACTTGGAGGCAGGTCCTATGGGGGCCTTGAGGGTCGCAGTGAGGACTTTGGCTTTTTCTCTGGGTGAGCTGGGAGCCAGAACAGGAAGAGTGAGCTCTGACCGGGGCCTTCACAGCATCATATCATCACCCATCACAGCATCAGCAGCAAACAAACTCCCAGTGAGGAAGCTATGAAACCATTTAGGAGGCTCTTGCAATAATCCAAGTAACAGCTGATGTGATTTGAACCCGGGTGGTGGCCGTGAAGGTGTGTATATTTATCTACCTTCCTTACACAAGTAGAGATGACAAGATGGATGCGGGGTATGGGAGAAATAGAGGAATCCAGCAGACTTCAAAGTTTGGGCTGAGCGAGTCGTCCAACCTTTACACCTTCCAGGTAAGTCAGAATGTCACTCCAGTTTCCAGCAACCTAAAGGTGTTTCCCTTCCTTCCTTCCTTCCTTCCTTCCTTCCTTTCTTTTTCTCTCTCTTTCTTTCTTTCTCTTTCTTTCCTTCCTTCCTTCCTTCTTTCTTTCCCTCCCTCCCTTCCTTCCTTCCTTCCTTCCTTCCTTCCTTCCTTCCTTCCTTCCTTCCTTCTTTCCCTCCCTTCCTTCCTTTCTTTCTTTTTTTTTTTTTTTAATGAAGCTTCACTCTTGCTGCCCAGGCTGGAGTGCAATAGTGCAATCTCAGCTCACCACAACCTCCACCTCCTGTGTTCAAGCAATTCTCCTGCCTCAGCCTCCTCAGTAGCTGGGATTACAGGCAAGTGCCACCACGCTCAGCTAAATTTTTTTGTATTTTTATTAGAGACAGGGTTTCTCCATGTTGATCAGGCTGGTCTTGAACTCCCAACCTCAGGTGACCCACCCTCCTCGGCCTCCCAAAGTGCTGAGATTACAGGCATGAGCCACCGCGCTTGGCCAAGGTGTTTCTTTTTTTTCTCATTATAGATTTTCCTTTTCTTTAACAAGGCCAGCCTGGAACCAATTTGTTTATAACTTTAAAACCCCAAAGGATCTCTGCAGGTAAACAGATTGCACCTCCTATCTAACAGATGCCCACTACATTTTCAGATCTCTCACTGCCTGCCCAGCCCCTGTCCCAGGCACACAAAGAAATTATTTTCCTAAGAACCAAGTTCAAGCAAAAATGTATTATTCTGGCTTACTATCCCAGGCAAAATTCCAATACACTGCTTAAATTCTGCCAACCAATTAGTCAACGATGTGTAAGCTTACCCTGGTACTACAGGCTGGGAGTGTTCAAGCATGTGTATGTGTGTGTGTGTGTGTGTGTGTGTGTGTGTGTGTGTGTATCTGTGTGTGTGTGTGAGAGAGAGAGAGAGAGCGCGACAGAGAGAGAGAGACAAAGAGAGCGTGTTGAATACACACTACTTTCCAGAACATGCTGAAATCAGGAGAAAACTCTGGTATGAGAAAAAAATTGGATGTGAGAGAAGAAATCATGGCTGGGGTGAAGAAGGTCAGACCTATACATTTAGGATAGCAAACCAACAAGAAGCTGGGTACTGAAAAAGGAATTTAAAACAAAAACATAGTTCAAGGCTGCTAATGTGTATGTATGTGTATGTGTGTATATATATGTATACATATATATATATAACTTGTCTCTATAGAAACATCTTGAGACATTAACCATCAAATTGGCATCGATTTTTCCCTCTATAAATCTGCAACGCTGTTTTGCAGCATATTGAATTCATCTTTGGAACTAACGCAGTTTATAAGACACAGGCATGTCCTATCACAGGAAGAGAACTAACAGTTTCTAATCACAGCTGGCCAAGAGCTCTGAGCTTGATGTCTAAGGCATCCTATAAAATGACATGTTTCCTGACCAAGAGGATGCGTAGCGGCAGGGTTAAAAGCTCTGAACAGAAGTGGGTTTCAATCCTAGCTCTGCGCCTGTAGAAATCTTGCACAAATGATTTAACCTCTCTAAGCCTCACTTCCCTCATGTGCAAAATGGGAACGATTCAACCTGTCTCCTAGAGGAGGTGTGAAGATCAAATAACAGAAAATATGAACTTCAGTGCAGCACCGTACCTGGCACAGAGTATGACTTCAAAAGCCATTGATCATTACCACTACACTATTAATAAAAAAGCCTCAGGGTATCCGATGCCTCATTTTGCTTTAAGCCTCCAGCTTCACGAACCAAGATTCCCTCCCGTTCTGTTGTGACACTTCATCAGTGGGCTGGGAATATTTAATAGTACACAGAAGCCTGTTTCAACAGCATGTTTTCCTTTGCCGGGCTGCAATTTCTTAATTGCTCTAAAGCAGATGTACTTAGTTTTGCCAGCCAAGTTGCAGGCGATCGGTTTCAGGGTTTGGGTTTCAAAACACGATATTGGCACCAGGTTGTTTCATGTTTGTGAGACGGTCCCTGGAGTAACATGAGCAAGGCTGGGGTGGGACTGGGGTGTAGAGAACAACACAAAAGGAGGTTGCAGGTACTCTCTGACTTAATCAGGCCAGGCCAAGGAATGGGACTTGTCGGTTTCCTGCCCACCTAGTGACCTCCTAAATAAAGATAACTATAGGATGGGGGATGAATGGATCTAGTAGCTGGAATGAGCCCAAAATAAAGTGAAAGCAAAGGGACAAGTCTTCAGGTATCATCTAGGCCACAGGTTGTCAAACTGTGCTCTGTAGAGCTCTGGAAGAAGATCCACAGGCCCTATCAGGTGTCCCCCAGGCTCCCTCTTAATAACATTAATTATTGTTAGGGGAGCCAACGTTTGTTGAGGACTTACGACATGCCAGGCACAGTTCTAAGCACTTCACATGAATCAACACATTCCATCCTATGACACTCCCAAGAGGTAGGTACTGTTATAAATTCCCCTTCACAGAAAAGGGAACCAAGGCACAGAGAAGTTAGGTAACATGTCCAAAGCCACCCAGCTTGTCGGAAGCAAGGCCAGGATTCTAACCCAGGCAGAGTCAGAACTCGGGGTGTTAAACACTTAGGTGTTTTGGTGTGATCATAGTTCACTGCTGCCTCGAACACCTGAGTTCAAGCAATCCTCTTGCCTCAGGCTCCCAAGTAGCTGGGACTACGGGCACACGCCACCATGACCAGTAATTTTTTTTGGTGGAGACAAGATTTCACTATGCTGCCAGGCTGGTCTCCAACTCCTGGGCTCAAGTGATCTTCCCACATCAGCCTCCCAAAGTGCTGGGATTATAGGCATGGGCCACTGTACCTAGTCTTAAACATTTGTTTTTTCATTGTCTTTATTTGTGCACGTTTCTGTGTAAGAATCCATTTTACTACGCGCGCGCACACACACACACACACACAAATCATTCATCTAGTCTAGAGCAAAGAAATTACTTCAGGCAATGTTCCAAGAGCATTAGGACCCCTTACCCTCTCAACTGCTTCTTTGTATGTATTCATTCATTCCTGCAACAATTATTTATAGATTACTAACCAGGAAACAAAGCAGAGCCCAGTGATTTACCACATGGGCTTTAGGACCCAGGCTGTGGAGCATTCTGCAGAACATAGCAATAGCCTGACAAATGGAGAAGAGGACCTGACATGGGGCAGAAGAGACAGAAGAGAACTCAGAACCATCACGCAGCCACTAAACACAATGGGGCACTCACATGGATCTTGACTGGAAAACAAAACAAAACAAAACAAAACAAAAAACCAGACACGCTCAAGACAACCAAGGAAATGTGAATACAGACAGGAATTAGCTGATGCTAAGGATTACTGTTAATTTTGTAGGATGATAATGGCATGGAAATTATGTAAAATATGGCCTTGATGGCTTGGTTTCTCTAACAGATAAATTGCAAGAGAAAAGAAGAGACAGACAGACAGAGAATCTGTGGATTAAAACACGTTATAGATGTCTCAACCAATTGCAGCATATGCTTGTTGTTTGTGTGCTGATTCAAACAGACTGTAAAATAAAAAAGAGAAAGAGGAGAGAGAGATAGACAAAGAGGTGGGGGAGGGAGGGAGAGGGAGGAAGGAAGACAGACAGAGAGAGAGAGAGTCAGAGAGAGACGGAGAAAGAATGAGACAGAGAGAGAAGTAGAAACTATAAAGCAATATGAGACAACTGGGGAAATGTGAATGTCAACTGAATATTTAATGATAGAAAAGGAAATGACTATAAAATGTTTAAGTGTAATAATGGTACTATGGTTATGTTGTTTTACAAGACTCCTTAACTTTTACCAATACATGCTGAAATATTGACAGATAAAATGACAAAAATGCCTGAGATTTGCTTCAAAATGATTGGCAGGGGAGAAGGAGGAGAATACAGATGAGGGTTTAATGCAATAAGACAAACTATGAACCAATAACTGTTGAAGCTGATGAGAGGTATGAGGGGGAACTGTTATATTACTTTTTCTACCTTTGCTGAAGTTTGAAACTCCTATGGTAATTTTTTTAATGTTCGCATAAGTGAGAGATACAAATTGACATATTTATAAGTGAGATGACAAGATGTCTATGGTTTGCTTTAAAATATTCTATCACAAATGTTTAAATTGTAGAAAAAGGATAAAATAATCTTGGTCATTGCTGGAGCTGAGTGATGAATCCGTGAGTGTGTATTATTCTATTATTCTATTCTTGCTAATTTCATTTCTATTTGAAACTTTCCTTAACAGAGAGGACGGAAAATATTGCTTGGACTCTGAAACTACGGAATCTTGATCGACATAGAACTCTGTCATTTAGTAGCTTTTTGGCCTTAAGCAATTGATATACTCACTGCCTCAATTTCCTCATCTGTAAAATGGGATAAAAATAAAATCGGTATCCATAGCAGTTTTCTGTGTAGTATCTGTTGTATGGATATACTACCATTTGTTTATCAACTTACCTATTGGAAACAACCAAACGTCCATCAACAGCAACCAAATGTCCATCAATAAGTAAATGAATAAACAAATGGTAGTATATCCATGCAACTGATACTACTCAGAAATAAAAAGGAAAGAACACTAACATAAGCAAGAAAACAGATGAATCTCAAAGTAATTATGCTGTGTGAAATCTCAGGAAAAAGTAGATATTGTATGATTCCCCTTACATGCAATTTTGGAAAATGCAAACATATCTATAGTGGTAGAAAGCATACCAGTAGTTGCCTGAGGAGGAGGCTGGCATGGAGGGATGAGATGGAAGGATTACAAAAGGGCACAAGGGATGTTTAGTTGATGGATATGTTCATTATCTTGATCATAGTTTTGTTTTTATAGATGTATACATGTTAAAATTTACCACATTCTACACTTAAAATTGTACACTTAAAAATAGTTTACTGTGGCTGAGTGTGGTGGCTCACACCTGTAATCCAAGCACTCTGGGAGGCCAAGGTGGGTGGATCACGAGGTCAAGAGATCGAGACCATCCTGGCCAACATGGTGAAACCCCGTCTCTACTAAAAATACAAAGATTAGCTGGGCGTGGTGGCGGGCACCTGTAGTCCCACCTACTCTGTAGGCTGAGGCAGGAGAATTGCTTGAACCTGGGAGGCAGAGGATGCAGTGAGCTGAGATCACGCCACTGTACTCCAGCCTGGCGACAGAGCGAGATTTCGTCTCAAAACAAACAAAAAAAGTTGTACTGTATCTCAATTATATTTCAATAAAGCCATTAAAAATAAAACAAAACTTAGTAAGTTTTGGAATCGTAATAGGTCCATTACCCAATGCGCATGGCAAGTCAATTCACAGAGCCACCGGGTTGCAACAGAGAAAGAGGTTTAATCGTAGGGCTACCAAACAAGGAGGTGGGAGGAAATCTCAAATCCATCTCCCTGTGTGTTTGGGGTTAGGGTTTGTAAGGATTTTGAAGTGGGCCAAAGAGTGGAGATCACTGAGTTATTCAAAGAGGGTACAGTGAAGTCACAGGGCTGGGAGATGAAGAAACTGCTCTGTTTCTCTGTGGGGGTCTTCATACTGCTTAGTGTCAGCTGTTCCCTGGAAATTGAGATGTGAAAAACATCGTAAGCAATCCTTAAACAAAAGCCTACGATTCTAATGTCAGAAATCTTATCTGTAGGAGCAATGGGAATGCAATGCTCAGTTTCCAGTGCTATGTGACTTTCAGTTACAAGGAAGTGAGGCAGACTGCAGCCTGATTAATGCTTAATTACGACTATGCTTCTGTCCAGAATTCTTGTTAACCCTGTGAGGACGGCTTCAGCTGGGAGGATTAAATGACTCCATATATGTAAAATGCATAGAATGATATCAGGCCCCTGCTGAGCTCCCAGGCAGCCATCAGCAAGTGTCAGAGTCTGTACTAGGTGCGGGGGGGGGGGACAAGAATAAACAAGACAGATTAGGGACGGAACTCTGCCCCTCGTGAAGCTCTTAGGCTTTCCAGGAGAGAGGAGAAACAGATTCCAAAACATCCTAATAGAGAAGAACCACAGGGAAGGGGAATATAAGTCAGTGCAGACTTCCTGGAAGAAAAACTACATCAGCTGAGGCCTGGAAGATAAGCAGGATCAATCAGGAAAGAGTCTGAGAGAAGAACCTGCCAGTCAGAAGGAAAGTGCGCACAGGCCCCGAGGCAAGGGAAAGCGTGGCACAGTCAGGATGGGAACATTGTTCTAATGGCTGCAGTGGAGGGCATGAGGGTGTGGAAGAGAAGATGGCAGAGAAGAGGCTGAAATGAGTCCTAATCATATGAACTAGCATGTATTGTTTGCTATGAGCCAGGCCCTCTCCTAAGCATTTCAGATTCATGAACTCATTTATGCTCAGTGACAAACCAATGAGAGGGTATCATTATTATTCTCATTTTACATATGAGGAAACTGATATTCAGAGTGTGGGGCGATGTTATCCAAGATCACACAGATAGTAAGAAAGGCAAGAGGGACTCAAGTGCAAGCCTGGATAATTCCAGCTTATCCAACCTTAACACCCTGGCACCCACAAAAGGATCAGAGAGCATTTGCAAGTATTAAACAAGTGTTACAAACAGCCTCGTATGAAATGGAACCTTGTTCCTGGATGTAATGAGAAGATTAAAAGGGGATTAGAAAAAGGGCCGGGTACAGTGGCTCACGCCTGTAATCCCAACATCTTGGGAGGCCGAGGTGGGTGGATCACCTGAGGTCAGGAGTTTGAGACCAGCCTGGCCAACATGGAGAAACCCCGTCTCTACTAAAAATACAAAAATTAACTGGGCGTGGTGGTGGACGCCTGTAATTCCACCTACAGGCTAAGGCAGGAGAATCGCTTGAACCTGGGAGGAGGAAGTTGCAGTGAGTGGAGACTGCACCATTGCACTCCAGCCTGGGCTACAGAGCGGGACTCTGTCTCAGAAGAAAAAAAAAAAAAAGAAAAAAGAAAAAGAAAGAAAAGAAAAAGAAAAAGGAAAGGCTTTCTCTGGAATACCAACCATGTAGCCGTGCTGTGGCAAATATCACCCTCTTTCATTTCATGGCTGAGAAAAGTAAGAATCAGATAGGACAAGGAAACTTGCCCAAAGTCACACAGGTAGAAAGCTCTGGAGTCTCCCTGACTCCAAATCTCAAGCCTTTAAACATCACTGTATCTTGAAATCACAGTTCTACCCCAGGCTGCCGTGCTACCCTTCCCTTTGTTCTCCCCTTCCCACCCTAAGCCTCTGCAGGGCCCGGGACTCCCGTTTTCCCTTCCTTGGCAATGCCTTCCAGCAAAGCTGTCTAAGGAGGGTCATTGTGACCATCACGGGCAGAGGAGGACATCAGACCTCCACCTCTTGAAAATGGGTGTCAGAATCCTATGACATAGTGCTCCCAGTCAGCTCTTCTTTCCTATTGAATTAGCACTGCTTGACACAATCGCTCTTTTGCCATTTTAATGTGATAAGTGGCTAATTTGATTGGGTTCAATGAGATGTAAATGATTGGATTCAATAAAGAACCAAGGAGTGCTTCCCTCCACCTGGCAGAACTCATTTCTCATTGGAAGTGCAGCTTTCTGCCCAGGGGCACAAAAAGAGGAGACGAAAGCCCCGTTTGCGTCTTGTTTAAAAGGAAATCTCTGAAATTCTCGGTCCTCCTCCCCTCCAACTCTGGGGACCCTGCTGAGTGAGCATGTCTTTATTCTGTAAAATGGGATCACCACATTCCTAGACCATTATCCTGCCTGATCTCCCTGCCTCTAAACTCAGGGCCTCCACAAAGGGAAGCTTCAGGATGTGCTGTCCAGGATAAAGGCCATTCCCAAAGCACTATCACATCCTCTGCACTGGGGTGCAAAATGACCACGACATTCCCAGACGGTTGGGGTTGAAAAGAGTAATTGACAGAGTCAAGTCCCTAAGGAGAGGGGATGGGATCCAGATAAGAGTTGCTTCTGGGTGGCCCCCAGTGAGCTCTGCCTTCTCATATTCACATCGTTCTATAGTCCTCTCTCATATTGTGCTAGGGTTGGTCCGGGTAACCAATAGAATTTGGCAGAAGTGATGGCAAGTTACACTGGGATTGGGTTATAAAAGACACTTGTGGCTTTGGTCTTGGGCTTGCTCTCTCTCTTGGATCACTCACTCTGGGGGTGTCCAGCGCCCAGCGTTAGGACACCTGGGCACCCTACGGAGAGGCCCACATGGTAAAGAACTGGGGCCTCCAGTCAATAGCCGTGCGGAACTGAGCCCACCAACAAGCACATAAGTGAGCATGGAAGCAGATCTTCCCCACTCAAGCCTTCAGTGGACTGCAGCCCCAGGCATGAAAGTCACACAACTAGAAAGCTTTGGAGTCTTAAGGTCTTAAGTGACCTTAAGCCAGAATCACCAGCTAAAGGATTCCAGTTTCCCAACCCACAGAAACTGCCAAATAATAAATGCTTATTGTTTTAATCTGCAAAGTTTGGGGATAATTTGTTATGCAGGCGTTGATGACAAATATATCTGGTAACTATTCATAGCATTCAAGTCAACCTCATCTCCAAGGCTCCCTGACTGTTTCCCCATGAATTGTCTTTCAAGAAGCAGACAATAAAAGAACATCATTAAAACTCCAAATGTCCTTCAGTTTAGGTCTTTTAATTAAGAGTGGACTGTGGAACTGAATAACCTTGGACACATTATTTACATTCTCTGACACTCAGCCTCCTCCTCTTTAAAATGTGGATAACATTAGTACCAACTCAGAGAGCTGCTGTGCAGATAAATGTGAGAATGACTAGTACAAGTATATACAAGCCTGCCACTTAGTAACTACTTAATAAACATTAGCTATTGCTGTATTTGCATTATTATTAGAATTAGTAATATTCAGGCTGAATAAATACTGCAAAAAAAATAAAACCCAAAACAGCCTAAGAATCTGTTACCTAAAGTATCTGTTTAGAGACTAAACAGAGGTTTGAAATGAGGACATTTGCCAATACAATGGCCTGCAAAGGGCACCAGCAAGCACCAATTGTGTCAGGCATGGAAAATCACTCCAAAGCGGAGCTTCTCAACGTCTGTACCTCAAACGCTCAAAGGTGTACGCTGAGCATCAGGCCCAGATGCCAGTGGGTGGCTGACTTCCAAGAGCTGCGCATTTCATCTGAGCTGGACTGCTCAGGCCCATAAAAGAAGTGAGTCAATGGCTTAGTCACTGCTTGGCATGTAGCAGAAGTTGAGTTAGGAAAAAGCATGAATGGAGAAGCAGAGGCTTGTAGAGAAAGATCTCAACCATTCCATCCCTCCCTGGCCACTGGAAATTACTGTCTGCTGCAGAGAGGTCCTCACTTCAGTAGAGGGCAGACAGGAGATGGGGGAATTTGAGATGAAATTAATTCTGTGTTTAAAGGAATCCTAGCTTAGGACTTCTTCCCAAACCCCAGCGGAAAGAACTAGTACTTTAGGGCCAATCCAAGGTCAATCCCAAGACCTTGTTCAGCCACATACTAACCGTGTGTCCTTGGGTAAGTTACTTTACACATCTGGGCCTCAATTTCCTTGCTGCAAAATGGTGCAAGGTGATACCTATATGGCAGGGTTTTGTGAGGCCAAAACGAGATCACACAGGTAAAGCAAGGTTTCTAGCACACAGTAGGCCTTCAATAAATGGTGCCTAGATACTCAAGGTTTGCTCCATGGAAATAATAAGACTGCTGTCGTGTAGTTGCTATGAAGATTAAACAAGATAACAGAAGTAGAGAATCAGGCAGCCTCCGCATGTATTAGGTTCTCAACAAGATTATTTCCATTCTTTATAGAAGTTCCTAAAATTTCTCTTTCTCCAGATCTTCTTTCCAAACCAATCAGAAGAGGAATGGTAGATTTTTTCAGGGCTTCTTGACCAAATTTGAAAACCCATTGACGTGATCAATGAGGCAGATACTGGCTTGTTGCTTACTCAACCTGTTCCCTCTCCTTGGGCACATGGTTGGACCACATTTCCCAGCCTCCCTTGCGGTTGTATGTGCCCACGTAAGTGAAATCCAGGCAATGGATGTGGAGAGAGGTGATGCAAGCCACTTCTCTCTTATTTTGCCTTACTATTCAGAATTTATTATTTATTTTTATTATTATTTCAATAGATTTTCGGGGAACAGTTGGTGTTTGGTTACATGAATAAGCTCTTTATTGGTGATTTCTGAGATTTTGGTGCACCCATCACCGGAGCAGTGTACACTATACCCAATGTCTAGTCCTTTATCCCTTTATCCCTCAGCCCCTCCCACCCTTCCCCCCTGGGTCCCCAAAGTCCACTGTATCATTCTTATGCCTTTGCATCCTCATAGCTTAGCTCCCACTTATGAGTGAGAAAATACAATGTTTGGTTTTTCATTTCTGAGTTACTTCGCTTAGAATAATGGTCCTCCAATTCCATCCAGGTTGCTGTGAATGCTATTATTTTATTCCTTTATATGGCTGAATAGTATTCCATTATCTATCTATCTATCTATCTATATGCATGTATGTATATATATACCACGTTTTCTTTATCCACTTGTTGACTAATAGGCATTATTATTATTATTTGCCTAATAATAATTAGACATTCCATATTTTGATACAAGCTGCTTCTATGCCTTGCCCATGAAGACCTCCCTCACTACTTCTCCACGTTTTCTCCCTCTGGATAGATGAAGAAAATTCCAAGGCCCCAGAGAAGAGAGAAAGGCCAAAGACTGGAAAGAATCTGGGTCTTGTACTCATCCTGTGAACAACTACCCCAATGACCAGGAACACCCACATCGAACCATTACATAAGCAAGAAACAAGCTTTTGTAGTGTGAAGCTACTGGATGGATTCAGGGGTTTGTTTGTTACAGCAGCTAGCATTACAGTCAGCTTCTGGGAAATCCAATTCCAAATTCCCACTCATAAAATGGACTTGGCCGCTCCAGAGATTTGGAGTCAGATATTCCACGTGAATGCTTTTAGCTTTAAAACTGCCATAAAGGATATCACATGGGGTGTGAACCTATGAGGTCCAGCCCATAATAATATCCACCATTTCTGAGTGCTTGCTGTGTGTTCCAGGCATTGGGATAAGGCCTGCATAGGCTTGATCTCAGCTATTCCTCATAATAATCGTATTTATATGATTAATATAATCATAAATATTATTAAGCCCATTTTACCAAGGAGGGAATGGAGTGTTGATGAAATTAAATAACTTTCTCACTTTCACAACAGAGAACTGGCTCTGTGCATGAAACACTGACAGTTCCATTTTGTTAGGAGAGGACTACGGCTGCCCCGGGGTACTCTGGAAGCCACTGGGGAACAGGAGAGTTCTTGGGTTTCTGCATGTGGGGAAAGGAGAATGCTGCCATTTTCAGACGCTGGGGAAAGACCAAAGTCTGGACTTTGAAATATGTGTGTTGACAACTGTATTGATTCTAAAGAAAAAAATCTACATATCTATATTAAATCCACAGTGAAATAATCATACAGTGCTACCCTTATAAAGAGACAGATCATAAACTTCGCTGTGTAACGTAGTCAAGAAATACTGTCACAGACTGAATTGTGTCTCCCCGAAATCTATATGTTGAAGCCTTAATTCCAAGTACCTCAAAATGCAACTGTATTTAGGGATAGCCCTTTAAAGAGATAATTAGGCTGGGCATGGTGGCTTACTCCTGTAATCCCAGCGTATTGGGAAGCCGAGGCAGGAAGATCGCTTGAGCCCAGGAGTTCAAGACCAGCCTGGACAACACAGGGAAACCCCATCTCTACAACAAATAATAATAATAATAAAATAGCCAGGCATGGTGATGCACCTGTGGTCCCAACTCAGGAGGCTGAGGTGGGAGGATAGCCTGAACCTGGGAGGTCGAATCTGCAGTGAGCCAAGATAGTGCCACTGTACTCCAACCTAGGTAACAGAGTGAGACCCTGTTTCAAAAAAAAAAAGAGTAATTAAGTTAAAACGAGTTCATTAGGGTGGGCCCTAATCCAATATTATTTGTTCCTTGTTAAAAGTAGAAATTAGGACATAAATAGATACAAACTAGATACAGAGGGAGGAACATGGAAAGACACAAGGACTTTGAAACATTTACCCCAACATTTACTCCAACCCTTTGAAACTGACTCCATCCAGGTCAGTCCTGCCCAGGGTCACACACTTGTTAAAAGTGGAAATTAGGACATAAATAGATACAAACTAGATACAGAGGGAGGAACATGGAAAGTCACACACTTGATATAGATATTTCATTTTTCTCTTACTAGCAACCACCAGAGGCACATTCACTTCTGTGGTTTTGGAAGCTTTCCCCTACCCTTCCAGGTCAATCATTGAATGACTCGCTTCTGAACTCTCTGTGCACTTCATTTGTATATCTCTCTGTGTGACCTCAGGCAAGTTACTTAACCTCTCTGAACATCAGGGCTCCCAACCACAGTAGAGAGATGATAATAGTGCCAACTTCCTTGAGTTGTTGTGAAGATTAAACGATGTAATTCATGTAAAGTACTTGGCATGTCATAAGTGCTCAATCAATTGTTTGTATGTGTGTGTGTATGCATATATTTTCTGTTTCTCTGCTTCTAGAGATAATATTAACCTTTTTAGTATCAGGAGAATTGACTAAAATAATATATTCCCAGTCAGCACAGTACCTTGCACATAGGAAACATTCCCACGTGGGTGTTCCTATTCCTTAGCGGGTGTTATTATTTTAAGCCACCCACTATTGGCATTGGACTGGGATTAACACAGTGACATCCTGTCTCTAAAAAAAAAATAAATTAGGTTAAAATTAATTTAAAAAATAGCCAGCATGGTGGCACATGCCTGTAGTCCCAGCTACTTGGGAGGCTGAGGTGGGAGGATTGTTTGAGCACCGGAGTTCTAGGCTGCAGTGAGCCATGACTGCATCACAGCACTCTAGCCTAGGTGACAGAGTGAGACCTTGTCTTTACAAACAATTTTAAATGTAATAAAATATATGTGATTGGAGTTATTCAGGGACATGTCCTTCCTACTTCTTGTTAACAGAAAATAGATTTTGTTTCTGTAGTCTGCCAGCATCAAACACAATGCCTGGCACATAGTAGGTGCTCAATAAATGTTGAACAACTGAGTGAATGAACAAATGTATGAATGAATGGGTTGAATGTACCTAGGACTGCCATAAGCTTCCAGGACTCAGGATTTTTTGTTTCTGGTGCAAAGAGTTTTGCCCACTAGCCCAGGGCCTCGAGCTTGATTTTCGATAACAATGATGAGAATTTTCCAAACCCATTCCGATAAGCATCACAATAACGATAATTGAATGCCTTACTTGCAAAATGTCTTTGCATCTATCATCGCATTTTATTGTCAGCACCCTTATAAAAGTAAGAATTACTATTTCATTTTGCAAATGGAAAAAAATTTGAGGCCAAGAGAAGAAATACAATTTTCCCAACTCTGCAACCCAAGGACCTCTTCAAAATTTCTGGGAGGAATTTGATTTCAGTTATTCTTTCCCTCAGAATCTGGGTGTCTTCACGTAGGGGCTTGGAAAAATGCCTTCATTTTCAGCATCCCTCAGAGATCCCTGCAAGTCGAACATTTGCTGTACTCCCTAAATGGCAGCATTGTCTATGCAGTTGTCCATTCTACAAATAGGGAAATTATGCTGGGCTCCTGCCTGTCTTTAATGCCCCTCCATTCCATACCCCATACACTAGCCCATCCAGGCACACACATGCCCAGCAGCCAAATTTTCTCCATTTCCCCTCTAAAACATCTCCGGCACCTTCTTACCTAATTACTTCTACAGTAGACCAGCCACCATCACCTCTCCACTACATGACTTCAATACCTCTGACAGACCTCTACTTGTCCTCTACCTCTGGCCCCTCTGACCATTCCCACAGCCCAAGTGATGTTTGAAACGTAAATTCTCCTCCATAGTCTTAGGAGAGAATTCAAGTTCTTTACCGTGACCCTCCAGACCCTTCAGATCTGCTTTGCCATCTTCCCTTCTGGCTTCCCATCTGGCCACCACCCCCTCATAGTCACATTCCCACAGAGGGAAGTCCTTGCAATTTCTGGGGTGCCCCTGTTCTCCCTGGCCTCTGAACCTTCACACACATTGTTCCCTCCTCTGGAAGACCCACCTCCCATACCCTTCTCTCATCAAGACTTGGCCTTGATAATTCCTGAACATCACAGTTCAGGAATTCTCCCTTGTTCTTCCAATACCCTGTTTACCTTTACCTTTACTATTACATGTGATTTGTGAGATCCCATTATCAGCTGTGAGATCACAAGAAGACTGCACTGAGCCATCATTTTCAATGACTTCCACTCCTATCCAAAGTCCTCCCAAAGACTCTGTGAAGTCCAGGGCAACAGAGAAACTTATTTGCAGGCACCTGTGACCACATTGTGCCCAATACAAAATTCAAGCTCTTCTTCTGTTTTCAAACTAAAGAATCACTCTCATAAACATCGCAGGGGTGGAGGGCTGGGGATTGTTTGACTTTCCTACAGTGCTTGGAGATTCCTAGAGCTGGAACATTTCCGTTTTGATGTTCCTGCCACTCTCCCTCTTATTTCCTGCAAAGCACCTTAGCCAATCTTCGGAGTCTCCTTTGCTAGACTAATATGGCAGCCTCCAGCCACATGGAGCTACTGAGCACTTGAAATGTGGTTACTCTTTATTGAGGTCAGCCGTAAATACACACTGGATCTTGAAGACTTAGTGTGAAAAAAATAATGTAAGATGTCTCATTAATAATTTTAATGTATCTTAGGTTTATTGAGTTAAATTATTAAAATAATTTCACTTGTTTTTTTCTTTTTTTCATATGGCTACTAGAAAATTCAAAAATTTCTGTGTGGCTCACATTATATGAGTATTGGACATTTGTCTAAACCTTTGAGTTCACCAACGGTGGTTATTTCCCCTAAAGAAATTCCGGTGCTGGGTTTTAAGACGATGTTTATTGTCTGTCTCCTCTTCATACACTGTAAGATGAAGGCACTATAGCACAGAATTTAATCTTCTCTTAGTTCTGTTTCCACGGCAATAAAATGAGGGGGGAGGTGTTTATTTGATAAGCAGTTCCAGAGCCCTGTATGCTACAGACACGGAGGATACAGGGGAGAACAAAATGGCATAGGACACATCCTCAGGGATGGGTCAAGAGGAGATTTATGATTTTTCCATCTCCAAAACATTCCCCTCACCTCAAGTTTCTAATTTTCAGTGGTTCAACCCAGGAATTCCTCTGCTCCCCTAGGTTTGGAGCCTGAGGAATTCAGAGTCTTGGAAATTGAAAAGCATTTCTCCATAGAAACTCCATTATAAGATGTGTAATATAAGGTCCTAGACTACCCCATACCCATTTATTTAACCAGTAGTTATAATAATACATTATCTACTCTGTACAAAAAACTGTGCATTTTTAGGAATTGTAGCCTTTTATTTTCATATCAGCCATAAGAGTCAGACATTAATATATTTGCTTTTCAGATGAAGGAGATGAGGTTCAGAGAGGTTTAGGAATTTCCCAAGTTCACACAGCTTAAAAAAAAATGCTAAAACTGGTATTTGAACAAATATTGGTGTTTGTGTAGGTGTGGAGAAGGGGGCTAAAAAAGAAAACCATGGTATGTTTCATTAAGCTTAGGTAGAATTGTAGACTTCAGAAGCTCTTTTTCCTCTCAACTCTACCAAGCTCTCTATTAGATTTTCTTGCATGGTTTGCTTGGAATTTAATCTATAATACAAAACTTGAAGAATCTTGTAACAGTTGGGACTATCTCAGCTATAACTTGTAACTTACAAGGGACAGAAAACCCAATACAAACATGCTTAAGCCAATCAGAGATGAGGGCAGGGTCACGCTTACTTGCTCAGCAATTTCAAAGTTCAGAGATATTTGTCTTCAGGCATAGCTTGCAGGTGCTCAACCTACCTCATTGGACCTGGCATGAGTCCATTTCTTCAGACTGTTTGCTGTCCAGTGCACTTCTAAGCTCTTACAACCTCTCTCCTTCACATGGGCAAGATCTTTCCTGGAGTACCACAAAAGCTGCTTAATTAGCTCTAATTGATTTATATGTGTCACATGACAACCTATGAGCCAATCACTGTGGTCAGGGAGATGGAATGCTCTGATTGGCCAAGCCCAGGTCATATGCTCACTCTTGGACCTAGGGAATATGGCCCTTCAAACCATGGCCTGAGTTAAATGCCAGTATTTCCCCAAAGGAAATTTGCCGTTACCAGAAGAGGCTAAGAAATGTATGTTGGACGGGCAAAAACACAAACATTAACTGCAGTCCTTATAATGAATGGTAAACAGGTAAACCAGCTCTCAGGAAAGCAAACAAACTCTGGTTTGTAATGTTTCAAGTCATCAGTGATGTGAATGATCCCACTATGGCTAATTTTGAGCTACCGACAGTTTAACAACCGTTTCCAAAATTCCTGAATATGTAACAATCTGTTCTCATGGGCCAGTGGGAGCTAGCTTCAGCACACTACTGGATCCTCCAAAGGAAGAAGAACTATAGCAGAGAGGATGTATTTACAAGAAGAAATAGTTTTTCCCCCTTTATATTTTGATTTTATTAAGTGGAAAGCTAAGTCCCTTATAATTCCAGCTCCTAAGATATCTTCTTATCCCCAGAGCTAGCGGGGAAGCAGGAGACAACCCCAGTGACCTCAGGGTAGCCCGCTCCAATTTTTGAACTACCGTAGAAAGCTCTGTCATCCATTTACCCAAAACCTCTCATCAAAAGCACATATGGTCCAAACTACAGTTTCTCTTTCTACCTTAGAATTTGTGTTTAACGTTATTATCAAAACACTGATTCACAAAAAATTCTGCCTCCCATGAACATCTGTTGTCACTGATTAGAACACTTAGAGTGAAGCCATTTTCTATCTTGCCCAATATTAACTGCAAACAGACACCATAGCCAAGTTCTTCTAAATAACTTGTAATAAACTGGGATGTTTCCTTAAATGTACAAGCAAATGAAGATTCACCATAGCAACTAGGAATTCCAGGAACTGAGATGCATATTGTAAACATGGAGGTAGCTGTGTTCAGCTGGATTCTTAGAGAAATAGGACCAATAGGGGATATAAATATATACTTACTGCAAGGAATTGGCTCACACAATTATGGAGGCTGAAAAGTTCAAGATTTGCAGTCAGCAAGCAGGACATCCAGGAGAATTAATGATATAGTTCCAGTCCAAGTCTGAAAGCTTCAGGACCCGGAGAGCCAATGGTGCAAATTTCAGTCTGAGTCAGAAGGCCCAAGAATCAGGAAAGCCAAATGGGTAAGGTCAAGCTCAATTCGAAGTCCGAAGGCAAGACAAGACTGATGTCCCAGCTCAAAGATAGTCAGACACAGTGAAAGAATGCTTTCTCACTCAGCCTTTTGTTCTCTTCTGGTGTTCAATAGATTGGATGAGGCCCATGCACATTGGAGAGGATGATCTGCTTCACTCCGTCTACCAATTCAGTGTTAATCTCATCTAAAATCACCTTCACAGACACAACCAGGAATAATGTCTAACTAAATATCTGGGCACCCCATAGACCAATCAAATTGACACATCCCCATCTCTACTAAAAATACGAAAAAATTAGCCGGGCTTGGTGGCGTGTGCCTGTAATCGTAGCTACTAGCTACTCAGGAGGTTAAGCCAGCGGAATTGCGTGAACCAGGGTGGTGGAGATTGTAGTGAGCTGAAATCACACCACTGCACTCCAGCCTGGGAAATAGAACGAGACTCTGTCTCAAAAAAAAAAAAAAAAAAAGAAAGAAAAAAAAGAAAAAAATTATCCATAAAATTAACCATCACAGTAGCCATCTCCCCCATATTCCAAGTGTCCAACAATAATCTGGTAATCTGAGGCTTTACATTACACCTTTTAAAATGAATATGGAAAAATATCCTCTGATCTCAAAACTCCTGGCTTTTTAATATTAGGATACCCAAGTGAGTGAAGCAATTCCTAACCTATGCCACTGAGTATCAGAAATTTTAGTTGAGGTGGATGGTTTTAAACTAGAAGGGATCTTAAAGCTCTTTCCAGCCCAGCCCTGAGGGTAGGCGTAACAAAATTACTCCGAGCTCAGTCTTTGAGGTCAGAGACACCTGGGTTCACATCCTATCACTGTCACTTTATAGTTGATAACCCTGAGACAATTTTTTGGCTTCTCTGAACCTCTGCATTATAGTCTATACACTGAGAATGATAATAGTACCTATTCCCAGAAAAGAATGGTATGAGAAGATATATGTGAAGTTTTAACACCGTGTCCAGGGTTCCCAGTTGTTAGGCCCTGGAACGTAAATGAATAATCCTTTAGCAGTTTTTAAACTTCAGTGTGGTTCTGTAATTGAAAATGCCATTCTGCACATAAAGTGTTGTCATCAAAGAGAAGGGTGAGAAATTCATGCACTGTGTTTAAGGTGTCTATAAAGGAGGTTGTTTCACAGCCTGTTTACTTTAGGGAATGCAGGACTTCAACACAGTTGGTTTTGAACTTCCTTAGCTTGTGAAGAGTTTCTTTTCATCAGCATTTATTATCATTCACTGCACTAGATACTGTAGGGATCACAAATGAAATAAGAGACATGGAAGAGCAGGAAGTGTAGTGGACAGTGCGTGGACATTGAGCAGACAGCCTTGGATGCAAAACCCAGCTCTGCCCCTTTCTAGCTGGGTGAACCTAGACAGGACAGTCAGTTTTCCTAACTCGCCTGAGCTTCGATTGCCTCATCAGGAAAATGAAAGTCATTCCTATGTGACAACATTGTTTTGAGGATTCAGTGAGATGATGCGTGCAAAATATCTGATACTTGGTCTAGAATAGTTAGAACTCTTCTGTCTACAACTGAGAGCTGATTTTCTGGGAGAGAACATAAGATGCACAGAGAGGCCAAAGCTACACAACATAATTTGTGTCATGTTTACAATGGACTGGGGTGCTCTATATGTATGTCAACGTCTGTCGCATTTGCACTGTCATAAGAAACGAAACGGCTCTTTCCCTGCCTCCCACCATTCGTGGAGGAAGGAGTCTTTCTGGAAAGAAGTTAGGCTCATTAAGGAATCCAGCTAGCAACCTCATAGAGGCTGGGGAAGCAGGGGCAGAGTGAGAATACCCTAAGCCTGGGAGCCTCCAGACAGAAACAGCATTGGATGTTGTCACCACCCAAACCCACAAGGTCAAGACCCCGCCCAGCAAGAATGACTTCCAGAGTGCATTTCTGTGGGCAAGCCTGGGTGGGAAGTGAATCGCTAATTCCCCAGCAGACTAGAGCGCCCCCCAGACAGCGGAGGACCAATGCTCTGCAGGGATGGCAACAAAAACAACTGCTAGGATGGAGACCTCAAGGGACCCGAATGGGCCCTTCCTGGACCATAGAATTCTTATAAGATGCCCACAGGGAGTAGAATCGAACCCCATTAACCAAGCAGGTGAGCCTCAGAGATCAATTTAATTTGTTTCAGAAAAAAAAAAAAGTGATCTATTTCTTGAACCTGAATGCCATGGAGTAAATTCATCTGAAGTCACCTGGGCTGTAAACTCGGGCTTGCTGGAAAATGGCTGGAGGGACTCGAACTGCTGGTCTCTGTTGTCAGGTAGCAATAGGAAGATCACCACCTGACATCACCCCAGGACATCAGATGGCATGTGCCTCCCTCAAATCACCACAAGATTGAATTTTCAGTCACATCCCCCAGACACATCCATTTTGGCAGCAATGTTATTTGCAGAGACCAGTCAGCACCTGCACTTTAAATGCAGTTCCCCTAAACAGAGTAACCTCCTCTCCATACCCTAAGTGCCTCTGCACACCCAGACAGACACTGCTTGTGTTTGAAAGGTTAGGCTTGCCTGAAGCAGTTGAGCAGAAACCCAAATTTGGAGAACAATTTGCTACTCATAAGGAGCCATCACTCAGAAATGCAGTGACCGGCCTCGAAGAATTAGGCCATCACCCAACCCATGGCTCCTGTGTTGCTCTGGCTGGATTGTGTGACCTTGATGGTTGAAACCTCCCAGATTTGGAGTCTAACCACAACTTCTGCTGCTCAACAGAGACCCCACGCAGTAGGATTAGATACCACAGAAGCCTGAATGAGAAGCAAAAGCCAAGAAGACTGGATCTCACCTCTCTTTCTCTCCCTTCCATCAACAGGATATCTACGTGTCATATTCTTTATAGACCTTGCTACTCAAAGAATGATCCATGGTAAAGATGTTGACCTGTTTAGGTGCTTGAGAGGATGTGGAGAAATAGGAACACTTTTACACTGTTGGTGGGACTGTAAACTAGTTCAACCATTGTGGAAAACAGTGTGGCGATTCCTCAAGGATCTAGAACTAGAAATACTATTTGACCCAGCCATCTCATTACTGAGTATATACCCAAAGGATTATAAATCATGCTGCTATAAAGACACATGCACACGTATGTTTATTGCAGCACTGTTCACAATAGCAAAGACTTGGAACCAACCCAAATGTCCATCAATGACAGAGTGGATTAAGAAAATGTGGCACATATATACCATGGAATACTATGCAGCCATAAAAAAGGATGAGTTAATGTCCTTTGTAGGTGCATGGATGAAACTGGAAACCATCATTCTCAGCAAACTATCGCAAGGACAAAAAACCAAACACCGCATAAGTTCTCACTCATAGGTAGGAATTGAACAATGAGATCACTTGGACACAGGAAGGGGAACATCACACACCGGGGCCTGTCATGGGGTTGGGTAAGGGGGAAGGGATAGCATTAGGAGAGATACCTAATGTAAATGACGAGTTACTGGGTGCAGCACACCAACATGGCACATGTATACATATGTAACAAACCTGCACGTTGCGCACATGTACCCTAGAACTTAAAGTATAATAAAAATAAATAAATAAATAAATAAGATGTTGACCTGTTTAATCATAGCAGCCTAGTCCACCAGGCCCTTCTCACCAAGGCTTGCAGTCATTTCTAGAAGGCAAAGAGGTGAAGTCAGAGTTTATGACTCTCAAATAAAATACTCCTTGTCTATCAGGAAGGGGTGTTCATAAGAACCTGCAACATCCTTACCCATTGGAGAGGCCTGGAATGCCTCCCAGCTGATGTCAGTACTCACGTGACATCTACACCCACCTTCCTCTTTCTCTATCACCTCTCTATGTCCAACCCCTCTCATGGAACTGCCCATTCATCTGAGGACTTAGTGGAAGGGAGGGCAACTCCTTCCACCTTACGTCCCGACCCCTCCAAAGTCAGAGAATCCTTCGGCCCAAATATTTTTGCATGTCCTTCCAACACTCCAACTGGCGACCAAATTGTGGTTCTATGGAGCCTTCTATCCTATGGAAATTTGAAGAATCCTGTTACGGACTGAATGTGTGTGTTTTTCCAAAGTTTATTTGTTGAAATCCTACCCCCTAGGGTGACAGTATTAGGAGGTGGGGACTTTGGGGGGTAATTATGTCATGAGATTGAAGCTTCATAAATGGGATTAGTGCCCTTATAAAAGAGTCCCCAGAGAGCTCTCTCACCGTATTTCCACCATGTAAGGATACAAGATGTCGGCCATTCACAACCTGCAAGAGGGTCTTCACCAGAACCCAACCATAGTCGTACCCGGATCTCAAACTTCCAACCTCCAGAACTGTGAGAAATAAATTTCTGTTGTTTATAAGCCACTCAGTCTACAGTATGGTGCCTTGTTATAGCAATCTGAATGGACTAAGACAAACCCCTATCTCAAAGGGTTTCAAAGAAAGATATTTAAAGAAGAGCTTCTCCCTAAGCACATGAAGGTATTTGCTAAGCCTGATCTCCAACTCAAAACAAATCCACAATGAGTGCTACATTTTTCCCATGTAAGGGACCCCAGTTAAGGCTATGCCTCCACAGAAACAAGGAATCTTGGATGTACAAAGTTACGGTGATAGCCTAATAATTGTTCTCTTCACATCCACTATTGCCTCATTCAATATCCTCCATGCAACTGTCAGGGTGATATTTTTAAAATCCAAACCTTGTTATGTCATTCTCTTGCTTAAAACCTTTTGATGGTTTCTTGCACTTAGGGCAATGGCTTCCCATTGTACTTACGATAAAATCCAATCCCTTGTATAAGGTCTATGATGATCTACATGATTGGATTCCGGCCTACATCTTGCAGATTCTCTCAAGCGTCTCTCTCCTTACTCTGTAAGTCAGTGCCACACTTAGATCCGGGCAAGAGGGGTCCCCATACTGGGTCTTCCACAATTTAGACAGCCCCACGTATCACGGACACACACATAAATCAATGTATTAAAGAATGTAAGGAAAACTCTTGAGATCTAGCATTCAGTGCCAGTACAGTGTGCTCTGCACCCTGAACATCCTTTGTCATGACTGACGCCATTAGCTCCAGGGAAATTCCTTTTTTTTTTTTTTTTGAGACAGAATCTCGCTCTGTTGCCCATACTGGAGTAGAGTGGTGCAATCTCGGTTCACTGCGAGCTCTGCCTCAAAGGTTAAAGCGATTCTCCTGTCTCAGTCTCCCAAGTAGCTGGGATTACAGGCATGCACCACCACACCTGGCTGACTTTTGTATTTTTAGTAGAGACAGGGTTTCACCACGTTGGCCAGCCTGGTCTCGAACTCCTGACCTTAGGTGATTCACCTGCCTCAGTCTCCCAAAGTGCTGGGATTAGAGGCATGAGCCACCAGTGCCCGGCCAGCTCCAGGGAAATTCTTCTCTGCATCCTTTGCTCTGTGCCTTTAAAGCAAAAGACAATGGCATTGAAATGCCATGAAGGATTCCCTGTGGTGCCCCACTGATTTTGGAAACAGACACTGCCTTTGAAGGCAGAGAAAATTTCACCATTGTAAACACTTTGATAAAGAAAAATACAAATTAATTAACTTGTCACATCCTTCCCCTTGGATCATATTAATGCAATATATTCTTACAAAAGGAAGCATTGTTTTCTAGTAATGCCAGGCAACCATCTACTTGCTTCCCTTCATGTTTCAATTCACAGGTCAGGAGGCTCACGCGAATTGGCGCAGTATTTGCAGTGGTTGGACATGGCAGTTGAGAAATACTTTACAATATTAAATGATTTATATTATTCTGAAGCTTGTATTTAAGTTTAGATTCCATTCATGGCAAATGTGAAGCATAATGTGTGGGGGGGGTGAGAGAGAGAGAGACAGAGAAAGACAGAGACAGAGAGAGGCAGAGAGAGAGAGAGACAGGATCTCTGCCACCCATGCTGGAGTGCAGTGGTGTGATCATAGCTCACTGGAGCCTTGATCTAGGCTCAAGTGATCCTCCCACCTCAGTGTCCTGAGTAGCTGGGACTACAAGTGCATGCCACCATGCCCAGCTAATTTTTGTTATTATCAGTAGTAGAGACAAGGTCTTGCTATGTTGTGCAGGATGGTCTCCGACTCCTGGCCTCATGCAGTCCTCCCGCCTCAGCCTCCCAAAGGCTGGGATTAAAGATGTTAGACACAGGCCTGACATGGTGGCTCACACCTGTAATCCCAGCACTCTGGAAGGCCGAGGTGGGCGGAACACTTGAGGTTAGAAGTTCAAGACCAGCCTAGTCAACATGGCAAAATCTCATCTCTAATAATTATACAAAAATTAGCTGAGCCTGGTGGTGTGCACCTGTAATCCCAGCTACTTGGAAGGCTGAGGCACAAGAATCACTTGAGCTCAGGAGGCAGAGGTTGCAGTGAGCCGAGATTATGCCACTGCACACCAGCCTGGCTGACAGAGCAAGACTGTCTTTTAAAAAAAAAAAAGATGTGAGACCCTGAGCCTGGCTGCTACCTATTCTTCACATTGACAACTAGCTGAACTTTGCTAAAATTATTTAATGAGTTTGAAATCAAGTCCTTAAAACTGAAATAAATTTCAGTTTTCTTTAATTTGGATTTGGATATTTATTATTATTTGCATTTTGCTTTTTTTAAATTCAATAGATAATCAGAAATATTTAGGCATGAGGTATGTGGGTCTCCCTTTGCGCTATTGGGCTGTGGAAATATCGGTATTAGGTCAGCTCTACACTTCCAATCTTGTTGAAATTCCTCGAGTTCCTCAAAGGCACCATCCTCTTTCTTACCCCAGGGCCTTTGCACATGCTGCTTCCTCACCTGGGACATACTCAGCACCCTTCACCTGGATACTCCTCCCCATACCTCATGTCTTACCTTGAACTTCTTATCCTTTAGGAAGTATTCCTTCATTCCCCTGGCCAGGTTAGGATCCCTTATCATGCACATTCATTGCACCTGTTTTTCTCTTTTGTATGTATTTGTCCAATATCTCCCTTCCTCAATAGACTGTAACCTCCTTGAAGTCAGGGACTATGTCTGCCTTGTTCACACATTTTTCTCCAGCACCTGGAACAGACCAAGTTTATAGTAGATGCTCAATAAATACCAGGTGACTTCATAAATGCTAGAGTTCAGAGTGCCAGCTCTGATTACACTGAATTGTAATTAGCTGTGTGAGTCTCTCTAGATGGACCTGGAGTCGGAGACCAAAAGCTGGCACCCATGGGCCACCTGTGGACTGTAGTTTGGTTAGTTTGGCCAGCAGAATATTGCCTATATCATGTTTTTTTTTAAATTTTATAATTTTATTTTTAAATTAACTGCCAATATTTAAGAACTTGCAAATGATACTTAAAAATCAAGATTTGCAATTTCTCTTGAAAAGGCCAAACAGTTGGCAATACTTCCCATGTGACAACAATCCCCTAAACTGAGACACACGTGTTCCTTTTAATAAGCTGATTGTCCTGACCACCGCAGTCCTGATTTACCCTGTATCACACACTTCCATGGGACTCCCACGGCGGTAACTAATATTCAGTCAACTAAGGTCATGCAACTAAGGTCTAGCAAACAAACTCTGAAAAAGAAGTGTGGCCATGTTCGTGGCAGCATCATTCACAATAGCAAAGATTGGAATCAACCTAGGTGGCCATCATAGTGGACTGGATAAAGAAAATGTGATACCTATACACCACGGAATGCTATGTAGCCATTAAAAAAAAATGAAAGCATGTCTGTTGCAGCAACATGGATGTAGCCCGAGGCCATTATCTTAAGCAAATCAATGCAGGGACAGAAAACCAAATACTTCATGTTCTCACTTATAAGTGAGAGCTAAATATCAGGTATTCGTGGACATAAAGATGGCAACAGTAGACACTGGGGACTACTAGAGGGAGGAGGGAGAGAGGAGGGCAAGGGTTGAAAAACTGTTGTGTACCAAGCTCAGTACCTAGGTGACAGAATCATTCATGCCCCAAACCTCAGCACCATGCAATATACCCAGGTAACAAATTTGCCCATGCACCCCCTGAATCTAAAATAGAAGTTGAAAAAGAAAAAATAAAGATATGATGCTGTATGCTGATTTTTTTTAAAAGGAAGAAGTGTGGGGCTGGGCATGGTGGTTCACACCTGTAATCCCAGCTACTCAGGAGGCTGAAGCGGGAGGATCACTTGAGCCCAGGGGTTTGAGACCAGTCTGAGCAATGTGGCAAGACTTCAGCTCTAAAAAGCAAAATTAAAATATTAGCCAGGCATGATGATGTGCACATGTAGTTCCAGCTACTAGGGAAGCTGAGGTAGGACGATTGCTTGAGCCCAGGAGTTCAAGGCTACAGTGAGCTATGGTCATGCCACTGTAGCCTAGGTGACTGAGGGAGACCTCATCTTTGGGTGGAAAAGAAAAGAAGTCTCATAAAAAACTTCCATGTGGCTGGGTGCAGTGGTTCACGCCTGTAATCCTAGCGCTTTGGAAGGCCGAGGCGGGCAGATCACAAGGTCAGGAGATTGAGACCATCCTGGCTAACACGGTGAAACTCTGTCTCTACTAAAAATACAAAAAATTAGCTAGGCCTGGTGGCACGGGCCTATAGTCCCAGCTACTCGGGAGGCTGAGGCATGAGAATCACTTTAACCGGGGAGGCGGAGGTTGCAGTGAGCTGAGATCCCTCCACTGCACTCCAGCCTGAGTGATAGAGTGAGACTTCATCTCGAAAAACAAAACAAAACAACAAAAAAGACACTTCCATGCAATGTCCTTCCTCTCTTCCCTTGTCTGTCAGCTGAATACTGATGCCCAGGGCAACCCTAGAACGTAGAAAAACCTTCTTGAGCCTGGGTTCCTGAATGATTGCATGGAGTAGAGATCCCCCACCTACCCTCTGCCAACCAGGAACAACACTGGACTGTTTCACTGTCGAGTAAAACATTTGTGCTGTGTTAAAACCACTGAAATGTTGCGTTTTGTTTATTATAGCAATTAATTTTACTCTAACATAGTCTCTATAGGCATTTAAACTTGAGACCCCTGCACAAGCTCTTGGAAGACAGATGATGCCTCATTCACCCGTTTATGTGCAGTGCCTAGCACGGTGCTGAGCCCATAATGGATCCCCCTAAAGATGTTTATTGAATGAAAGAAATGCAGGAACAGATGGAATCCACGCAAGCTGCAAGCAGAGCCAAGGCAGGTAATGACAGCTCTACCCTGCTTGATTCCAGCATTGCTTCTACCCATCACCAGCCCCTAGCCTTCGCAGCAGAGCTTCATCCTCTGAAGATCCTCCCCATGTGGCTTCAGATTTCCCTTCTCGCCTTCACTCTCATTCCCCACACCTGTGCTTAGGACAGCAGACAGTGGCTGGTGGAATTGGTATAAGGAGACAGGCATGAAGTTGAAGCAGCTGTCTAGAAAATAAATTACATGCAGTCACCTGCTATTTCCATTCTAATCTCATCTGCTGGAAGCTGCTCTCCCAGTGCCTGCTTCTGCTCTCTTTTCTCTTGGCTGCAGAATTCTCTAGAAACAGAGCTCCACTGGACAAGAGGAAGAATAGGACAGAATCTATCTTTTCATAATTGTACATCATCAAATATTTATTACATGCCCAGCTTAGGCATAACAGTGGATGCAGAGCAATTTCTGTGCCATGTCTTGTTGTACAGAAATTGAGAATGGTAAAACTAGTATTTTATATCACATATTAAAAGTCTCATTCACTTGTATGATTTCATTCTTAAACATCCATGGGACATATGCAGGCAGGATGGGGATTAATGTCCTCATTATACCATAAGATCCAAAAAGCTTTAGAACTGTGCTTTACACGTGCCAAGCACAGTGTTTAGGACTTGACGTGTATTTGTTTCAGGAAAAGTTCACAACAGCCCTATGAGGTATGTTCTATCATCATGCCCATTTTACTAAGGAAGACAGACTCTGAGACCTAAACTTTAAATGATTTGCTTAGGCCAGTAAGGTAGTAAAAGATGGAGCCAGGAAGCGAACTCCTGTCTGTCCGACTCCAAGGTGCTAACTGGTTTGCTATTATATTCATTAGCTTTGTCTCACTCAGTACGTTGCATTTGTTATGTCTGTCTCCTCTACTGGATTGTGAATTCCTCCTGGCAAAGGCCAAGGCATATTCATAACACTCTCCCCAGCTAGTAGAGAGCCTCACACTTAGTACCTACGTGATGAATGAAAAAAAAAAGAGGGAGAAAGCAGAATGAGAAGTTAAATGGTCTATCCACAACCACATGACAAGCTAGTAATTCCCTGACCTAAGATTCCACTGGTGTTTGAGTTACTATCTAGCTCTGTGGCTGTGGATAGGCCATTTAATTTCTGTTCCAAATCCAATGACCTTTCAATGGGAATAATAACAATACCAGCACTGTATGTTGAGAATTCATATCAGGCTCTTTTATATATATATACTATTTCATTTAATTCTTGAAATACCTTTGTAAGCTGGTTGCAATAATACCCTCATTTTGAAATAGAGGCTCAATTAGATAAAATAACTTGCCTAAAGTCACCTAGCTATTGACTCTCAAATGCTCAGTTTGTCATCTCTGAGTTACTCAACACTTGCCAGCTTCCTCCCCTGAGAACGAGACCCAGTCTCTGTATCCATCCCAAGCTGACTGAATCCTGTTCTCCACATATCCCAAACCATGACCCTCCCCAATCTAACTACGAGAATCCCATTGCTCAAAGATTTTTTCAAGGAAGCTCCACTTTTAGAGAAGGCCTCTTGGATGTGGAGGATACTCTCCAGAATTCTACCAGAGAGGCTGAGCGTGAGCTGCTGAGTCAGGCAGAACAGGCTCCAAAGCTCTGCTGCTCTCTAGCCGCATAAGTGGTTGGGGGAAGGAAAAAAGAGACACACTGAAGACTATTAGTTCTCTACTAAGTATGACTTGGGCTCCCTCACATATCTTATGCCCCCACTGTGTATTCCAGGGTGTTCTATCCATGCATCTGTCTATCCACCCATTCTTTTTCATCTTTCAATCAATCTAGTCCCCTGGCACTCTTTCTTTTATCTACCCTTTTACTAATCTACCCATCTTTCCTTCCTCTGTCAATCTTTCTTTGTGCCCATGTATTCAACAAACATTTATTGATCAACTACTTTCTTCCCAACACTAGTGGGTTTTAGGGTTAAAAGATGAATAAGACTCAGGATACAACATAAGACGGGGTCAAGAATAAGGGTCAGTGAGCGTAGAGAACAAAGTTAACATCTGGGCTCTGCCACGTAGAGGATGGACACACTCCTGGGCTTTTCTAAGCCTGCTTCTTTCTATATAAAATGAGGAGAGTGTAGTGCATAACTCATATGGTTGTGAAGTGAAGATAAGATCAAGCCTTTAGTGAGTGCTTAAACTCCCTTAGTTAGCATTGCCATTATAAAACCAGTTCCTGCCCTAGAGGAACTCAGAGTGTATTTGGGAGGCACACTGTAATAAAGTAAGACATCTGATAAGGGCCAAAGCAGTGGGAGGTGGCTGAAGTCAGCCTGGGGCATGAAGGCAAATCTCAAGAAAGAGGTAGTTTCCAGCTCCTTTTCACAAAAAAAAAAAAAAGAAGAAGAAGAAGAGTCGGCCTGAATTACTTGATGACCTTGAGGCATTTTAAATGACTTCATGGATAATAACCCTTTGTCTCCCCTTGACCAAGGTCTTTGCTAAAGTATTTTTCAGCATTCTTGTTAGGTGCTAATGTTCTGTGTCTCTCTTTCTGCGTTTAATAGATCTTCATTCTCCTACATAGTGCATCTAGAATGTCCTTGGCACTTCATATCTCTTAGATTTATCATAAAATTATAACAATGAAAAATGTCTTAGATACCATGCAACCCTATGCTTCCTCATTTGCCAGAAGGCAAAATCTAGATGGATTAAGTGACTTGTCCAAGATTACTCAACTAACCTGGTGACCAAGTTGGAACTAGATTTAAGGTCTTGTGGTGCCTATTCCAAACTTCCTTCCAGCCTACCATGCTACCTACTCTTCTGCTTTCCATGCTACTTTACACTAAGCTGCCACTAATAGTCTTCGTCAGGTTTCTCTTTATCCACATTTCATCCACGATATGGTGGAAAGTTCAGAACAAAATATTCTTGAAAAAATTACTTTGCCTCATCAAGTAATTGGACACAGGAAGGGGAACATCACACACCGGGGCCTGTCATGGGGTTGGGGGAGGGAGGAGGGATAGCATTAGCAGATACACCTAATGTAAATGATGAGTTAGTGGGTGCAGCACACCAACATGGCACATGTATACATATGTAACAAACCTGCACGTTGTGCACATGTACCCTAGAACTTAAAGTATAATAAAAAATAAATAATAAAAAATAAAGTCTATTTCTTGACACCAAAAAAAAACAATTGATTTTCTGTTCTTGCGACAGTTTGCTGAGAATGATGGTTTCCAACTGCATCCATGTCCCTACAAAGGACATGAACTCATCCATTTTTATTGCTGCATAGTATTCCACAGTATATATATGCCACATTTTCTTAATCCAGTCTGTCATTGATGGACATTTGGGTTGGTTCCAAGTCTTTGCTATTGTGAATAATGCCACAATAAACATATGTGTGCTTGTGTCTTTATAGCAGCATGATTTATAATCCTTCGGGTATATACCCAGTAATGGGATGGCTGGGTCAAATGGTATTTCTAGTTCTAGATCCTTGAGGAATCGCCACACTGTCTTCCACAATGGTTGAACTAGTTTGCAGTACCACCAACAGTGTAAAAGTGTTCTTATTTCTCCACATCCTCTCCAGCACCTGTTGTTTCCTGACTTTTTAATGATTGCCATTCTCACTGGTGTGAGATGGTATCTCATTGTGGTTTTGATTTGCATTTCTCTGATGGCGAGTGATGATGAGCATTTTTTCATGTGTCTGTTGGCTACACAAATGTCTTCTTTTGAGAAGTGTCTGTTTATATCCTTCACTCACTTTTTGATGGGGTTGTTTGTTTTTTTCTTGTAAATTTGTTTGAGTTCTTTGTAGGTTTTGGATATTAGCCCTTTGTCAGATGAGTAGATTGCAAAAATTTTCTCCCATTCTGTATATTGCCTGTTCACTCTGATGGTAGTTTCTTTTGCTGTGCAGAAGCTCTTTAGTTTAATTAGATCCCATTTGCCAATTTTGGCTTTTGTTGCCATTGCTTTTGGTGTTTTAGACATGAAATCCTTGCCCATGCCTATGTCCTGAATGGTATTGCCTAGGTTTTCTTCTAGAGTTTTTATGGTTTTAGGTCTAACATTTAAGTCTCTAATCCATCTTGAATTAATTTTTGTACAAGGTGTAAGGAAGGGATCCAGTTTCAGCTTTCTACATATGGCTAGCCAGTTTCCCAGCACCATTTATTAAATAGGGAATCCTTTCCCCATTTCTTGTTTTTGTCAGGTTTGTCAAAGATCAGATGGTTGTAGATGTGTGGTATTATTTCTGAGGGCTCTGTTCTGTTCCATTGGTTTATATCTCTGTTTTGGTACCAGTACTATGCTGTTTTGGTTACTGTAGCCTTGTAGTATAGTTTGAAGTCAGGTAGTGTGATGCCTCCAGCTTTGTTCTTTTGGCTTAGGATTGTCTTGGCAATGTGGGCTCTTTTTTGGTTCCATATGAACTTTAAAGTAGTTTTTTCCAATTCTGTGAAGAAAGTCATTGGTAGCTTAATGGGGATGGCATTGAATCTATACACTATCTTGGGCAGTATGGCCATTTTCACAATATTGATTCTTCCTATCTATGAGCATGGAATGTTCTTCCATTTGTTTGTGTCCTCTTTTATTTCATTGAGCAGTGGTTTGTAGTTCTCCTTGAAAAGGTCCTTCACATCCCTTGTAAGTTGGATTCCTAGGTATTTTATTCTCTTTGAAGCAATTGTGAATGGGAGTTCACTCATGATTTGGCTTTCTGTTTGTCTGTTATTGGTGTATGAGAATGCTTGTGATTTTTGCACATTGATTTTTTATCCTGAGACTTTGCTGAAGTTGCTTATCAGCTTAAGGAGATTTTGGGCTGAGACGATGGGGTTTTCTAAATATACAATCATGTCATCTGCAAACGGGTCAATTTGACTTCCTCTTTTCCTAATTGAATACCTTTTCTTTCTTTCCCCTGCCTGATTGCCCTGGCCAACACGTCCAACACTATGTTGAATAAAAGTGGTGAGAGAGGGCATCCCTGTCTTGTGCCAGTTTTCAAAGGTTCAACATGCGCAGATCAATAAACGTAATCCAGCATATAAACAGAACCAAAGACAAAAACCACATAATTATCTCAATAGATGCAGAAAAGGCCTTTGACAAAATTCAACAGCCCTTCATGCTAAAAACTCTCAATAAACTCGGTATTGATGGAACGTATCTCAAAATAATAAGAGCTATTTATGACAAACCCACAGCCAATATCATACTGAATGGGCAAAAACTGGAAGCGGAAGCATTCCCTTTGAAAACCAAGTCTGTTTTATTATCTGTAAAACTATGTTGATAAGACCAACCTCACCAATTTGATGTGAAAGTTAAGTGAGAAGGTACAGAAAGTGCTTCAAGAAGTGCTGTATTTTGTCTTTGCTTCTCAGAACATTCTATCAGTAGAAGATTTGGGATTCTGACTTGGCTGGATCTGATTGCAATATGTATGAACTTTGAACTACACTCTACCACTTAGTAGGTGTTTATAAATAAAATAAATTGATTTTCAAGAAAGTTAAGTAGATGTACTTTTACCTTTTGCTAAGTCCAACTAGGAGTCCTGCATACTACATGTAAAAAAAACATACATACAACTTCTACCTCCATCTGACAGTAACAGGTAGCACCACCATGCTTTCCCATGCCAGAGCAGTGTTAGAGAATGCCAGCTAAAATAGAAGGCTTACATGAGATCCAGAGTCTCCTAACATACAAAAATGTCTAGGCTTCAGTAGAAAATCACTCCTTATACCAATAGCCAGGAATATTTCAAACTGAATTTTTTTAAAAGACAATCAATAGATGCCAACATCAAGAAGCCAGAGATATTGGAATAATCTCCCAAGGAATTTAAATTAACCATTGTAAAAAAAAAAAAAAATGCTTCAATGAGCAAATACAAACATACTTGAAACAAATGAAAACATAGAAAACCTTAGTAAATAAATTGAAAGTGTCAGCAAACAAACAGGAGACATGAAGAAGAACCAAATGAAAATTTTAAAACTTAAAAATACAATAACCAAAATTTTTAAAACTCAGCCAAGAGGCTCAGCAGCAAAATGAATGGGAGAAAGGAAACAATCAATGAACTGGAAGATAGGACAATAGAAATTACCCAATCTGAACAACACAGAGAAAGGAGACGGAGACTGAAAAAAAGAAAAGTGAACAGATCCTCTGGGGGACTGTAACAGAAGATCTAACATTCATGTTGTTGGAGCCCCAA
The DNA here is from genome assembly GCF_049350105.2 of Macaca mulatta. Lineage (NCBI taxonomy): Eukaryota > Metazoa > Chordata > Mammalia > Primates > Cercopithecidae > Macaca > Macaca mulatta. The sequence goes on along the minus strand of NC_133425.1, from coordinate 20,138,948 downwards.
AACAAGCGGAGAAAGAGAATGGATATAAAAAGGATCAGAGCTGGTGCTAAGAAATGGCTACAATCAGGGTCTCCAATGCCATCAGTTTGTCTACATCTGCTGTGGTTTGAATGTGTCCCCCAAGTTTATGTGTTGAAAACTTAATCCCTAATGCAATAGTATTAGGAGGTGATTAGGTAATGAGAGCTCTTCCCTCATGAATGCATTAATGTTCTTATCATGGGAGTGGGCTTATTATTGCAGTAGTGGTTTAGTTATCAGGACAGTGGGCTTGTTATAAAAGTGAGTTCAGCTCCTTGTTGCTTTCTTGCTCTCTCACATGTTCTTCCACCCTCTCACCTTCTGCCACAGGATGACACAGCAAGAACGCCCTCACCAGATGCCAGCACATTAATATTGAACTTCTCAGCCTCTAGAACTATGAGAATTAAATTTCTTTTCTTTATAAATTACCCACTCCGTGGTATTCTGTTATAGCAACACAAAACAAACTAAGACAACATCTCTATCTCATCAGTGCTGCCTCTTTCTGAACACCAATTTTATGATCTCCTATCTAGGCTTTTTCTGCTACATGTATCCCTGAGTTTCCATTCTAACAGCCTTGGGTGCAGAATAGAAAACAAATTTTCTCCTCTACCTCCCATTTGAAAAAAATCCCCAGGAAGAACTCTGATTGGTCACATGTGGGTCTTTTCTTCTCCTTTGACCAATTTCTGAAACCAGGTGTATGAGTGAGATACTATATATTCATTCCTATGATCAGGGGTGGAATCTATTAGCAAAAGAGAGTCTTGGATCCTGGGAAAACAATGCTTTATGCCCATGAATCTGCTTTTAAAACATAAAACCAAAATAAGCCTTGACTGATCTCCTTCCAATGACTTAATCTTTATAACACAGAATCCTTAAGGAATCTAATAATAGGATTTCTCAACTTCAGCACTACTGACATTATAGATCAGATAATTCTTTGTCATAAGGGTGTGTCCTGTGCATCGTAGGGTGTTGAACAGCACCCCAGTCTCTGTCCACTAGATGCCAGTAGCAGTGCTCCATCCCCCAGCTATAATGATCAAAAATATCTCCAGACATTGTCACCTGGGGAGCAAAATTGATCGTGATTGAGAGCCACTGCAGTGGAGGAAGATGAGATGGGAGAACAGAAGGCATTTATCCAGAAACTATTACCAAAGTAGACATCTTGAGGAGTGCCAGGCATAAGCAGAAAAACATAGAGGAAGAGAGGGAGGGAGAGAGGGGTAGAGATGGTATTAATAGTTCCTCCAGCACCTCCTATATCATCCTCCCATTAGCCCCTTGGCACTGATTAATTTACCATATTATCTCGTTTTCACCTTGGAAGAAGAGCTAGAGCCCCAGGGCATATGAAACAGAATGAGACATATGGATACTTCAGAGTGTGGAAAGGGAAGGAGAGACTAAGAATTCAGACTCTTTAAGAGAGAAGGTGGATGGTGGTAATTCAGCATCAGGGGCCATAACCTGAGGGTGCTGGACTGTGCTTCTTTGGTAAAGCACCAGTTGTTATCCACACTAACGAGAGGGATCTCTAGTTATACAGTTATTTTTCTGGGATTTCGCAGACTCAATATTATCTGATTGTCTTCCAAACCTTGTGAAGGGGGCAAGAAAAGATCTTACTATGCCCACTTACAGATGAAGAAACTGAGATCCATAATAGGAGATAGAGACACTATCATATAGGCATTAAAAGTGTGGGGATTTTAATACAGATAAATCATGCTTCAATTCTTGGCTTTGCCACTTACTGGTTATTTGATCTTGTCATGTTACTTAACCCTTTACCTGTAAAATAGAGTCAATGCTTAAGTAATATAAGTTTTCACAAGAATTACATTGCCAAATGCATGTAAATTAACTATTATGCTACTTATCACTTAGCAAGCACACAGTAAAAGGCAACAAGTATTGTTATAGTAATCCCCGTTATCACTTAAATTCTAAGAAAAAACATTAAAATTAAGCAATGTAATCACAAACTCACAGCGAGTAAATGCTGAGGCAGGTCTTTAAATTCAACATTTGAATATTCAGTACCATTTAACCATTCTGTGAGGACTGAGAGTGACAAAGAGGATTACCAACTAAGATGTCTGGTACTTGCCATTGTCTTACTTAATCTCACTATAATATTGAGAATTAGTCAATGGTATCTCCAGTTCACCAATGAAAAAAATCTGAGACTTAGAGAGTCACTTGCCCACCATCACTCAGATTAAGAACAGAGTTGGACTATTGGTTTTGTGTCGTGAAATTCTACCACTCATTCTTGTGCAATTCTAGTGACTGGTTGAGGTGTGGGATGGTGACATAACTCTGGCCGTAAAAATCTAAGAAGTCTTAGGGAATAGGGGAGCTTTGGGGAAAACTTCTCTTCAGTGAAAAATAAATAAATCAAGATGAACAAGAGAAGAAATGGCCTTTTTTCTATGCAAAATGCACAAAGTAGCTGCCACAATCTTGCAACCATGAGAAAAACAAGATAGAAAGGAAAGCTGAAACAGCAAAGATAACAGAGCAGAAGACAGAAAAAAAAAAAAATCTGTGCCTTTAACACTCAATCACTGATTGAACACCCTAAGCAGCTCAACCTCAGGACTTCTTGTCACGTGAAAAATAAATTTCCTTTTTGTTTCATCCGTCTGAATCAGATTTTCTGTTACTTGCAGTCAAATGCATCTTGATTCAGTCAAGCATGGTAATACCATTACTACTACTAATAGGACTCATTGTATAATTACTACATTCCAAATAACTCTAAGCTCTTTAGATTTGATATTTCATTTCATATTTTATCCCTACAATAAACCCGTATGGTAGATACTATTATTAATTCCATTTTACAGATGAATGATAGAGTAGAAGAAAGCAAGCTAACATTTGTAGCTTGATGATATTTAACTTCTTGTCACATCAATGAAATGGCTCAGAGTGCAGCCTCTTGAGTCAGACTGTCTATGCTCAAATCTAGTTTTGCCATCGTCCATGCAACCTCAAGCAAGTACTTAAAGACATTGTCTTTGAACCTCCATTTCCTCATTTTTTAATTTTTAAAATTTTGGGGGGTATGTAGGCTTATGTATTTATGGGATACATGAGATGTTTTGAAACAGGCATGTAATGTGAAATAATCACATCATAAAGAATGGGGTATCCCTCTCCTCAAGCATTTATTGTTTGAGTTATAAATAATCCAGAGTCTCCCTCTGTTGCCCAGTCTGGAGTGCAGTAGCACTGATCTCGGCTCACTGCAACCTCCACCTCCTGGGTTCAAGCGATTCTCCTGCCTTAGCCTCCCGAGCAACTGGGATTACAGGCGTGTGCCACCACGCCCAGCTAATTTTTGTATTTTTTGGTAGATATGGGGTTTCACCATGTTGGCCAGGCTGGTCTTGAACTCCCGACCTCAGGTGATCTGCCCACCTCAGCCTCCCAAAGTACTGGGATTACAGGCATGAGCCACTGTGCCTGGACTCCAATTATATTTTTTAAGCTATTTTAAAATATATAGTTAAGTTATTATTGATTATAGTCACCTTATTGTGCTATCAAATAGTAGGTCTTATTCATTCTCTCTAAGTTTTTGTACCTATTAACCATCCCACCTCCCCGACAGCACCCCACTACCCTTCCCAGCCTCGAGTAACCATCCTTCTACGCTCTATGCCCATGAGCTCAATTGATTTAATTTTTGGCATTTCCTTATCTTTAAAATAGACATGATAACTGCATCCACCCATCTCATTGAGATGAAATTAGATCATTCAATCAATACATATTGTGTGCATGATTTAATATAATACTCATAATTTTGCAAAGTTAGGAAATACTGCCGCCATTTTTTATAAAGGAGGAAACTAAGGTGTAAAGAGGTTAAACTACTTGCCAAACTCCTTGCAGTTAGTAAGCAGGGCTTCTGGGATTCAAATCTAACTATGTTTCTTTGAGTTTCAAAGAGTTGGCAAAGAATTAGGCCATTTGGGTCAGGGGCTGGGACAGAGATATGGAAGAATGAATTAAGGCCAAATTATAAAGAGCTCTTTGTGCTTTGCCAAGAAACATGAGGAACATGTCAGTCAAAGTGAAATTTATTTGATAATTTATTCCTACAACAAACTCATAAGGTAGATACTATTATTAATGCTAGTTTATGGATATGTAATAGAGTGAAAGAAAAAAACTAACATCGGTAGGTTGACGCTACAGCATGGTCTAGAGTTGGCAGTAGGGAACAAGAGAAGGTGGGATTGCAAGAGCGGTGAAACTCAATGGACAAAAATGCAACTAGGTTCTGGGGACAAACCCTCAGAGGTTAGCTATGGGATTGCCAACCTAGGTAGTCTCATTAATGATAATAGGGCTTGTCTTGTGCACATTTGTCACCAAAAATCTATGGGGTGTGACTAGGGGTTGCAGTTCAATCACCTCCTCATCAACTAACATGGGCACCAACTGACCTCAAGCATTTGAGCGATCAACGCTCTGAAATCCCAGATTCTCTTATTCCAGGAAACAACATGATCTAGTGGCTACAGTAGGAAATTTGGGATCAGACAGGGCTGGCCCAGAATGCTTAGTTTCTAGGTGACCTTAGCATACAACTTCAATATTGGTACCTCAGTATAATGGCTCTGGAGTCAGACTACCCAGGTTTAAATCTTGGGTCTGCCACTTATTAGCTGTGTAACCTAACGTAAGCTACTTATAAGCTCTCTGAGGCTCTGTCCCCTCATCTGTAACATGCAGAAGGCAGTTTTACCTACCTGTTAGGATGGTGGAAATGAAATGATATAGGTCATATATTCAATGAATCATTACTAAGAACCTTCCATAAGCCAGGCATGTTCTGATGGTGACAAGACAGACAAGGTCCCTGTTGTAATGGACCTCGCAGTAAAGTAGGAAGAAATAGAGGAAAGACAGATTATTAAAATCACAAAATAATGTCAAGCAGTGATCAAACTAGAGCTGCTTTGGAGGCAGATGGCGAAATTTGAGCAGAGATCAGCATGATGGTTGAGCAGGGAAAATGGCAAGTGCAAAGGCCCTGAGGAAAAAAAAAAAGAGTTTTTTGTGTTCATGGAGCAAATAAAAGGCCAGTGTGTCTGGACATACTAAACAAACGAAGGGATAGTCCCAGAGCCAATCAGGGACTAGATCCTGGGAGGCCTTGTCACCCTTGTTGGATTTTTATTTTTCTCTACTTCAGAAGGGAAGGTATTGTTTTTCAACAGAGCAGTTCTTACCAGAGTGTCTATATCACAAAACAAGCTCTCCATAATTGATATCTATTACCTCTAAGATGAGGGCAATGCTTTCTATTATGAAGAGTTGTGAGAAATAAATTATACGATATGCAGAAAGGATAGAAAATGTAGGAAATCCTCAAAAGTGTTCATTCTTTCTCATTTCTGCTCCAACACATTTTGACCTCTAAAGCCACATTTGGACCACAAAACACACTATAACAGATGGGTGTTGACCTGCATTTTTAACTGAGAACAAATTTCCCATACACCGTCCACAAACCAAACCAGCCTTGGCAGTTGATTAAAAACAAATGTAGTCCCCAGTGGAGATGTTGCTACCAGGTTTAAACCTCCAGCTGTCCCTGAAAAAGCAGCAAAAAAGAGAAGAGGAAAAAAAAATACATGTTGATTGTGTTCAATGGGCCAAGTACTGTGTAATACAATAATGCAATGTCTCTCCAAATGAGACCATAGAGAAGATTGTTTTTAGAGTTCTCAGACCCTATATGAAATAATATTGAAGCAGTTGGTGAAAGAGTTCATCTCCTTCTCATCATTCTAAAAACATCAAGGGAAAGTCTCAGGGGGGTGCTAGCATGTCGTTAACGCCTCTCTAACACTGTCTAATTCCTCCTTTCAGCAAAGAATGAACCTGCCTCACTCTCAGAGCCTTGGCAGGCAACAGCACCAGCTAGAATTTTAATGGCATTGGCTTCCCCCGCCCCCGATTTTTTTTTTTTCTTTTTTTGAGACAGCGTTTCACTCTTGTTGCCCAGGTTGGAGTGCAATGGCACAATCTTGGCTTACTACAACCTCCGCCTCCCAGGTTCAAGTGATTGTCCTGCCTCAACCTCCTGAGTAGCTGGGATTACAGGCGTGCGCCACCATGCCTGGCTAATTTTGTATTTTTAGTAGAGACGGGGTTTCTCTGTGTTGGTCAGGCTGGTCTCGAACTGCCAACCTCAGGTGATCCGCCCACTTCAGCGTCCCAAAGTGCCGGGATTACAGGCATGAGCCACCGTGCCTGACCTCCCCTATAATTTTTTTAACGGTTTCCTTCTTTATACAGCAAGATACACTAGTTTGCATATATATGGTAAATTTTAATTTTTAAACAAATGTTAAATATGCAATTTTTAAAAAAGAGGGATTTTTACATGAGGCAGTTTAAATAGTACTAAATAATAGTACAAGTGACAAAAATCATGCATATGGTACCAAAATGGCTAAACTTCAGGAACCGTTCGTTTTTTTATTCTAATAGCAACCCTAAGAGGTAGATGCCCCTTTTATCTCTAGTTTACGGGTAGGAAACATTGACACAGAGACAAGAAGAGACTTGATCAAGGTCACAGGGGCCTCTTAACCCAAGGCTCCAGAGTTCGGAATCTTATGCTGACAAATCGTGTTTGTTTCTAGATTTGAAAATATCCAACTCTAAAAATCTTTATGTGCCTCACTTAAGAAGGCTCCAATGACCTGCTGGCTTTAGGAATTTGCTGCCACGTGTATGGTTAACCTTCACCTGCAAACATTGAGCAAAGCCCTAAAGCCTCTTTCTAAGTTTCCTACAGCTTCTCCCCTGACAATGCTGGCTTCAGAGCGAGGCAGAGTGGTACTATAACCCCACGTTGTACAGTAAATTGGTCTCTTAGACCAGTGATACACAGTCCCAGGAACACAGGGCTGTTAAAGAGAGTGAAGCCTTCAGTGCTCAGGTATTAGGGACACTCTGGAACTTTCCTGAGCAGGACAGCTCATTGCTCTGCCTCACTTAGCCTGGCTCAGCCACTGGATTGCCTACCTGCTGGTCTTCCTGGATATTCTGCTTTTGTCATCGTTGCTGCTTGGCGGAACCAGCCTTATCTGTACATTGATGAGTCATGCTTTCTGTACATTTCAATGTTTTATCCCTGCAGGGAGGATTCTGGTAAGTACCTTCACTCTCATCGGTCTTAATTCCTCATGCCGCCCTCTTAGGACTATTTCTGAGGCTCTTAAAGAAAATTGAACTTTTGGGCAGTTGGAGTACAGTGGTTGGAAAAAAAAAGGCTCAGAGATGGGGGAAATGTTCTCATGATTATCTAGTTGGAAAGAATATTCAAACCTTCTCTCTTTTTCTAGCTTGACAACTTTAGTACCTGGAATGCTCTAAGGTGTAATACACAGAATGTGAGAATCTTGGCCTCTGATGCTGTAGAAATTAAGGGAAAAATGACATCTGATAACTATTTATTCAAACACAGATCTGATGTCAACTACAAGTTACTGTTATTATCTCTTTTGGGGCCAATTCTCATGTATGTAATGGATGGCATTAGACTTTGAGTTATAAAAAGCTTCATTTGCATTCCAGTTTGACACTGTGTGTGACCTTAGACTTTTCACTTCAAGTTCTTGGACTCAATTATCTTACCTGTAAAACGGGGGGATTGAATGGAATCTCTGTGAGTCCCCATTTCTTCAACACTAGGAAATAATGGACACATGGCTTGCTTTTTCTGTGCTATAAATTTCTCATCTATAAAACAGGCTTATGATGCCAGCCCTGGCCACTTCACATGGGTAACAATGAGGATTAAAATTAAATGGTGTACATGGCTATACTTCGTTCAGAGTAAAGTTCTATCAATCGTGACGTATTACTATGGAGCAAGGATCACTGGCTGATCAATGCATGTCCTTGGTTGCTAGTAACAGAAACCTTCTCTGACCTGACTGATGTAAACAAATGGATTGTTTTTTAAGTAACCTTCAAATCTCTATAGATCCTTTTCTGGACAGTCCTTATGTGTTTTCATTTTATGGATTTTTTTAAATTGTAGTAAGGACATTTAACTTGAGATATATCCTTTGAACAAATTTTTTAGTGTACAATACAGTATTATTGACTTTGGATACAATGTTGTACAACATATTATCTAAATAATAGAACTTATTTTTCTTGCATAACTGAAATTGTATGCCTGTTGACTAGCAACCACCCATTCATTTCCTTCTCCCACTAACCCGTGGCAACCACCATTCCACTCTCTGCTTCTATGAGTTTGGATATGTTAGATACCTCATATAAGTGGAATCATGCAATATTCATCTTTATGTGACTGTCTTGTTTCACATGGCATGATGTACTCCAGATTCACCCATGTTGTTGCACATGGAAGGATTTATTTCTTCTTGAAAGGTGAATAATTTTCCACAGTATGTCTATACCACATTTCCTTTATCCATTCTTCCACTGCTGGACATTTAGGTTGTTTCTGGGTCTTGGCTACTGTGCATCGTGCTGCAGTGAATGTGGAGTCAGGACATGGGGCTCACAGAGGAACAGGAAGCCATGGATTTGGAAATGCTCAGGAAGCAAGAACCACAGCGATAGCCCCAGAGCAAATGAGTCCTGTGCAGCCATCCCCACCAAGATGAAGGAAATCCAAACTCTTCTGCTGCCCTCGTCCTTCACTCAAGGTTCTAAGTTCAAAATGACAGCCTGGGCCAGGCGCAGTGGCTCACGCCTGTAATTCCAGCACTTTGGGAGGCTGATGTGGTTGGATCACCTGAGGTCAGGAGTTCAAGACCAGCCTGAGCAACACGGAGAAACCCTGTCTCTACTGAAAATACAAAATTAGCCAGGCGCAGTGGCACACGCCTGTAATCCCAGCTACTTGGGAGGAGGCGGAGGCAGACGAATCGCTTGAACCCAGGAGGCGGAGGTTGTGGTGAGCTGAGATTGCGCCATTGTGCTCCAACCTGGGCAACAAGAACGAAACTCCGTCTCAAAAAAAAAAAAAAAAAGAAAGAAAGTAAAGAAAAGAAAAGAAAAGAAAAGAAAAGAAAAGAAAAGAAAAGAAAAGAAAAAAGCCTATAATTGACCAAGCTCAGGACACTTGCTCATCCACCTCTGACTGCCCTGGGCCAAGGGATCTCTCCCCTTTGGCTTCTGTAATGGGGTGGCAGGCACCTGAATATACTCTTTGTCCAAAACCATACCCAGTGGGGGAGAATCCCTCTCCAAACGGAAACCACAATCTGTTAGGAAGAAGAAGAAGATTCTGGGCAATCCCTACATGCAAAATAACTACTACCCAGAGACCTATTAAATGCTAAATAATCATAATGTGTCACCCTCAGACAAGGTTTTTGTTTGTTTTTCTCTTCATCATTACTGTTTCCCCACCCAATGGGAAGCAGGTAATTTGGTGACACATATTGCTGTGTCTTTTATTTCCTCTTCTTCTTCCTTTTCTAGTCCCCCTTCTCCCCTTCTCCTTTCTTATTCTCCCTTCTCTCCTTTCTTTCCTCTCTTTTCCCTCCTCTCTTCTCTCCTTATAACCCTCCGCTTTTTTCTTTCTTCCCCACCCAACTCCTGATACTTTCCAGAGCAAAGTGAGTCTTAAGGGATAGACAGAGGCCTCTCACATCTCTCTGAACCAGAAAGAAAAGGCTTTTCCTGTTACATCAACCTCCTGGTCCTCACCATCCTATTTTATTCTACCATACATACACACATGCACACACATGCATGCACAAGTGTGCAAACATATTCATACATATACATACACATACATGCACATGAACATATACATACACACATACCCCTAACTCTTGCCTTCCCCTTCCTCTCAGGACCCCATTTCCTTCACTTCATCTACGATCATTCTTCATATCCTGATGAAATTTACCCAGGTGCAGCTTGGATTCTTTGTCCTTTCCCTCTTGCCGGGCTTTAGGAGGCAGGCAGGCAAGCAATTGTGGAAGTATTCCCATCCTGCTCTGTGGCTGCCCCTGACCACCTTGAAAAGTCAGTGACAAGCAACAAAAGGCTCTATCCAAACTCGGTAAGAACTGACGTGCACCTCAAAGAACTGTTGTGAGCGATTGCTACAAGAGATGCTCAGCTGTTCACCAAGACATCCTCAACAAGAAGCCACACGTGTGGAGTAAAACAAACAGCAGAAAAACACAACGCTATAGTTCTTATTGGAAAGCAAACAAGAGCTCGCCATCAAAGATAAACTGGTAAAAGCTCTAGCAGAGCAGGCCAAGGTCAGTGGAGAGCTGGGAGCATCAGAGGAAAATATCAGGTGCCACTTTGACAGCCTAATCGCAGGGAAGCAATTGTCTTCCGCGCCAACTCCAAAGGCTGAGCTTCTAAAGAATTGCAACACCACCAGGAGATGTTAGTTTCAACAATTGCTTGTAATAACATACTTGGCCAAGACACACTGCATAAGACACATTTTCCTACATTTTATTATGATAATTTTCAAGCAGACATAATGTTTCCACTGAAAACCCATCTACCCCTGACCTAGATTCTACCACTAACATCTCCTTGCTTTAAGGTATATCTACCCCTCTATCCATTCTTCTAGCTACCCATCAATCCTTTTAATTTTTTGATTTTTTTTTTTTTTTTTTTTTTTTTGGGACGGAGTCTCGCTCTGTAGTCCAGGCTAGAGTGCAGTGGCATGATCTCAGTTCACTGCAACCTCTCCCTCCTGGGTCCCAGTTCAAGCAATTCTCCTGCCTCAGCCTCCTGAGTAGCTGGGATTACAGGCACGCACCACCATGCCCAGCTAATTTTTGTAGAGATGGGGTTTCACCATGTTGGCCAGGCTGGTCTTGAACTTCTGACCTCATGATCCACCCACCTCAGCCTCCGAAAGTGCCGGGATTACAGGCGTGAGCCACCACGCGGGGCTTGGCCTATTTTTTGTTGCATTTTAAAGTGGCAGGCATTCGTACACTTCAACCCAGAACCTCAGCATGAACTAGATTTGTTTACAGTTCATGCAGGAGATATTTTTGACTCCCAGAAATAAAACACATGGGTTGGGGGACACAGAAAGAGATCTACAGATGAGGCATGGAGGATTTTTAGGACAGTGAAACTACTCTGGATGATACTATAATGGCGGGTATATGTCATATGTTCGTCCAAACCCATAGAATGTACAACACCGAAAACTAACGCTAATATAAACTATGGACTTTAGGTGATAGTGATGTGTTCACGTAGGCTCATCGGTTGTAAGAAATGGACTGCTCTTGTGTAGGATGTTGATAATAGGGGAGGCTATACCTGTGTGGGGACGGAGGGCATTTGGAAAATCTCTGTACCTTCAACTCAATATTGCAGTGAATCTAAAACAACTCTAAGAACCAAAGTCTATTTAATTTTTTAAAATAAAACATACAACGTAAATCTGACAGGACTAGTAAACTGGTATCCCTTGGGCCAAATTCAGCTCACAAACATGCAGCCTGCCTGTCGTTGATTTCCATTCCTCCCATTGTGGAATCCCAACTTTTCTTTCAATAAATGGTCCACGTCCTCTCAGAGTCAATGTGGTTTGGGAAGAACTTACCCCTTCTCTTGGCTTTGTCACTGGACACATGAGACACACATTGCAATCAGTACATATATTTTTTGTTGGCTACAGAAATTTAACTCAAACTTGTGAGTTTAGTTGAGATAAGCCCCTGACCCAGGTTGGTTCACCAGGGGTCGTTCCCAGGACTTTTGTTCCAATTCTCTTTTCGTTCTGGTTATTAAGCTGATAGGATAAATTTAGGGATGATAGTGTCCATCTTTTTATTATATTGCAAAAACCTGCTTAAGAATGCAGTTAATCAAGGCAAAGCAGAAGCCATTGATGGAAACAGCCAGGTATGCTTTTGCACCTGGATCAGCCAGGCCTGCAGTCCGGCAAACTTCTATACTTTTCAGTTATAAGAGCCAATACATTCCTTTTTAAAAATAAACCTAGTTTAAGTTTTTCTTCAACAATCTCAATAAAAAGAGTCCTGGGGAATACACGGTTACTAAGGGAGCTGAGCTGGGATTCAAACCCAGGTCTGGATTTAAGCCTCAACAGTTGACAGTTACACTACTTGCACTGCAATTAGGTTCTCCTTGAACATTCCAGGATGGACAGTTCCCCTGCCAGGAGGTGATCTAAATGCAGGAAAGGCAGATAACAGATAACCTTTGAGTGTCAACACAATGTGGTAAGAGGATGTTTCAGGAGAAAGACTGTCCATGTGGGAGGTAAACGGGGATGTGCAGGTCAGGAAAGACTTTGAGGTCAAGGTTATCCTTTAAAGGAGTCCTGAAAAGCAGGGAGAAACCAGAGGGCAGCCTGTGGGAAGTGGGAGGACAGAGGATTCAGCCAAGTGAACCCAGTGTGCTACAAGCCCCATTTCATCAGCCCTTCCATCTAGAACAACCTTAATCATAATCACTGTGTGTTTGCGTTTCACTTCCTATCAATCTATCTGTCTATTCATCTGTCTCCATCTCTCTGTGTCTCTCTTCACATCTCTGTCTCTCCCTGTTTCTCTAGCTGACCCTTTACTCTCCTTCCCTCCTAACTCCCTTTCTCACTTTGCCTTTCCCTCTCCCTCTTTCTTTGCACATACACTCTCCTAACTTCTGGAATGCAGCCCTCTCCATCATCACCACCACCCTAGTCCAAGCCACTATCATTTCTCACATATCCAACATGACAATCTCAAAACTCGTCTTCCCACTTCTATTCTTGCCTCTTTTCCATCAATTCTCCACCTCCCTGACATAGCAAGTATTTGAAAATGCAAGTATAATCAGAGCACTCCCCTGCTTAAGACCTCGGATAAAGACCAAACTTCTCCCCATAGCCTACAAGACTTCACCCACTCTCTAAATGCATGGATCTCCTTGTACTGCACCTACACACACACACAATCTCTCTCTCTCTCTCTCTCTCTCTCTCTCTCTCTCTCCCCCCCCCCCTCCGGTCTCCCACCTCCTCAAAGAGTTCTTCTCACTCCCACCCCAGGGCCTATGCACTGCCTCTTTCTTCTACCTGGGATGCTCCCCTCACCCCTAGACCAACATCCCTTCACCTACTTATCCTTCATCCCTTAATCCTTACTTATCCTTCACATTCAGCTCAAATATCACTTCCTCAGAGAAGCCTTCCCTGACTGCCAGACTACATAGAATTTTCCTTGACTCCCTGGTGCATGCTGGCTCATTCCTTTCACTTTTTTTATAACCCTTATCCAAGCCCCAACCACAGTTGGCTTGAGTGCGTCATTGTCATACACAACCAATCAAGTGGATCAGCCCCTTGAGCAAATTATCTGTGTGTGTGTGTGTGTATGTGTGTGTGTGTATGAATTGATTCATGCCTATATCTTGCACTTGACTTAAAGATCCAGGAAAGCAGAGATCATATCAACTTTTAAAAACAATTGTATACCCAGAATCTCATACAGTGACTAGCATAAACACTTCCGGTTTGTTACAGTCCCCACTACTCCCTATTGCGTTCCCAACTCTGAGTAAAGTGTTAGTTGCAATTTAAGTTATGTTTATGTTGCTGTTTATCTTAAAGAATTATCCCTTCATACCGCTGCCTCTATCAAAGGGTGGAGAAACAGAATCTAGACCAAGAGGACCAAGAGTTTCCAGGAAAAATGGGAATAGCATATTTCCCATGAAAGTGAAGAATGCAGACGGGTGGGGTGGCTCATGCCTGTAATCCCAGCACTTTGGGAGGCCGAGGTGGGTGGATCACTTGAGGTCAAGAGTTTGAGACCATCCTGACCAATATGGTGAAACCTCATCTCTACTAAAAATACAAAAATTAGCCAGGCGTGGTGGCTGGTGACTGCAATCCCAGCTACTTGGGAGGCTGAGGCAGGAGAATCTCTTGAACCCGGGAAGCAGAGGTTGCAGTGAGCCAAAATGGCACACTGCATTCCAGCCTGGATGACAAGAGCAAGACTATGTCTCAAAAAAAAAAAAAAAAAGAAGAAAAAGAAAGTGAAGAATATTTATTACATGCCCAGGCTCACAGGTATTCAAGTGTGAAACTCCTCCTCTAAAATTCTGTATATATTTCTATTATATTTATTTATTAATTCATCTAAGATTTATTTCTGGACACCGACCTGGCACTGCTCTTTGTACTTGGGATACAGTGAAGGGTAAGACAGATGAAGATCCTGCCTTCATGTTACAAAGCGCCTACATGACAGTGTGTAACGTTTCCTATCACTTACCTATCCTTCCACTAGTCTGAGCTCCTGGTGGTTTCAGCACAGGCTCTGGAGCCAACTGCCTTGGATTCAATTCCAACCGGGTGGTCTTGGGCAAATTACTAAACTTCTCTGCTTTGGTTTTCTCATCTGTGAAATGGGGCTAATAATTGTACCTTCCTTCCATTGTGATAATGAAGATGCAATGAGTTAAGTCGTGGCTGTCTCTTAACAAACCCTCAGTAAATGTTAACTCTTGTCACTCACCTCTGTCTCCGAAGCAGAACTGGCTTCCTGGATGTGTGACCTATGTAGTCACTGAAGGCCCTATGCTTGGAAGGGCTCCATGCTTGGTTTAATGCTCTACTCTTGGTGTCTTGAAATTCTTAATAATTTTTGAACAAGAGACCTTGCATTTTTATTTTGCACTGGGACTTGCAAATTATGTGGCTGGTCCTGACCAGCGTATGTTATGTGTCCAGTAAAATTCTGTTGAAAGAATGAGTAAGTGAATGAATTCAGCCAACCACTGTTGTTGAACTGAGTCTGCCACTGTCATACAGAACCAATCAAGGGGATCAGCCCCTTGAGCAAAATTAAAAGACTTTTGTTGTTAACTCATCCTGCCCATTCCCTGGGACTCAGGAACACTCAAAGCTTGACCTAAGTCTTTGAAGATCTCATCCAGGCCAGGTGCATTGGCTCATGACCATAATCCCAGCACTTTAAGAGGCTGAGGCAGGAGTTTGAAACAAGTCCGCGCCATAGAGTGAGACCCATCTCTTAAAAAAAAAAAAAAAAAAATCTTCTCATCCAAACTATCCATTTTCCAGGAAGCTTGGACCTTGACAAACTGCTAGTGTTCCTGATGGAGCCAGCAGAGGACCCAATCCAATTCCCCATTCTCCAGAACCGCAGTCTGCACTGTTCACACCACGCCCCTCTTTTTCTCCCAGCTCAGCATTCCCAGGACAAAGGCATACCTGGTTTCTTTCATCCCCATTTTACAGATGGAGAAATAAAGGCTCGGACACAATAAGGTCCATCAAGATTTCCCATGCAGCCCAGTCCCTCTGCCTAGTTAAGTTTGTAGTTCTGTGAAGAGTCTCTAACTAGAGCCCCAGAATTCAAACCACTCAAATCGTTTTTGGAGTGACTAGTCATATATGATCATTATATGCTAAATCCCCCCAACCCCAACAGCATTCTGAGACCCTGGCCTGCAAGGACAAGCAAAGGTAAACTCATCTTCCTGCAGGCCCTGAGTGCTGAGTCCTTTCATTCTTTCAACGTCTATTGAAAGTCTGCAGCATGCAGGCACCGTGTGAAGCTGAGATGCAACCAGGAACAACACAGACAAAAGGCCCTGCCTTTCTAAGAGAAAGTAAAATAAATAAATACAATGTGTATGGTCTGCTGATGGTGCTATACACTATGCAGAAAAATTAAGCAGGGAGGGACAGAGGATGTGAATACTTTGAGGTGGGAGAGGAATGGAGATTTCAACAGGGAGGAGAGTAGAGATTTCAATGGTAAATAGGATTATAAGGGAAAGCTTCAAAGAGAAAAGGACACATAAGCAAAGACCCTAAGAAGGTGAGGAAACAGCTTCCTGCAGCTGTGCAGAGGAAGAGCATCCCAGGCAAAGGGAATGGCCAGTGCAAAAGCCCGGAAGCCTTATCCATCATTCACAATGCAGAGGGCATCTCTGAAGAGACTAGGAGAGCTTTGTCAGATCACATACATTTCCCCTCGCCCCTGGCTAGCCCCAGCTTCTCATCTCAGTCTAACCGCCTGCAGACCAATCCAATCTATAGGTTTTTGAACAATTATTTATTGAGCTTCTACAATGGCCAGCCACTGCTTTATTCATCATTGCAGCGGTGTTCTTGTTTTCTTTGTGTTTGCAGTAGTCATATTTAATCGAGAGAGGTCACAATAAAATTTCAGCATCTAATGGGGTCTGAAATCTCAGCCCTGGCCTCACTGGGCTGGGTCCATGTGACTCTGTAATCTGCCCTTTTGTGGGGCCACGTGCCTCCTTGCTTACTACAGACCCAGCTAGATCCAGTAGATGCCCCCCTTATGCAGACTGTCTGGCTCTGTATGCTTTGGAGATTTCCACTCTGCCCTAGAGTGTCCTCCATCCCTGCCTAGGGTAACCCCTAATAAAGACAAGAACTAGATACATGCTCTTTGCTAGTCTTGAGGGCCAGGGGTCCGCTCCACGTTGGGAGACCTGGAAGAGGCTGGGGAAAGCTCAGCCAGTTACTTCTCTCCAGGAATGGATGTGATAGAGGGGTGAGGGGTGTTGGGAAGCAGTGGGGGCGGGGTCTTAGGCTTCTCAGACCCATCACAGCTCTTTGCATAGGCAGCTGCTACAGTCTGCTCCTGGGGATGCCTGGCCTGGGTACTCCTGCAGAATCTTTAACTCTCTCACACTCACTGTCTTGAGCCCCAGACAGATCTCTCTCTCTCTCTCTCTCTCTCTCTCTCTCTCTCTGTCTCCCCTCTCTCCTAAAGTCTGTGGTGGCCACACAGGGAACCCTCCACCTGCCTGCCCTGAGGAGAAATGACCACCCACCCACACATTGCTTGGATCCCACCTGCTTTACCAATGCTACCCTTCACACAACCTTCAAGCACTCTAGACAAGCCCCCATGTCTCCCACGTGCGTTTGTGCAAGTTTGGAGTGCCCTGTGAGTGTGGTCTTGTGCACGGTGATGAGGATGCCTGCGTGTTTTCAAGGATCTGGGTGTGGGATGGGAAGGGCATCCGCGTGCATGAGTGAGAGTGTGAGTACACCGCATGCCTGGGTATTGTGTGTCTTTGTGTGAGCGTGGGTGAGTGCGTGTTTGAGTGGCTGCAACATCCTTATCCCTGACTGAAGGGCGGCATGCAGGAGGGGCTTCTCTTAGCCAGTCTGTATCCTCTTCAAACGCACTCCAGTTAGGGGACAGTCCACCGGCGGCCACCCCCAGAGTCGCCACACACACGCACAGGGATGCACGCACCCCTCTTTCCAGAGCCAGCAAGCTCAGCTCCACTGGTCCAGGAAAACCGTCAACCCTTTAGCATCCTCGCTGCTCCAACAGCCCCACCCCTTCCCCCGTTCTTTGCCCTAGGTGTAGAATCCTCTCTCTGGAGATGGACTGGAAGCATTGGCAAGGGGCAAGAGAGGTGGCTGCGAGGAGAGTGGAGAAAGGCAAACTGAGGACACGCTGGAGGAGTGAAGAGCCGCTGCGGGAGAGGCAGATCCCACCCACACCACGCCCCTCCCTCGGGGTTGGAGATGGGGGTAGCCTGTTTTCCACCCCGGTCTTCCTTCGGGGTTCCCAGGTCTAACTGCATCTTCTCCCCTGAAACTGGAGCCAAGCAAGGCGGCTGGGACCCCCTCCTCTCCCGCATCCCTCCCACCCCACACAGACTCCGCGTCCAGGCAGCCGCTGATTGGCTGCGGGGAGCGGCGTCCCAGCCCCCCGGCTTTGAGGCGGGAGTGGAGCGGGTCCGAGGTGGGAGGCGCACAGACGGGCTCCGGGAGCCCCTCCCGAGGCCCCGCGCCGCGCGCCCCGCGCCGCGCGCCCCGCGCCCTGCGGGAGGGCTGAGCCGGGACTCCAGGCGGGCAGGTGCGGAGCGAGGAGAGGGGATCACGGCCAAGGGTAGGAGCCAGTCCTGCGGTGAGAGAGGCGCTGCTGCTCCAGCTGCTGCCTCCGCCGCCGCCGCCACCGAGCCGGCGATCAGAGTCGGGCTGGCAGGCCGGGCGCGAAGCGGCGAGGGGAGCGAGGGGCGCGCTCATGGAGCACACGCACGCCCACCTCGCAGCCAACAGCTCGCTGTCTTGGTGGTCCCCCGGCTCGGCCTGC
The DNA here is from genome assembly GCF_049350105.2 of Macaca mulatta. Classification (NCBI taxonomy): domain Eukaryota; kingdom Metazoa; phylum Chordata; class Mammalia; order Primates; family Cercopithecidae; genus Macaca; species Macaca mulatta. The sequence goes on along the minus strand of NC_133425.1, from coordinate 20,120,763 downwards.
GGCTTGGGCTTCGTGCCCGTGGTCTACTACAGCCTCTTGCTGTGCCTCGGTTTACCAGGTGAGGGGCGTGGGGGAGAGGGAGGGAAGTCAGGAACCCCAAGTGCCAGGTAACCCTGCCCAGAATCCCCCGTCCTCCCCTGTGCGTTCCCTGGCACCCACTCGGAAAAAGTTTAAGCTTTAAGGTCAACTGCGGAGATTTCCACATGGGGGGAGGAAGTTGCTGTGCCCTGGCTGGGGACCGTGTGTGTGTGTGTGTGTGTGTGTGTGTGTGTGTGTGTGTGTGTGTGTTTCATGACTGACGGCGGGCGATGGGCTTGGCGTGTGAGCGCGGATTCGAAGGTGCATTTGTGCGCGCGTCTGGAGGGGGCGGCTTTCATGGGGTCGGCGCGTAGAGGGCTGTGTGTGTGTTTGGCTTGACTGCATGTTCTGGACAGAAGGCTTCGCGGAGGCTTCCCTTCTCCCGTGGCCCCGGCACGTCCACCCCACTTGGGGCACCTCTGCCTCTCTGCCTGACACGAAATGAAGCTGGAGACCCTGACACTGAGCACTCTCTTGCTCGGGGAGGTGGGGGGGCACTGGGATGGAGAAAGGATGCCTAGCAAGAAAAGGGTCTCCCAGCTGGCTAAGGAGAATCAGGGGTTGGCTCTGGGACCGTGCCCTGGCCAGGGCAAGGGTGCAGAGACACACAGGGCAGCCTGCGGTGACTGCCACCTCAGGGGGTCACAGTCTCCTTGAGGACATGGCTGGCCCCCTGGCTTGGCCTCCAGGTTTACCCACCCTGGGCAGCTCACGCTGCTGCGGATGTCTGGCTGGTCTCACATCTTAATGTCCTTTTCAAAGTGTGGCTGAGACTTGTGCTGAATTCCTGAAGAGAGCTGAGCTGCCGAGAAGGAGGGAGTGCTTGCCTGGGCTGTGTGCAAGAGAGAGGGAGAGGCACAGGTTTTTTCCTGGGGCTCCAGCCTTGGGTGGACCCTCCTCACAGGCAATCTCGGTGGCAGATAGATTCCTAAAGATTACTTGCCTGCAGAGAGGAGAGAGGGACTGAAAGCAGCGGAGATAAAGAGAGGAAAAAAATCCAGTGTACACCCTAAAATCTTAGCATCATCTCGCTAGTCATCTCTTAGTCTGCGAACCTTAGCATCTTGCTATCCTGGGAACTTGGGAGCTGGATTTCTGAGACCCTGGCTGAGATTTCCTTTCCAAAACATTCAACTTGGCAGTCAGGGCCCCTGATGAGATTGCTTCAATAAATCCCCCCTCTCGAATTTGGCAGGCATGAGAAAGAGCAAGTTTACTAATGTGTGAGCCTCTCTCCCCCAGTCCGTGATGAGGCTTTTATTCCTAACTAATCGCCCCGACTGCCCTAGGAGAGCAGCTAGCCTCTGATTTGCCCTGCCAGGGTGGTAGCACATGTCCTGTAATTACCTTGAGCTGGGATTGATTTCAGTCCAGGTTCTACCTCCCCTCTTCAGCCCTTCGGAGCTTCTCTCCCCAGAGCACTGCTTTGGGAAATGAGTTTTTGAGAAGGTTGGTTATTTGGTGATGCTTGCTGAACCGGAAAAGTGTCAGAACCTCTTTCCCCCTCAGCATTCCCATCAGAACGCTCCCCACCCCACAATCCACCCACCCTTGCACCTCTTCTACCGAGTGAAGTAGCCACTCACTCACTATCCCAGGCTTTTCAAATGAAACCATTTAAGGGACAGAGACAAAGACAAGCAGAGGTTGACCCTTCAAGAGTTCAAAGCAGGGACAAGAGGATGAAGAAAATGAGGAAAAGCTTAGACCTTCAAAGACCTCAAGGTGGAAGCCAAGGTACCTCACACCTTCACGTCCCAACTCCTATGCCAGTTAGGGCCTTCCTAACACATAGCATTGACATCTACCGTATGCCAGGCACTGTGCTAGCCACAGGCTTAGCCCAGAGCTTGAGAACTTAAAAGCATGAAGCTAGGGTTAGGATTTGGCTGTTGTTGACGTCTTCATATCCTCAACTAATAGTTTTGGCCACTGTGGTATGCCAAGTATTAACTGGGTGTCAAAAGGACACAAAGACTCCTAGGATGCAGTCTCTGAGTTCCAGGAGCTCCCAGATGGAAGCACATGATTCCAGAGGCAAAAGATGGATGCATAAGGACCTAGCAACCTAGAGAAGAATGGTTGGGGAGGCCAGGCTTATCCAAAAGCCTTGGTCTGTTAGCAGTTTTGTTAAACAGCCTTTAACCTTTGTTAAAGGTTCAAAGGTGAATTCTTTAAGTCATTCTCTTAAAACCATAAGGGGAGACAAGTATGTCCTGGCAATGAAGAGTGAGTGTTAATCCGGGTTCTGCTGGGGTTAGGTTGCAGGCTTTTCATGTCTCTGTGCCTCAGTTTCCACAACTGTAAAGTGGGAATTATGAGAATAGCTATCCCCTGGAGTGGTGTTGAGAAATAAGGATGTTGCTGGAGATGATGGCACAAGTGAAACGCTCGCCTTGGTGCCTGACATTCATTGATTGACACTGCACGGCTGCAGTCATAGTTATTATGAAGCCGATCAGGTCGTAAGGAGGGGGGTCTGCTTGATCAGCCCCACCAGTGACCAGAGGAGGGACTGAGATACACAGAATAAAGCATTCAGGTCAGCATGTAACTCCGCGTGTTGAGCTCACCACAGTGGTCCCCACCCATCACCTCCCCTCCCCAGCCACCAGCAATTAGCAAACTCTCATTACTCCACCACTGACTGGGAGACGCAGCTTTGCTGGGTGTGGAGTAACAGACCGCAGGCCTTGCTCATATTGTTGAAAACTGAGATTTTAAATGAATCACTATTCCTGGCAGTGGACTCACCCCAAGTTTCCCAAATTCTCGCAGTAGTGGTTGGAGACGTGGGTGGGGACTAAGGGATGAATGGGGAGCGCCTGAATGTTTAGCAACAGCAGAGCTAGTATCACAGAAACGTGGTGGATGGCTCTGACTATGTTCAGTCTCTAGGTTGGGAGGAAGAGCTAGGGGATTGCCCCAGACAGTCTAATTTTTAACTGGTTGGTGTAGGATCGAAGGAATTCTAATGCAAAATATGGGTACAGCTTCACCACTTAAGAACTCTCCACCTCTCTCCACCATAATTTTCCCCATCTGCAAAATGGGGGTAACAGCAGTACCTGTTACCCACACAGGTGGTATATATTAAATAAGATCATCTACGTAAAAATGACTTAGCACAGTGCCTTGTCTGAGAAAAGCACTTATTCCTCACTCAGTGAGTTCTCCATACCGGATCTCTGTCACCTATATTATTGCACTTAATCCCTGCCACACCTCTGTGACCTATGCCTGTCTTCGAACTCATTTTACAGTGAACAAACTGAGACTCAGAAAAACGGAGCATCTTATCTATGGTCGCACAGTCAGGTCAGCATGCAAACATACTGTCTTATTAAACAGTGCAATAAAGCAAGCAGTGCAATTTCATTGTGTGGCTTTGCCTTCATTACCGCCAGGCAGTTGTTTGAACTAACCTCGGTCCCTCATTTCTGTGCTCCGTGGAGAAAATCGGTGTCCCACTTGTTCCTAAAACTCCACCTCTTTCCCTCTTTCCTCCTCCTTTCTAAGTAAGCGAGATGTTTCTCTCTTCTTGAGACACACAAAATAAGTCAGCAGAGCCAAAAAGGAAGGATTGGGACACTCATTGGGCCAACTGGAATGAGACAGTGCAAAAGAGACAGCAATGCAGGAGAAAATGATGAACTTGAGCCCCTGGGGGAAGAGAGTGAGAGGGAGGATAGGTGAACCAGCTTGATAAGGAAGGAGCAGCGTGAAATTAAACTGAGACTTGAGAGATTTTTTAAAAATTACCTTCTAAAGAGTGCCATGGATGTGCAGAAAGACAAGGTGAGGAAAGAGATGATGGTTTGAAACTGAACGCTGCCCAGCAGAAGGATGCATTTCTGCCACTGCCAAGTGAGGATGATAACATCTGTAACATCTGCCTTTGAGGGTTGGTGCAAGATGAAGGCAGATGATGAGTCTGTAGCCTGGCAGATAGTAAATAAGCCTGACGCATGGTAGTTACCATCGTTGTTCACTAGAAGTAGAAAACTGGTGACCTGTCAGCTGGACTGAGGCCTGCAGATATGTTTTCTTTACCATGTAAACATCTTTAATGAGAGAAAATGGAATAAATAGGTTAAAGGGACACACTCTGGAGCTGAACCTCTGGGGTCTGAGTCCTGGCTGTGCTGCTTACAAGTTATGTGACCTCGGCCTAGTGACTTTAACCAGTTTGTGCCTCAGATTTTCTGTTTAAACTGGGGGTGATTATAAGAATAGTCTACACTTCATAGGGTTGCTGTGAAGATTAAACGGGCTGAGCACTGAGCACAATGCCTGGAATACGGTAAGCACTCTATAAGTTATTTTTTCATCATTTAAAAATTAGGAAAAAGTCCCAGCTCACTTTGTGACACCAGCTTTATCAAAACCAGACAAAGACATTACAAAAAAAGAAAACTACAACCAAATGTTCCTCATGAACATAGACACAAAAATCATCAACAAAATATTAGCAATTTGAATCCAGCAATATATAAGAGGAATAACAAATCAGAATCAACTTGAGTTTATCCCAGGAATACAACACTGGCTCGACATGTGAAAATCACTCAGTATAACTAATCATATTAACAAACTAAAAAAAAAATTTAAAGCCATATGATCCGTCTCAATAGATGCAGAAGAAGCATTTGACAAAATTTAACATCCATTTGTGATAAAAACTCATCAAACTAGAAAGAGAAAAACAACCTATTTCACTTGATAAAGGGCATCTATAAATAATTTACATGTTACAACACATTTAAAGATAAAAAAAACTGAATGCTTTTTCCCTAAGATCTAGAACAAGGCAAGGATGACTGCTCTCACCACTACTATTAAACATTATACTGGAAGAAGTCCTAGCCAGTGCAATAAGGCAAGAAAAAGAAATAAAATTTATACAGAAAGAAAGGAATTAACTAGTTTTGGTTCACAGATGATACAATGGCCTTCCTAGAAAATCACAAAGACTCCATACCAAAAAAACTCCTAAGAACTAATAAGTGAGTTCAGCATGTTTGCAGGATACATGGTTAGTATGTAAAAACCTATTGTATTTTTATATACTACCAATGAACAATTTGAAATCAAAAATTGGAAATTTTATAAAATAGATTTCCAAGTTCCCTTAAAAACACCAGAAGAATTGACATTAGATTCACATGCCCGGAAGGCAGCAATTTTCTGAAGCTAAGGAATAGCTGCTTGCTTTATTTTATTTTTCCTTTCTTCTTCTTCTTTTTTTTTTTTTTTTTTTTTTTGCATTAAATAGATAATGATATTCATGTGACTCAAAACCTAAAAATATAAAAAGGTACACATTGGAAAGTCTCCCTTCCATCACTTTCTCCTGTTCGCCACTTCTCAAATCCACCACCACAGAGGTAACCACTGTTATTAGTGTTTTAGTTTCTTATGTATTCTTTCAGAGTATCTTCATGCATATCCAAGAAAATATGAATTATGGACTTCAACTCTCCCTTTTTTTCACTGTCCCCAAAATGAGCACATTATACACATTGTCCTACATTTACTCTTTTTCTTCTTAATATATTAATCATCCATGATGGTCTATATAAAGCTTTCACATTCTTTTACACAGCTGTATTGTATTCCATTGTGTATTTGAATCATAGTTTCTTGGTTGGCTGCCCCCCTTTCAAAGGCACATAGGCACTCCAATTCCTTTTTTTTTTTTTTTTTTTTTTTGAGATGGAGTTTTGCTTTAGTTGCCCAGGCTGGAGTGCAATGGCATAATCTTGGCTCACCGCAACCTCTACCTCCTGGGTTCAAGCAATTCTTCTTCCTCAGCCTCCCGAGTAGCCGAGATTACAGGCATGCACCACCACGCCTGGCTAATTTTGTATTTTTAGTAGAGACAGGGTTTCTCCACATTGGTCAGGCTGGTCTTGAACTCCCGACCTCAGGTGATCCACCCGCCTTGGCCTCCCAAAGTGCTGGGATTACAGGCAAGAGCCACTGTGCCTGGCCGGCATTCCAATTCTGAATAGTCCCTAATGGTGCATCTAATTGACCTCTGTAACCTGTATGACTCATCCTTAGGCACATTTGACTATAGGAATCCTATTATAGCAGTGAGAAAAAGAGCACTTCATTATTCCAGGTTTGCTCTGGCAATAATTCACTATGTGACCTTGGCCAAGTTATTCTTAATGGGTCTCTCAAAGGCCCAGGAGAGCCAGGTTCTGCTGTGTTGCCGTAGTTGGAGACATGGCCCTATGGACAGGACATGAGCATAGACCAATGATGTAGCTATGCTGGAGGCTGCCTGGGCTGGCTTTGGTCTGGGGTCCAGTACAGCACTTTTGTAGTTTTCACTCCTGCTTAGTTTTTGTAACGATCATGTTAGTTTTGTTTTGTGAGGTTGAGTGTAAAATATATTGCTTCGGAACTGGTCGTGGATTTAAATCCTGTATCTTAACCATGTTTGCTATGTGATCGCAGGTATAACACTTCACCTCTCTGAGCCCTGGTTTTCCCATCCGCAAGAAAGTGGGCAGTTGAGTTTAGCAGTTAAGCAGTGGTCTCTGAAGTCAAACTGACTGCCTTTGAATCCTGCTCCCCTGACTACGAATCTGTGACCTTGGGCACATTTTTCACCCTCTCTGAGCCTCAGTTTCTTTGGCTGTGAGATGGAATAACAATACTTCTCTCATTGGGCTGTTTTGGGGATTAAATGAAATTATAAAATGCTTAGCACTATTCTTGGCACGTGTTCACTCTCACATAAAGTAAGAGTTCAGTAAATGCTATTAACCTTCTGTGCCCTGGATTGGTTGCTGTGGCGATTAGAAATAAAATATGAAAAGGCTTCTCACAGTGCCTTCCACATTGTAGGAGCTCGGCGAATAGTAACTCGCATTGTTTTATTGTCTAACATGTCCACGTGCTCAAGCCTGGTAAATGCCCTGTAGCCACACATCACTCTGTACATAGGTCTTTTCCATGAATCCACGATTTCACTCCAAGTGGAAATGAAATAACATGCCCTGACAAACTAGAAGAGAATGATCCAATGGATTAAGCAATCAATTCCATCATAAGCCTAGGGAATTTGTCCCCCTAAAAGAGTTGCCTGTGATTCAGTGAAACGCCCAGAAATAATATCAGTGCAGAACATGAAATGGCCTTCAGCTACAGCTGGCAGAGACTGACAAGCACCACCAGCAAGGTTGTCCTGGATACTGCAGTCAGAATCATGAACAGAAAGGGTCCTGCCTCTGAACCTCCATGTGGATCTGAAACGTATTGGCAAATGGTGATAGCCAGTGCCAGCCCCGCAGAGGGCACCATGAAATGATAGTGGCCAGGTGTCTTGAATTCAAATATTTAAACGGAGCAATCAGATAATGCAAATGAACAAAGTAGTCTAGTTTTTAAGAAATGCTTCACTTACCCAAAGAATCATGCTTCTCTGCTGTTTTTCTGAGAGCTTGTGGCTCTCCTCATCTCTTATTTTCTCTCAGTTATAGAAACAGATGTACAAAACAAACCAAAAAACCCCAAACTATTCCTCTTAATAATTGCTAACACACTTATAGTGCTTACTATGTACTAAGCATTCTTCAAAACACTTCAAATGCATTAACTTATTTAACTTTTTTTTGAGACAGTCTCAAAGTATGTGTATGTGTAACTTTTTTTTGAGACAGTCTCAGTATGTGTCGCCCATACTGGAGTGTGGAGTGCAGTGGCACGATTTCAGCTCACTGCAAGCTCCATCTCTCAGGTTCAAGCGATTCCCGTCTCAGCCTCCCAAGCAGCCGGAATTACAGCCGTGCGCAACCATGCCCGGCTTATTCTTTGCGTTTTTAGTAGAGATGGGGTTTCACCATTTTGGCCAGGCTGATCTCAAACTCCTGGCCTCAAGTGATCCGCCCACCCCGGCTTCCCACAGTGCTGGGATTACAGGTGTGAGCCTCTGCGCCTGGCCTCATTTAACTGATAATGATTCTTTGACGATTCTTTGAGGCATATATACATTACACCCGTTTTTCAGGTGAGAACTTTGAGACACTTCCCCAAGGTCACACAGGGAAGAAATGACAGGGCAGTATTCAGTACTGCTTCTCAGCTTTCATATCAGAAAGCAGCAGCAAATGCTCCTCAATGATAACCAACATTCAGACCAGGTGGAGAGAGGTGGGAGTGACCACAACAGGAAAGCTAGGGACTGAGGGAGCTAGAAAGTGCCACTGCCACTCCGCTTTCCAGCCAGTGGTTCGGTGTTGCCAAGTTGTTCAAAAAATCTAGAAATCTAGATTTTCATATGAAATGTCCGTTGTTTCACATGTTGGCAACTAATTCAAAAATTTCAAAAACACTATGTGAGCCAATACTTTGTGAGCCAAACCAAACATATCTGCAGACTTGATATGGCCCACCACGCTGCCAATTCATAAACTCAGGGGTTGGAAAAGCTGCAAGAAGCACCAAAAAACACCAATGGAGTTACAGGGGTGGAGGAAAAAAAAAGAAGAAGAATCTAGAGGGAAGACTGAGGAAAAACCGGGAGGGAGACACAGAGAAATCTGTGGCTAAAGTGGAAAAGCATGCCAACCCATGAAACCAGGGATTTGGGATAACCTGGAATAAAGAACTCCAAAAAATACCACAAATTGCATGCTAACAACACCTTGAAACACAAATCCACCATTTTGCGGGGGGAACAGGAAGTGTCCTTACAACCTACCAGCATGGTGGATCAGGATGTGGGCTCCGTGGTCCCCAGACCTGCGTTCAAATTCCACCCTCATCGTTTCCTATTAATGGGGCTCTGGCAAGTGGCTTCACCCTTTCTGAGCCTCAGTGTTCCTATCTGCAGTTCCTTTCTCACAGGATTCATGGTGTGGCTGAAAAGAGAAAATTCAGGGTTGCATGGGGCACAATGTCTGGTACTAGCCATTACTATGTGCTAAGAATTCTTCAAAACACTTCAAATGCATTAACTTATTTAACTTTTTTTGTTGTTCTTTGAGACAGAGTCCCAGTGTGTCGCCTAGGCTGGAGTGTGGAGTGCAGTGGTGCCATTTCAGTTCACTGCAAGCTCCACCTCCCAGGTTCAAGTGATTCTCCTGCCTCAGCCTCCCAAGTAGCTGGAATTACAGTCACCATCCCCAGCTAATTTTTTGTGTTTTTGGTAGAGACAGGGTTTCACCATGTTGGCCAGGCTGGTCTTGAACTCCCGGTCTCAAGTGATCCACCCACCTCGGCTTCCCAGAGTACTGGGATTACAGGTGTGAGCAGTAATGGCTGCCGTGTTTTCTATGAGCCCAAACATCCCCATTTTATGAAATGAGGAATCTGCAGAGCTAGGAATGTGATATGGTTGAAGTTTGTGTCCCCACCCAAATCTCATCTTGAATTGTAATCTCCAGGTGTTTAGGGAGAGACCTGAGGGAAAATTATTAGATTAAAGGGTGGTTTCCCCCATGCTTTTCTCATGATAGAAAGTGAGTTATCATAAGATCCGACGGTTTTGTAACACAGTTTTCCCTGCTCTTGCTAGCTCTCTCTTTCCTGCCGCCATGTGAAGTAGGTCTTTGCTTCCCCTTTGCCTTCCACCATGATTGTAAGTTTCCTGAGGCCTCCCCAGCCATGTGGAACTGTGAGTCAATTAAATCTCTTTCCTTTATAAATTACCTAGTCTCAGCTATGTCTTTGTAGCAGTGTGAGAATGGACTAATACACAATAGCAGAGTCTTAACCAGAACTTACTTTTCCCAAGTCTCAGTTCACTTTTCACGAAATCACACTGCTAGCAGTCTCTTAGGAGGAAGCAAAAGAATAGGAGTAAAGGAAAAAGAGGCTGGGAGATTTGAGAGCTCAGAATGATTGTCTAGATATTTTTGGTTTGTTTTGTTGGTATATAGGATTATTTTAGGTGGTACAAGTCTGTAGCATTGAATCTCTTTTCAGCTGTCTTAATCCTTCTGATTCCATGAAAGGGAAAGTTTCAGCTTGGTGCTAGTGTATGTTTAACACCTTTTTAAATATGTGCTAAATCTCCCTCTTTTTCTTTTTTTTCAGACAGGGGCTCACTCTGTTGCCCAGGCTGGAGTGCAGTGGCTCACTCATAGCTCACTGCAGCCTTGAACTCGTGGGCTCAAGTGATCCTCCCATCTCAGCCTCCTGAGTAGCTAGGACTACAGGCACATTCCACTGCACTCAGTTTAAATCTCTCTTTTGAATAGACACAGAGAAAGCCTTGGGCTCAGGCCTTGGCAGGCAGCAGCACCTAGCTGGAGTTTAATGTGACTCTTGTATTGTCATTGTATTTCTGTTTAAGGCTACCTCCTGTTTACAACGGGGAAAGGAGGCTGATTTTTGATCTGGGGTGGTTATATACATGTACCATCCAATAGAATAACCACTAGCTGCATGTAGCTAGTGAGCATTTGACATTTCACTAGTGCAACTGTGGAACTGAATTTTTTATTTTTTATTTCATTTCATTTCAATTAATTTACAACTAAAATCGCATACTCAATTCAGTTAGCAGAAAATGACTGTTTACTTGGAACAATCTGAGTATGTGAATCTACTCTTTCAATCATACATTTTATGACATCTAAATAGAAGTCAGAGACTTCCAATGAAAATTTATCATCCATAGAGATATGTGCTGGAAGCGTGAAATGCACATTAGATTTTTAAGATTTAGCATGAAAAAAAGTGAAATATCTCATCGATAATTTACATAAATTACATTTTGGATGTACATAGTTAAATAAAATATATTGTTAAAATTACCTTCTGCTTCTTTTTACTTTATTAATGTGGCTACTAGGAAAATTTTAATTGCATATGTGACTCATATTTATATTGGGCAGCAAAATTATATAAAGTGTAAATTTAAGGGAAAAAAGGCAAATCACTTTCAAACAAAATGCTAAATAAAATGATAGTACTGGTGACACAAGAACGCAGTAAAAATCACAAAGTTGATGGGTGTCTTCGTCTGTTTGGGCTGCTGTAACAAAGTACCATAGACTAGGGTGCTTATATACCACAGAAATTTACATCTCGCAGTTCTGAAAGCTCAAAGTCTGAGATCAGGGTGCCACAGCAGTCAGGCTCTGGGAAAGGCCCTCTTCCAGGTTGCAGATTCCTGACTCCTTGTTGTATCCTCTTACGGGGGAAAGAGAGGAAGAGAGCCCTCTGGAGTCCCTTTTATAAAGGCACTAATTCCATTCATAAAACCTCCATCTCAGGACCTAATCAATTCCCAAAAGCCCCATTTCCTAATCTCATCACATTGGGGGTTAGGACTTCAAAATACAAGTTCAGTGGGGAACACATTCAATCCTTTGCAGTAGGACAATCACTAAAGTCTGGGGAACACTGTTCTAATATAATGTCCTTTTTAAAAAGTATATTTAATTTAGAGATGGGGGGGTTCTCACTATGTTGCCCAGACTGGTCTCGAACTCCTGGCCTTAAGTAATCCTCCTGCCTTAGTCTCCCAAAGCTCTGGGATTATAGGCACAAGACCCTGCACCTGGCCTACAATGCCCTTGATGGAAAAACTGAGGCTGAGAGGGAAAGGAAGCTCCCCAGGGATGCATACATAGCTAATTAGCAGCAGAGCTGGGCCTTGACCCCACATCTCTGGGATTCCAAATCCAGTGTGCTTTGGCCATTGCAGCAGCATGAATAACCCTCCTGCCTCCACCTCTACCAAGGGAAATATAAAGATGGTAGGGTCAGGCATGTGAGGAGGTGACTACCTTAGATCCTAGTACAATTCAAAGGGAGGGAATTTTACTGTTAGTAAAATTCTTTGCCCCATGGCAAAGAGGGATGCGAAGATAAACCAGAGAGCACAATCAGACAATGCACCTGCATTCATTGATTCATTTATCCAGCCATCCATTCATGCATAGATACATCCGCCCACACATCCATCCATTCATACATTCATACATACATACATCCGCCCACACATCCGTCCATCTATCCACCCATCGATCCATCTATCCATCCATGCATCTATCCATCCATATGTCCATGCATCTATCCATCCATCTGTCCACACATCCATCCATCCATCCATCCATCCACACATCCATTCATCCATCCATCCATCCACATGTCCATCCATCCATTCTAGGCCTGGTATTGCTAGATACCAGGCACCATGTGAGGTACATGGTGAGCCAAAAAAGATCCATTTTTTGCCCTTGTAGCATTTACGCACAACACACACACACACACACACACACACACACACCCACACCCGGGAAAGACCGGCATGATCAGAAACCCAAATAAATATAGAAGTGCAACAGAGAAAATGTCATGAAAGAGAGCTACTTGGTGCTATGAGAGCTTATCACTGAAGAACTTGACCCAAACAAGAGAACTCAAGGAAAACTCCCCTCAAGAAGAAGTGATCAAAATCTGAAGGACACAGAAGGGAAGAGTGGAATGGAGGGAGCAAAGGGAGCAGGCTGTGCCATGACCCTGAGGCAGGAGGGGACTGGTACACACATATCAGGACAGCAAGAAGGCCAGAGTGTCTGGAGTGACCAAAAAAGGAGAAGGGGGATGCATGGTGTCAGATGCAAGCAGAGTGAAACAGGAGGTCAGCACCTTACAGAAGCAGGTAAATTGACCCTGAGTTAGGACAACACATTCTACAGAGTATGAACTGACATGTCCACTGTGACTTCTTTTCTTTCCCTGCTTGTTTGGCAACCACGGATACAGCTGGGGGAATTGCTTTTCAGCCACAGACATTTCTTATTTTCAGCTAAGTGCAAAGCAAGCGATCAGCCTCATCATTTCAGCGGTGGGACTCCACTCAGACTCACAGACACACACACAAGCATGCACACCCAGACACACAGATGCAGACCCACACAGACACACATGCAGACACACACCACATGCAGAGACACACACACATATAGACACACAGAAGCACACATCAGCATGCACACATAGAGATGCACGCACAGAGACATACGTGCAGAGACACATCACACACAGAGATGCGCAAACATATAGACACACAGATGCACACATACACCACACACACACACACACACACACACACACACCCTGCAGCCAAAGGTGTAGAATGGCCATGGTTCTATTCTAGCTGCAGCTTTTAACTTTTAGCATTCCAGCCTCACCACAGTTCAGCTCCACAGAGCTGCTGACAAGATCCATCATCTGCCTCCTGAGAGGAAGCAATGTCTTCCCTGGAATGCGGTGGAAGGGGCAGTGGTTGGAGAGAGAGCACAAGACGGGTGGTGTCATAAGGAGGGGTCAGGGTGGGCATCCCTTAAAGGAATCAGGGACCCACACTCCTGGCCCTCACAGACTGCGGTTCTGCCTTGTGTCCTCCGTCCACACCCACAACCCGTCCAGAACACCCCTTCTTCCTGGCAGAGGACGTCATGGAGACAACAATGGTTTAGGGATAGGACACACCTGGGCTTGAGTTCAGTGCTGCAACTCGATTAGCTGCAAGACTGTGAGCAGGTCATTTCCCTTTCTTCGAGTCTCAGTTTCCTCATCTGGGAATGAGGGGGATAAGATCAACTGTGTTCACTTAGCTCATATGCATGAGCCCGTCACGTGCCAAGCACTCTTCTAGGCAGTGGGAGAAAAGCAAAGGAAAATACGAAGAAATCTCTACGTAAGCAGGGAGACAAGCAGCAGGCAGGGACGTCAATGCACACACAAAACCGTTTCAGATACTGACATGTGCCATGGAGATCATACGGAGAAAGGTGATGGGGAGCTCCATTAGGTTGGGTGGTCAAGAAAGGGTGTTCCAAAGTGGTGATGTTCGAGCAGAGACCTGTATAATGAGGTGGAATCAGCCAGGGGAGGCGTAAGGGGAAGGAAATACCAGGCAGAGGGAACAGCCAGGGTAACCCAGAGGTGAGAATGAGCTGGCACAAAAGACCAGTGGGGCTAGAGTACAGTGAAAAAGTGGGAGAAGGGGCAGGAGATGCCAGGGAAGAGAGAGGCACAGGCTGGTCTAGGTGGGTGATGGTGGGGAATTGAGATTTGACTTCTTACATGCTGCAAGGAGCCCTTTGAAGGGTTGATGTGATCTAATTTGGGTTTTCCAAAAGTCTCTCTGGCTGCTATGAAAAGAGTAAATGGGTGGAGGTGAGAGGGGCTTAGCAAGGAGAGGGAGGTGGCCGTGGCAGTAGGAAGGCTCTAACGGGTGCTGGGCAGAGAGAGGAGCATCACCAGGGTGCCCAGCACAGGGCCTGGCACCCACTAGGAGTGCAGCTCAGAGGTCATGTTCACATCCACCCTCTCTCATTCTCCTCCCACCCCAGCCACCATCACTTTCAGTCTCCACACAAAATACAGACAGCCCAGAGAAATGAGCAGGATAATGATGTCCTCAGACACCAAGGACGTCTGTGCCCGGCTCTCGAGGGCTGTGGGAAGCGCCCGCGGCTCAGTGGAGAGCAATCCTCCCGGTCGTGGCAGTGGGCGAATCCTGCTAATGACCCAGCTGTCAGCTGTAAGAATCCTGAACAGAGAGAAAACAAGGTCCTGGGCTGGGCTGCTGTCCGACAGAGGCGAACAAGAAGCAAAAGGTCACCTTCAGCACTGTCATTTGACAAATAAAAGGGATTGAGTTCTGGCCAATGTGACAGAGGGATATTGTCCCTGGGACTGCATTCAGTGCTCATAACATAGTGTCCAGCAGGGAAAAGGGAATAATGACCCCAAGACCAAGGTGGAGATTCCAAGGACATCTTGAAAACGGCAGACATAGCTCGTGGAAGAGGGAAGAAAGAGGTGGTTGCTTCTTGGATCTTCTCAAAATAGACCTTCAGGCCAGAGAAGGATGGCTCTGCCTCTCCCTATTCCCTCCCACAACACAAAGATTTTTCTTACACCTAATCTGTTTCTCTCACGTCTGTTCCCTGCCTTGCCCCTGTAGGAATTTGAGTTAACTATGTTCATGCCTTCCTCAGATTTGACTATGTATATGATACACACACACACACACACACACACAAACACACACACACTCCACATCCATTTACAACATCACATTATTTGCCTTATCTCCTCTCCAGCCATTCTAAATGCCTTTCCTGCAAGAAAGAAGGGCTGTACCACCTGCATCTGAGTTCCGTTTGGACTTTCTTGCTGGGTATAAATTCTCTTAACCGGTACATACCTGTAAAATAAGGATGAGTGCCCATCTTATTGAAGGGAATATGTAATATAATATACATAGAGTGCTTGGCACACAGTAGGCATTTAACCAATAGAAGAGTACCTTTTATAAAAACTGACAAGAATTTCCTAGTGGATCCTCACCTGGACTCTTTAGGCTGCATTATCAAGGACCAGGTTTCATTTCATGAGGCCCTACTTTGTGCCAGGGACTACAGGGGATAATGATGCAGGGAAAGACAGAGATGCACATGAAATGGCCTTTGTCCTAAAACAAGTCACGCTCTAGTTAGGTAGAAGGGAAAATTGATCATCATAATAAAATGAGACTAGTTCTACAATGGGGTGAGGATGGTGAGGGATGAGGGCATTTAAATTCCTGTGGGGACTGGGGGAAGGGCTTATCTCTGCATAGGAACATTGAAAAGATGCTGAATTAGACTGTGTACCCTTGACAGTAGGCATGGAATCTAAGTCAACCCTTGGCTCCAGTGTCCTCTGGTGGGCCTTGGCACAGGGTAGGGGGCCTGGTAGATATTGGATGGATGGGTGGGTGGATTTATAGATGGATGGAGGGATGGATGGAGGGAGGGAGGGAGGGATGGATGGAATAGATGGATAGATGACTACCTTCTTAATCCCATAAATGTAATCTTCATACTAGCCTCCAAGAATACTGAAGACAATGTCTTGATCATAACTATCTTCATCATCATCATCACCACCATTGCCATTTGAGTACTTACTCTGAGCCAAGCACTAGACCAAAATGTTGCTCCGTGTTGCCGTATTTAATCTTTACAGCAGTGCCGGTGAGACTGGTACTTCCATCATGCCCATTTGGCTCTGAGAAGTAAAGTGGCCTGCCCAAGGTAATTCAGCCAGTGAGCAGCAGAGCTGAGATGCAACCAGCCTGCATGTCACTGCTTACGTTCTGTGCTTGCCATTGGGCCCACTGCAGACATTGGTATTCAGGGCACAGGACAAGAAAAATGCTGTGTCTACAGACCTCTCTGTCTTGGTTCGTCCTCCCAGCATGGACTTTGCAGCTGTTTTGAGGAACTGTGTCTTCCTTCCCGATTGAAGATTCTCCTGACATCATCCCCATTACCCTCTTCCCAAGCAGATGTTTTAATTACTTGAGATTATTTTTAAGCAAGGACAGGTAGGTGAATTTCCTCTACACCCCACACCTAACCTACAAAATGGAAATTGAGTTCCCTCTTCCTTAAAAAGAATATTGTGATAAAACAATCCCCCTGAAAACAATTTCTCCTCTTCCAGATCCTTCCTTCTAAGGTTTGCTTTCTCAACCTCAAGTGGGCTCAATTTCAGTCAAGTACTTAGAATTCCGAATCCAGTTCACGTAGTGAATGTTTATTGACCACCTATTATGTGCCAGACTCTATTCCTAATGCTTAAAATGAGTCATCAATTATAACCATTAATGTTAATAAAGTGCTGACCAATGTGCAAAGTGAATTAAAATTTACAAAGAGCTCATCCATTATGAAACTGAAAGCTCAGAAGAGTTAAGAGACTCTCCTAAGCTACTGCTAGTAGGCAGGACTGAAAACCAAAGCTACATTCTTGGATCTCACACCCAGAGCTCATCATTCCCATACAGACACAAAGCTATCGAAGGCGGGAATGACCTCCAAAATGAAGTCACGCCTCTGAATTCTACTAGGACCTTCCATTGTTCATTCGTTTGTAAATTGTGTGATAGCTACTGGTGCCACAAAGGCAAATAAATCTGGGTTCCTACCCTCAGGAAGGGCAGAGTCTAGTTGGAGAGATGCAGAAGTAAATCACATTACTGTGAAGACTGATGTGTGATGTGCAAAAAGAAAGCCCAGTGTACCATGGAACAAAAATGGAAGTGCGTTAACCCCAGTCTTGGGTTGGGGAGCAGTGCTGGGGAAAGTGTGGGGTTGACAGCATGATGGCATAGCCTCAGATCGGTGGCCAAATACTGCATTCATGCCTTTCCACCACCACATCCCCTCATTTCACAGTATCCACGGCTGAAACATGGATAGTAAGATTGCTGACTTCTTAATGGTGGACACTAAACTAATAGTCATTTACCACAATTATAATTAACATTGAGTTCCTACTACATGTTAGATACTGTTTTAAACACATTACCCAAATTAACTAATTTAATCCTTCTAACCCTATGAAGTAGATGCTATTACCCAATTCTACAGATGAGAAAACTGAGGCACATGACAAATTGCTAAATGGCTCAAAGCCAAGCTTCAGACCTAGGCAGCCGGTGCTAGAGCCTGTGCTCCCATCTGCTGAACAGCGGCAAGAGGTGAGAATTTTAATAGTGTTTTTGGGAAGGAAGTTGTCTGGTTCTAAGCTCAGTCAAGTGAGTATTTTCATGAAACAGTCATCCCTGTCTTTGGAAATGGAGACGTGGGGTTGAGACACCCACTTCTGGTAGATAGAATGATAAAGGCTGTCCATGTTGGAGACAAAGGTACATGTTCACAAACCAGGTCGTTTTCTTTTCTGAGAGGAGGTTGAAATTGTTAATGAGGGTGGCATCTAATTCTCCCATCGGGTGGACTAGGTACGAGCTCTGTTTTGTACATTGGAAAGAGCCAGAAATTGGCAGAACAGTTGTGTGGGAGGTCTTGTGAGACTCTGGACACATGTAGAGCCTTTTGGGGACCCAGGAGACAGAGTGCACAGCCCAGAGCTGGAAAGGAGGCAATTCTCCCCACCTCTGCTCCAAGTGTAGCCCGCCTTGGTTATGGGCATGAATAATGTTGTAAATCTTCCTGTGTTAGTTTGCTAAGCATAATGGCCTTCAGCTCTATCCATGTCCCTGCAAAGAAGAGACCATCATCCTTAGCAAACTAACACAGGAACAGAAAACCAAATACTGCATGTTCGCACTTCTAAGTGGGAGCTAAATGATGGGAAACATTGACACATAGAACGGAACAACACACATTGGGGCCTATCAGAGGATGGAGGGTGGGAGAATGTAGGGGATCAGAAAAAATAACTAATAGGTACTAGGCTTAATACCTGGATGATAAAATAATCTGGGGCTGGGCACAGTGGTTCACACCTGTAATCCCAGCACTTTGGGAAATTCAGGTGGGTGGATCGCTTGAGGCCAGGAGTTCAAGACCAGCCTGGCCAACATGGCAAAACCCCATCTCTACTAAAAATAAAAAAAATTAGCCAGGCATAGTGGTGTGAACCTGTAGTCCCAGCTACTTGGGAAGCAGAGGCACAAGAATCACTGGAACCTAGGAGGTCAAGGCTACAGTGAGCCAAGATCACACTACTGCACTCCAACCTGGGCAACAGGGCAAGACTCTGTCAAAAAAAAAAAAAAGAAGGAAAGTAAAGAAAGAGGAAGGAAGGAAGGAAGGAAGGAAGGAAGGAAGGAAGGAAGGAAGGAAGGAAGGAAGGAAATCTGTACAACAAACCCTCCATGACAAGTTTACCTATGTAACAAACCCCGCATATGATGTACCCCTGAACTTAAAATAAAAGTTAAAAAAAAAAAGAACATTGTTAAATGGAATATTTTTCCCATTCTATTTTCTAACTATTACTGATACGTTTGCGCTTTGGTCCTCTTGATGATGCTCTTGCTGGCTCTAATAACTTTTCAGTTAATTCTCTTGGGTTTTCTAAGCATGTGATTATATTGCCTGGAAAAAAAAATTGGTAAGAACAATCGTGCCTTCTCCAATTGCTACACCTCTTATTTTAGTTTCCTACCTGATGACTTTGGCTAACCTGCAGGTTTGGATTCTTTACTAGTAGCATTAGTATTTGGGATTAGTTAATTTCACCGATGGTATTTTACTAGAATAAGGAACACATACTGAGTTTTTCAGCACAAACAGAACGACTTTGGTAACACAGAGCTAAGAAGTCCCTGCAGTGACTCAAGTATAAAATGATGGCATCTAGACTCAGGTGCTGCATTAAACAAATATTTGTCAAGTTCCTGCTGTGTGTCAGGTACCGTGCTAGGGACTAAGAATGTGGCCCTAAACAAGACAGACACATATCTGCCCTCCCAAAGCCCCCAGTGTCAGGATGACCACAGAAAAAAATAAGACAAAATGGGTCTGAGAGGTAATTTGATGAAGAATTTCCTGGATGTGATCTTACAGGCAGGCAACAAAATATTACTCCACGTCTCAAAACCTGGTTGTGTAATTGATGATGACCAGGAAATTGGCTGACTTTTTATTAGCTTCTGAAATCTATTACAATCTATTCATCTGAAAAAAAAAAAAGATGAGAGCAATGAAATTAGAATTCTTCATCTAGGAATGCTTTTGAGAATGCGGATTGAAGAGAAATTAGCAGATATTTTAATTTTCTGCTATCTCGCTCTCAATACCAATCAGGCTACCTCTGAAATATCTCGTGATAATTAACATTTGTCTAATGCTTATCCACTCTGCAAAACCGCTTCACATGTGTTATCTCCTTAGGTCCCCACAACAACCTTGGGAGTTTGCAAAGCAATTTCACTGAGGTTATCACATTGGATTCTTGAATTCTCATCCCTCATTTCCCTGCAGTCCACATGCCAGCCAAGCCTGTCGTTTTACAGTTCTGCAAACACAGCATACTTTCACACTTCCTTGATTTTGCACTTGCGGCTCCCTCTGCCAAGAAAGAAACCCATCCTTGCCCATCCAAGGAGTGTCCTATTCATTGAAGGAAACCCTAGGCAGGCAGGGAAGATTCTCTTCCTCCCGGGGCAGCTAGGAAGGTCCGGGCACCTCGGAGTAGAGAGCACCCAACAATGATGCCCATGTCACGGGTAGACCTGCAGGCCGACGGGCATAAGTTCTGTCCTGCATCTGATTTGGGTGTCAGTGAAAACAGTGGTCCCCATGTGTTCTCTTAAAGAAATCTAACAAGTGACCCATTAGAGTTGAGCAGACCTGGCTTCAAATTTCACCTCTTCAACTTACCAGCTATATAACCTTGGGCAAGTCTCTAAACCCAATCCTAACCCTCCTAAATAGAGTCCATTAACACCTACCTTCAAAGTGAGGGGAGCTGCCATGACTATTACTTATAAAACACCTGCGGGAGAGAGAGCATTGGGAAAAATAGTTAATGCATACTGGGCTTAATACCTAGGTGATGGATTGATAGGTGCAGCAAACCACCATGACGCACCATTTATCTGTGCAACAAACCTGCACATCCTGCTCATGTACTCTGGAACTTAAAATTAATAATTCTTAAAAACACTTATTCCCATTTCTAGCTTATAATAAGAGATTGTTAAATGGAAGCTATTATTTTTTATTATAAAGATTACTTCCCTTCTGGAAGAAAAAGTTATAGAATCGTGTATCAGCAGCAGCAGCAGCAGCATCCTCACTGCTGCCTCTGCTATTAGGATTTCCATGTTCTCTTATTTCTAAGGTGGGGCAGAGAACTGCTGGCTTTTTCTACTGATACTTTCTCTGTCCTGTCTTGGAAATGGTATTCCAGAGGAAAAAGGAAGTTAGTGTGTTTTGTCATAGACAAGATTACAGGCAAAGGCTGGGGGCATCAACCTATCATCACTGGTGGCTGGACAAGCTGGTTCATGAATGACGGACAAGAGTCATCCAGACAGAGTAGATGGGGTAAGTGTTAGAAGAGGAGAGAACTGCATAGGCAAAGGCCCAGAGGCTGGAGTGAGTGTGGTTTGTTTAGGGAACTTGAAAGACACTGGTTTCTTTCAGCCCACATATGGTGGGCAGGAGGGGCGAGTAAAATGGGATGGAGACTGGCACAGGGGCCAAGATTCCAGTGGTGCTTGTTATGTACCCCAATACTAGTCTCATTTTAGAGGTGAGGAAACAGAGGCACAGAGAAGGTCGGTAACTTGCCCAACGTCACACAGCAAGTATGTATCAGCTCTGGATCCAGCACCCACATTCATTACCACTGAGCAGAAAAGGCATTGCTTCTTTTTCTCTGTGACACGCAAGCACGTGTCCTGAAACCAGAAAAGAAGCAAACTCCTCCAGAGTCATGAGGAAGCAAACTACCTTCACCCGCTGAACTCAGCTGGAGCAGGTTGGAAGCCGCTTTCTCTGTACCTCCTCCCAGGGTGCAGAGGTGGGTTTTCAGAAGTTCCCAAACATAAAACCATTTCCATTTCCATATAATTACGCCTCCTTGACCTACATGTCATTTGGCTGTGTGCTTGGGCTGGAGGTACAAAAAACAATTTCTCCAACCACAGAAAATTGCTTCCCGAGGCCCCTGGGTAATTAGACATTGTCCTCTGGGCATGGCCTGTTCCCTGCCTGTCCACGTCTTCTGGTACAGATGCTGCCACTTCAACACTGCATCTGCCGCGAGAACGCGAGTCCCATGGTGGAACAGAATGTCCATTAGAGAGGTGGCCTTGGGGAACGGGCAGCTGAGCCATTTGCACCAAAGAATTTTCTAATGTTCTTGGACATCCAGATCCCGTGGGACCTTCCCTCTGCTAACCCACGATGCGGAGGAGGGTGTGCATTGTGTGGGAGGTTGTTACCTCTCAGCATTTCTGCTGTCTCTTGTCAAATTGTATAAATGAAAAAGCTCCAATACCAATCCCTATTTGAGAGTTTCACTGAGGTATACAGGACCCTCTGTTCTTCACCTCCCACCTCTTGTACCTTCAGGAATGTCTGTGGTTTGGGGGAAAACATACTAAGTTTTTCTTTCTTCCTTCCTTCCTTCCTTCTTTCCTTCTTTCCTTCCTTTCTTTTACTTTCCTTTTTTTTTTTTTTTTTGAAACAGGATCTTGCTCTGTTGCCCAGGCTGGAGAGCAATGGCACAATCTCCACTCACTGCAGCCTTGACCTCTTGGGCTCGAACAATACACCCACCTCAGACTCCCAGGTAGCTGGGACAACAGGCACGTGCCACAGCACCTGGCTAATTTTTTTGTATTTTTGTAGAGATGGAGTCTCCCCATGTTGCCCAGGCTGGTCTTGAACTCCTGGACTCAAGCTATCTGCCCACCTCAGCCTCCCAAAGTGCTGGAATTACAGGCGTGAGCCACTGCACTTGGCAAATAATAAGTTTCTTATTAGTAAAACCTTTTAATGTTTAATGCCCCTTGATGACTCCCTATTGCCTCCCAACAGATCCAACTCAAATAGTGCTGCAAAGCCCTTGAAATCGAGGACTGTTACTTCTCTACCTTGTCTCCAGCCAGACCTCCCTCCCTACTCTCTCTTGGGTGAGGGTGAGCAGATGACATAAAAGAGAGAAGCCTCATGGGAATGTGAACTGGAGGGAAGCCATACGTGGAAATGTGAGTCTAGCATGGCCTTCCCTTCTGATTTTCAAAAGAAGCTCAAATCTAGGATTGAACATGAAATACTCCAGTTTATAAATACAGCAACTAATTCAGAAACCTTATAGATGCATCTGCCCCCTACCCCCACCCACCGCTGCCGAGAATCCACCCCACAAGCTGTCAGTCTGTGACCTCTATTCTATGCTGAACTTCTACCTGCTCAACAGTCATCCTGTCTCTTGCTTCTTGTCCTTTGTATATTTCATTCCCTCCTATTGGCATGCTTTGCTTCCCAGTCACTTGATTGGCTCCTATTTCCCACTCCCATCACTGCACACATGCTGCTTCTTCCAGGAAGCCTTCCATGATCCTCTATATTAGATTTCTTCCCTCTTCCTAAGTGCTCCCATAGCATACTGTCTTCTTCCATCATGGAGCTTCTCTCTGAGTATCTATCTGGCTTCTCTGCCAGGCTGTAGCCTCCAGGAGGGCAGAAACTGGTTCTTCAGGTTTACTGACATCTGCAACCTGTGGCAAGGCGCCTGAACACATTAGGGAGTCACTATTTGCGACGGAAGGAAAGCGAAGGAAACTGGCCTGAGTGGGCTTGATGAAAATGCAAAATCCTCCTCACTTGGGTTGGGTCAGTGAACAACCAAAATAACATTTATTGACCATCACCATGTGCCAGGTGCGCTTCTAAGCACTTTATTTGTGTTAATGTATTTAATTCCCACAAGAATCATATGAAGTAGGCATGACTATCCCCACTTTACAAATGAAGAACATGGAGCCATGGAGTGTTTAAGTAACTCAGCCACAATCACAAGACTAGGAATCGGCAAACCTGGAATTCAACCCCATGAAGTCGGTTTCACTCTCGGAGCTCTTAACCTTTCCTTGTTTCAACGAGGGAAAAGTGTTCTAAGAGCGAAACTGTCAATCACATTCAATAGGGAAATTAATTCTATTTCTGAGCATCTACTCCATGCCAAGCATGGTACAGATGATTTTGCACATTAAGTTATTCAGTCTTCTTAACAGCCCTTTGGAAAGATGTCGCCATTGCACAGATGAGAAAACTGAGTTAAGGGTTATGCCCAAGTCAGTTAATGGGGAATTTGATTCAATAGCTATTATAGAAAGTAACAGAAAGAAGTGCCCAAGAAGCTGCATAGACACTGGATTTAGAGAGAAAAAAGTAGAGGTAAGTAGTGAGATCAGTCATCACACATATAAAGGAATACCATGAAAATGACAGCAAACAGATGGATGTCACACAGACAGAACCTTGGGGAGTCCATCCATTCGTCTAACCATCCGTTCATCCATCCATCCATCATTCTTTCATCCCACAAATATTGATGGAGTGCATACTCTTTGACAGCCCTGTGATAAGTCCTCAAGGTTTAGAGTAAAGACATACAGTCCCTGCTTTCCAGAGGCTCCCAGTGAATGGGTGATAAAGATCTTGAAGGATATCATCATAAAAGTGTGTTAAATACTCTGGCCAGTGAGGTACTTAACTCAATGAATTGAGATCAGAGAAGGTTTTAAAAATAGTCTTCTAGGCAAAGGGTTGTGGATGGGGAAGGTATTTCAGGCAGAAGAAATAGCCCATGCAATGCTTTGGAGGTAAGAAAGTGTGTTGCACGTTCAGGCAATGGCTGCTAAAATGAAGTGGCAAGGTGCATTTGCAGGGGTTGCAGAAGGGAGCTGATGGTGCAGGAGGTACCTTGTGGGTTGTGCAAAGATTTTGGATGTTGGCTGATAAAGCAGAGATCTCAAACCAACAACCCACGGACCACACTGTGTATTGGGATGGGGTGTGTAAGTGTGTTGCTTGCAAGCCTCTCTGGAAACACTGGAAGACCTGACCACAGTTGGCTGTCATTCCCTCATGGGAAACTACCAAGTGGAGCTAAACGGTGACCACCCTCCTGCAATGGGGCATGCAATATCCTGCTCACCGGAGGTGCCCACATGGCATGCCCACTCCACACATTTATATTTCCTGCCCAGGCCCTGTCATCATTTGAGTTTGCAAGACCTAACGCGGTGCCATTGAAGGAAGCAGGGAGTTTGAAATGACACCTCATGCTGCCTTGGGATGAACTATTTAGTGAGTTCTCAGCACCTTGAGCCTAAGGAACGGATCTTGTACTCTGGGAGCCTGACTCAGGCTCTGGCACACTGTTGGGCATCACTAAATTTATATTGAACTGAATTGGATTCATGTAGAAAATTCTGGCACAAACCCTCTTCTCAGGGAGCTAATGGTCCCAAAAAGATCTCTCCCACACACTGAACACCAAATTAATTTCCAATTAATTTCCAATTACCCTGGATTACATCACCTGATTCATTTTCTGCAGTAAACCCTAAGTACATTCAAAACTGTTAACCAGCCTTTTGCTTGTCTGCAATGTTCGGTTAATCTATATTCATAGTTATTCCTTCATTTATTCATTCAATAGGTGTTTATTGAGAACCTACTGTATGCCAGGAACTGTGTAAGAACTTGGCAATATATTAATAATAATCAGCAAAGCAAGCGCACTTCCTGCCCTTCCAAACTTTTACCCTGTTTAATAGTGATGATGATAAAAAAGTGTATAGCGCTCCTAGTACCAGGCACTTTCCCCGTATTAATTTATTTAATCCTCATAAAAGCCTGTGATAGGTGCTGTGTCAGCATACTTTTCATAGATGAGCAAACTGAAGGCCCAGAGAGGTTAAGTAAATTGCCCAAGGTCACACAGCTTGAAGGCTGCAGGGGCAAGTTTGAATCCCAGCAATCTGGCTCCGGAATCTGTACTCCACCACCTGTCTTTCTGAGATGATGCTAGGAGCCCCTGACACACCTTCTGAATCCTTAAAGTGGTGGTCATTATAATTGTGGTCAGCTTTCATGACACATGCTGCCATGGAACCCTGGGTATGTAAATGAACCACAAATCATGCTGTAGAACCTTGGTATAGGCTACTTCATTTTTCCCCCTGATGTCACGTGTTATTGCTTTTTCTTCTTTTAAGTTGGAGACACTGGACGCAGACCTTATACGAGGAAGGAGCTAGAGGATGCAAAGTCAATAGTTGCTGGTTGCAGTTTATATATGCGTTAGCTGCAGGGCATGCAGGTCAGCGGTCCCTTAAAAATGATCCCTAAGGGCTGGGTGCAGTGGCTCACGCCTGTAATCTCAGCACTTTGGAAGGCCAAGCCAGGCCTCGCAGGTCAGTAGTTTGAGACCAGCCTGGTCAACATGGTGAAACCCTATCTCTATTAAAAATACAAAATTTAGCCAGGCATGGTGGTGGGTGCCTGTAATCCTGGCTACATGGGAGGCTGAGGCAGGAGAATCGCTTGAACCTGGGAGATGGAGCCTGCAGTGAGCCGAGATGGTGCCACTGCACTCCAGCCTGGGCGACAAAGTGAGACTCAACCTCAAAAAACAAAAACAAAAAAAAATCCCTAAGAAGAGAAACTTTAAGACTAGAAAGACAGCTTGAGTCGCTGACTAAAGTTTGTTTTGTTTTTGTTTTTGTTTTGCATGATCATAGCTCACTGCAGCCTCCAATTCCTGAGCTCAAGCGATCCTCCTGCTTCAGTCTCCCAAGTAGCTGAGACTACAGGCTTGCACCACCACCCTCAACTGATTTTTTAACTTTTTTAAAGAGATATGGGGGTCTCACAATGTTGCCCAGGCTGGTCTCAAACTCTTGGCCTCAAGAAATTCTCCCACTTCGGCCTCCCAAAGTGTTGGGATTACAGGTGTGAGCCACTGAGCCTGGCCATTTTTTTTTTTTTTACTGCTTCTCTTTCTTCACTGTCACTCACAGTCCCTACCATTTCCAGATCCTCGAGTGCCATTCTCCTCAATCTCCCCCTGCATGTTTCTCTGAAGCCTTCCCTTGCCATAAACTCAGAACCCAGAACTCATTGCTGCTTCCTCTCCAAGTGCCCAAGAAAATGCCTCGGTCTCCTGGCTTACGCATACCAAATGGTCATGTAGCCTCTTTCCCTCTCTGCCTCCCTCACTAGAGGGTGAAATAGATCTGCCTTCCCTCACCTGCAGCCCCAGCGCAGAAAATGACACGTAATACATGCTCAGCACACGCTATGGGAATAAAAGAAGTCTCGGAGAGAGGAGCGACTTACCCAAGCTACAGAGTTGGTTGGTGGCAGAGCAGATTTCTACTGGGTCAGAATGGACTGTAAGCTCCCTGTGGATGCAAACCACTTGGGTGTTTGTGTACCGCCGCATCCCTGTGTCTGGAACAGTGCCTGATTCACAGTGGGCAGCTCAGTAAACATTTGTTGAATGAATAAGTGAATGCCCATCTTATTTAATTCTTCCTTTGTCCTTGTCTTCATGGGAGAATGAGGCAGGGTAATGGAAAATGATGGCTTTGTGTTGGCTCTATTTTGTATGCACAATTGATAAGCTATTTGCCCACAGCTAAAAATACCTACCCCTGGCAGCCATTGGGAGAAGCAGATGGATGATGCTTAGCACAAGATGTTTAATCAAACAGCGACAACCCAGGCAGAGCCTCAATTAGCCTCTGACACCCCAGTGACCTCCAGATGAAGAGCACAGATGCCTCTGATTTCCTGTTGGTCCCCTCGCACCCAATAGCCATCACCCCTGTGTCCACAAAACAGCAAAAACTAACAAGCATCCCCTGGCCAAGGCAGTCACTAGCTGGAAGTCAGTAGATGGGTAGGACTGGCAGAAGCTCAGCACATGGGGCCAAAACAATGGAGAATCAGCCAGTGGGGAGCATTATTCGCTTTTGAAAAGGGGCGATGGGCAGGAGCTCAGTTGTATGCCCTGGATTTCGAGGAGGTGATTAGCTTATCCCCACTGATTCCCAGGGGCTGGGAGTGGCAAGCATTCTCAAAGGCCATACGACTGCTCTGAAACTGATTCTTCTCTCAACTTCCCTCATGCCTCATATGTGCCAGCTGATGGACACTGTTTAAAAATACTAATGTTACAAAAGAAAACAACTGGCCCATTTCTAGTTAATAGTCAGTTCCCTGAGCTGATTATGGAGGTATCTGGACAAGTAAGTGCACCAAATGCACTCTAGAGTCTAACAAATTGTTTTTGAACCCTGGGTCTAGCACACACTTACTGTGTGATCTGGGCAAATTCCTTAACCTCACTGAGCCACAGTGTGCTTGTCTTTAAAATAGGGATATTAGTAGTAGCTATCTCATGATGTATGAGGATAAAATGTAGTGCAAGTAGCCAGGCGCAGTGTCTCACACCTGTAATCCCAGCACTTGGGAGGCCAAGGCTGGTGGATCACTTGAGGTCAGGAGTTTGAGACCAGCCTGGCCAACATGGTGAAACCCCGTCTCCACTAAAAATACAAAAATTAGCTGGGTATGGGGGCAGATGCCTGTAATCCTAGCTACTCGGGAGGCTGAGGCAGGAGAATTGCTTGACCCCGGGAGGCGGAGGTTGCAGTGAGCCGAGATTGCACCATGGCTCTTCAGCCTGAGTGACAGAGCAAGACTCAGTTAAAAAAAAAAAAAAAAAATGAGTGCAAGTGAAACCTCTGGCAAGTGAGCCAAATACAGTCAGTGCTCAATAAAGGGAACTGTTATTGTTAAATGTACCAGCCTTGCTCAGGTGTTGGAGAGTGGGAAAGCTAGAAGAGGCACTTGATACCATTGCATACAACTTTAGTCAACTTCCTAACCCTTTCAAGCCTGAGTCTTTTTTATCCATAAGAGGATGAAAATAGTGCCTACCTTACTAGTAAGGATTAAGTACTAAATATTTAACAGTAGGTATTAGGTATTGCCTGATATTATAATGTTAGGTAATATATCATATTATAGATATGCAGTATACTTGGCGTATATGAAGATGTGAGCTCAGTGCCTAACACAAGATAAGCACTCTTAGTTATTAGCTGCTCTGAGGGAACAGTGGGGATCTCTTCTTTCATGCTTCTTTACCTTTGCACATTGCCGTTCACTCTCCCTGGAGAGCCCTCTTGTGTCTTATCTGCCTGTTAAACTCCTACTCATCTGCCCTAGATGTGAGCCACGATGCTGTCATTATCATTATTATTGCCTATTATGAACTCGTTCATTTTACAGATATGGAAACTGAGGGCTTAAAGAAGGAAGGTGGCTTGTCCATTAGCAGATAGGAGTCTGTATCAGAGCCCAACCTAACAGTGTAGATTCTCCTGACAAACTTGGGAAGTCTAAGGACATTTTCATCGATTGAGTCTGAGAAATAGGGTCCTTTCTAGAGCTAGTTCCCACAAATCAAGAAATATACCAGAAGACTGTACCTAGAATTGCCAGTGCTTCTTCCCTCTCATTGAGCCTTTGCCTGGTTCAATTTGTCACCTTAGCAGGACTGATTGTTATGTGTCCTTAATAACTATTGAGTGGTTTCTTTAGGCCAGGCTCCGTGCTAAGAGGTCTGTGTGCACAATTCTCTCTAATCCTCACAGCATCCCTTTGAAACAGGTACCATTTTTACTACCATTTTATTGGTAAGGAATCCGAAGTTCATTGTGTTTACATAACTTGTCCCAAAGCACCAGCTAGAAACGTGCAGATCTAGAAGGCTCATCTGGATCAGCATGTCTGCATGCCAGACATGCTCCAAAACGCATGTCTCTGGTTTTAAGTATCCTCTCCTCTCTGGTAACTCCTCTGCTCATTGTTTGCCGGAGAGCCACCTGCATGTTCAGGACTTGTTCTTGTAAAGCCCTGACCCCATCTATCTTTGTGACAAACTCCCAGAACTGAGAAAACACCACTGCGTTTATCACTTGGTATGAAACTTGACCCAAGATCGTGCCATCAAGTCCTTTTAAGATACTTCATCTTACCAGCTGTGCCATCTTCAGCAGGTGGCTTACCCTCTCTGAATACCAGTTTCCTCATTTGTAAAATGAAGACCAGAATTCTACCTGCACTGCCATCTCCTTGTAGTTTTTTTTTTTTAATCAATTCACTTTTTAAATAAACCGACCTTACTATATAAGCAGGTCTTTATCACTATCTTACACAGAGAAATAACATTCCTCTAATACCATTAAAACTAAATGCATAATTTTAAAAATAAATATGTTCATCAGTGAATCATATAAAATCATCTCATCTATGCAAAGCCACCCAGCACATAGTAGGTGCTGCTCAACATAGAATAGTAGGTGCTGCTCAACATAGGACAGTCATTAGAAAATGAACTTTGGTACTGAGATATACAGTTTGAAAACCATTGAGTCTATTTGCTGGCTTGGATGTGACTTCATGATTGAGGTCTAGCACTTATTATGGTTACCCAATGAAGCTGTCCCTGGTCAAAAAGCCAGAACCAATTCTGCTGTCAAGAGGAGGTCAATTGGTTGGCAAGACTGACTCCAGCCCTGCAGCCTGGCTGCTGACTCACCTTTTCTCCATTGCCCTGAGTCAGACTGTCCTGGGATAGCAGCCATCTTATCTCTTGCTGCCTACTCATCAGCAAGGAGGAGACTTGCTAGGTCTCAACTGTTCTGGTCTACATTGGAAACCATCGCTTTGCTAATTTCTAGGAGAAGCCAGGGAGGCTGCACCATGGATCCAGGGCCCAAGACCCCAAGGACAAATTCACAACATATGTTCCACCTTGGCAGACATCACCAATCCATCAAAGCACCACTAAGTCCAGGGATGGTGTTAGAATACTTTTCAACATGGCACCCAGACAGCCATTACCAATAGACTTGGTTCCAATAGGTTCCCAGTTTCCTACAGGATAAAGTTCAAACTCCTTGCATGCCACACATGATCATTTATGATTTGATCCTGTTGACCTCTTCAGCTTGCTCCTCTGGCATTCCACTATAGTGCCTTTAAATACCATCTTGTGATGAATCCCACATTTATTCTTCACTGTAGATCTTACCCTGAAACTCCAGACTGCTTGTTCAACATTTTCATGAAGAAGTCTAAAAAATATCTTAAATTCAACATGTCCAAAATTGAACTTCCAGTCTTATGCCCAGATTTGCTTTTCCAACAACCCCTTCCCATCTAAGTTGATGGAAGGTTCATTCTTTCACTTTTAGTTTAGAAGATGAAACATGATCCCTTATAAAGGGAGATACAAAAAAAAAAAAACAGAAAATGCTGATTCTAGCTTTGAAAAGAATCCATTCAAGTGCTAAAATGTAGTTTAAAAAAAAGAAAAAGAAAAACACAAAAAAGAGGTCTTCACAAGAAAAATAATAGGAGATGATAGTGAAGCTACAAAGAAAATTAAAGAGCTATCAAAATGGGAACTAAAATTTTAAGAGAACCAAGGCTATTTCAGAGGATGCAAGAGACAACTGAATCATCATGCAATAATGGCTTTTAAGGGTTTGATTCTACAGATAATGACCAATGTTATTCTCCACCAAGCAGAGAAACAAAGTTGAGGGTAAGGTTTGGAATACAACTGCAACTAGAGGGCTTACGGTAGAAGCAATGAAGCATTTCCTGATAGGTTAACAGGGTTGTTAGTGCCTGGGATGATTCATGGGAAGAAGCTAGAATCTTTGCTGGCATTCCTTGAGAGCTTGACTCTCTCTCACTCATCTTTGCTTCTAGTGCAGGTTCCCACCTCCAGAAGATGCTCAGTAATTGTCTGCTGAGCTGAACTAGCCAAATGTTAACACGTAAAAATAGCTAATGTTTTCTGAGTGCTATGGGCCAGGAACTGTGCTAAGTATTGTGCCTATATTATTTTATATATTCTCATAATATCCTATGTGGGTACTATTTATTATGATGCCCATTTCACAGATGTAAGCACTGAGGCTCAGAGACATTAGCTCACTTGCTCACCATCACACAGTTAGTAAATGGCTGTCTTGGGATTTGAACCTGGGCTGGCTGCCTCCAGAGAGTCTACTCTTAACCACTATGCTCCCAACTAGGATAGGTTCTTTGGTACCCAAATATTTTGGGTAAGAGTCAGCCTGCAAAAAAGTAAAAATAGCCCTTTGGGGAACCAGAAAGCCATCCCCCCAAGGGGTTGTCTTTCCTATGGTAGGAGGGTGCCACTGCCTAACCTCCACCTCCCTAGTCTACAACCAGTTTCATGCCTCTACTAACCAACTGCGGGAAGAAAGCTCCACATTCCCAGTTTTCTGCCTTGGGGCAAGAGGAACAACAGGAAACAAGGATGGCCACTGGCCAGCTGTCAGTGCCTGATACTGGAGACATATGGTGGGACAGCAGCCCCGGGGAACTTTTTCCTGCTTCTCTCCTAGGGGACCACTCAACACCGAACCTCCTGGAGACCTCCCAGCACCTTTTTCAGAAGCTAAAAGACTGACTACCAAGTCTTGTCAGCATCATCTTTTTATTTACCCTTCTTCCATCCCAGGGTCCAGAGTGGGGCAGGTAACAGTGAGGGAGGTGGCAGCCACCAGAGGCAGTGCCCCATCATACGATTCGGTCTCTACCCCTCAGCTGATCTAAATAAGGGCATTGCTGACTTCTTATGTAGGAGTCTTAGAAATTGATCTTCCTAAAAATCCATCCTTGGAGCACCTCCCAGAAGCAGGTAAAATAACACCGCTGCAATTGTCCATAATGCCAGGAGTCTGCCTAACATGAGCGCTGACTCTTCTGATGCAAAAGATGGCAACTTTGTCAGAGAGAGATGCTTTTCTTTTCTTCTCTTTCCTCTTTTCTTTCTTTTCTTTTCGAGTCAGAGTCTCACTCTGTCACCCAGGCTGGAGTGCAGGGGCATGATCTCGGCTCACTGCAACCTCTGCCTCCCTGGTTCAAGCAAAGGAAGAGATGCTTTTAAGTCACAGGGGATGGTGACTGAAAGGGGTGAGTGGCTTCTTTTTTTGGAAATTTAGGATGCAGAGAACTAGGATTTGTAAAAGGTCACTCCAGGAATCTAATGATCCCAAAGAGGCAATTCTCTTTCCTATTCTTAAGACCCCTGTGGACTGAGCAACTGTGCTCAAGAGTGGCCTGCTCTTCTTCACATAACTGCCATTGCAATCAAAAAAGTTCTTCTTGATATCTAACTTAAATCCTTTTGTAGCCTCCAACTTGAGCTCTTTTCCATCTTGCAAATTCTTTTAGCTGCCTTTAGGAGGGAGGGAGAGAGGGAGTGAGAATACGAGGAAAGTGGAAGAAAGGAGGGAAAGAGGGAAGAAAAGTGTGTTACTCTTTAAACCAGCATTTCTACTTTTGGGAATTTATCCAGAAGAAATGCACAAAAATGCTTCATGAACTTAATGCTTATAGTAACAAAAATAGTCATAATAAGTAATGTCCAGCAATAGGTGAATATTTCATGAATATCATTGACATATGGAAAAATCTATTATTTATGTCTAAGTGAAAAAATCAAGTTGCACAACATTATTGTAAAATCTGATTTTGTGGGGATAATTATTATTACTAGTTGTGCTATTATTGTGGGCATATAAGCATCCTGGAGATATAAACACCAAGCGTCCAACAAACTTCTGGTTATCTATTGCAGCATGGCAAACCCCAAAACTTAAGAGGCTAGAAGCAACAATTTATGATTATTTGTCATGGTTCCTGGGCTGACTGGGCTCTGCTGGGTGGTTCTTGCTTCTGGCCTCTCATGCATTTGCAGCCAGTGAGCAGTGGGACTATACTCACTTGGGAACTTTATTGAGCTGGATATCCATGATGGCTCACTCCCATGGATGACAGTGGATGCTCAATATTGGCCATGAGCTTTACTGAGGCTTTCAACCAGAGGCCCTACACATGGCCTAAGTGGCATGTGCCTCTCACAGAAAGGCAACTGGGTTCCAAGAAGGAGCATACCGAGAGCATGTGTTCAAAAGACCCACTTATGACCTAGCCTCAGAAGTCACGCAGTATCAGTCCTGACATAATGTATTGGTCAAAAGTAAATTACAGTGCCAGCTCCAACTCAAGGCATGGAGACTACATAGAGGAATGTCTACCGGGGGCATGGTACACAAGGGTCCGCCTATGAGGCTAGCTGACACATTATCCATGCAAGATGGGGTTTTGACAGACTTTCCCCTTCTAATTTCTAATGTAGTCATTAAATGTGTAAACTCAGGAGAGTTTATACATTTAACAGTTTGGTTTAATGTCCTGGCTCACCACCTAGCTGTGTGATCTCAAACAAGTTACTTAACCTCTCTGAACCTCAGGGCTTTTAAATCATGGTACCCACTACACTACACAAGGTAGTTGTGAAGATTAAGTGAGATATTGTATGTAAGATGCTTAGAAGTGCCCTGAGCACAGTGGATACACAATAAAAGTAGCCAAATTCTATTACTATTATTATTAGACACTGATATAATGTTTAATTTTTGACAGGCGCATATTACTTTTGTAATTGAAAAAATAGTTTTTAAAGACAAGAAAAAGGCAATGTAGCAGAACTAAAAGATATAAACTCAGAACTCCCAGTTGAGCTGCTTCTTCCAAGGAACCTGCAGAGACCCCTTAGTCATCACAGACACAGAAAATACCTCTAGAAGACCTTGACCCTTTCCCTCTGGGCCAGCAGACAATTCAGTGGTGTGGTCTGACGACAAAACCTGCGTTGTTCTCTCAGCCACTCCCCCAATCCTCCCAAGCTTGAGCACAGTAAGCTGCAAAATACGGGAAATGAATTCCCTCAAGAATATAACCAAGAAGCTTTGCAGTCACAAAACATGGGCTTTTTATTATCCAGGAACTTAAACCTGTCCGACGACACCATTGACAGAAAGGATTTGCTTTTTAGAAGCATTGACATTTTGGTGGTGGAGTTCAGCAGGGCTTGCTTGGATGAGATTGGTTGGGTTTCCTCAACAATGGAATCACTGGCTCAGTTTGACAGGAAAGCTCAGAAATGGAATTTCAGGCAGTGAGAACTTCGGTTTCTTCATTTACTCACCCCTTATAAATACACACAGACCCTGTCAACACCACTCTTTCCCTTTGGGGAAAATGTGCCACTGTAGAAATGAAAGAATTTTTAAATATGGAGAGTTACAGCAAATGTCAAGCTTTTAAGAGTTGAAGACTCTACCTTTTCATTTCTTTTTCAGAAAATCAATACACAGGCACCGCACCATTCCCCTCTGGGTCTCCTCAGCTCACACTTCTTTCTCCCACCCCAAAGATCTCCTACATGTTCTTGATGTTGCCTTGGGGGAAAATCTACCTGTACAAAAGAAATGGGAAACTCACTGTCTGCGGGTTAGTTTCTCAAGAGAGGCAATCACTAGAAACTTAAGGAAATGTCAAATATGAATACCTAGCAATTTCACTTGGAGTTGATGACTTGCCTGACTTAAAGCATTAATTAGATGGGGCTGGAATACTTTTAAAGAGCTTCAATATGGAGAATTTTTAGCACCACACTTCAAACAGGGTTCAGCTGGGGAGGAAGAAAAAGTGGGAGAGTCACTTTTCATAGAAAAAAAAAAAATATATATATATATATATATATATAGCACTTTTACATATATATAGAGTATATATATATAGATTATATATATATAGCACTTTTTCTGGGGACACCCTGCCATTTATACATCCTGCCTCCTTGGGAAGCAGGGATGTGAAAGGGAAAGCAGGCATTGTTTAATGGATGGGGGCGGAAAAAAGAGGTTGTGGCTGAGCATGATGACTCACGCCTGTAAGTACAGCACTTTGGGAGGCTGAGGCTGGTGGATCACGTGGGGTCAGGAGTTCAAGACCAGCCTGGCCAACATGGTGAAACCCCATCTCTACTTAAAAA
Source organism: Macaca mulatta (assembly GCF_049350105.2). Lineage (NCBI taxonomy): Eukaryota > Metazoa > Chordata > Mammalia > Primates > Cercopithecidae > Macaca > Macaca mulatta. The sequence goes on along the minus strand of NC_133425.1, from coordinate 20,085,420 downwards.
AAAAAAAAAAAATTAGCTGGGCATGGTGGCACGCGCCTCTAATCCCAGCTACTCGGGAGGCTGAGGAAGGAGAATCGCTTGAACCTGGGAGGCGGAGGTTGCAGTGAGCCGAGATCGCATCACTGCACTCTAGCCTGGCAGACAAGAGCAAAACTCAGTCTCAACAAAAAGAAAAAAAGAGGTTGCAAGAAATTATGGCACTTTTCTAAGTCAGGGGCAACCTAAGGAACAGGAATCGCATTATTTATGTTGAGAACCCTTTTCTATGACCAAAAATAAACAAAGCAGAATCTAATAAGCCAGAAAGTCAGACAGAGCTGGGGTCTCCATTTTCATTTTTCTCTGCCTCCCTTACTTGTTCTGTTTGTGACTTTGAGCAAATTATCTAAAAATGCCAGCCTTGGTTTCCTCATCTCTAAAATGGGAAATCATTCTCATGTCTCTCTGTTCTATGAATATAACAAGCTGATTCTCACCACAAGGCTGTTGTACTTGCCAATCCCACTGCCTAGAATCTTTTTCCCACAAGTATTTGTATGACAGATCCCTAGATCCCTTTTTTTTTCCTTTTCTTTTTCTTTCTTTTTTTTTTTTTTTTCTGAGACAGAATGTCACTCTGTAATCCAGGCAGGAGTGCAGTGGTGCGATCTCGGCTCACTGTAACCTCCGCCTCCCTAATCCAAGTGATTCTCCTGCCTCAGCCTCCCGAGTAGCTGCGATTATAGGCACCCACCACCGCATCTGGCTAATTTTTGTATTTTTAGTAGAGATGGGGTTTCACCATGTTGGCCAGGCTGGTCTGGAACTCTTGACCTCAAGCGATCCACCACCCTCAGCCTCCCAAAGTGCTAGGATTACAGGCATGAGCCACAGCATCTCGCCTCCCTTCTCTTCATCCTTGATTGGACTGAAATGTTGCTTTTAATCTAAAAGTTACTACCCCATGAATCTGTCTCATCCCTTGGTGTTATTCTTCCTAGTATCACATCTGACATTCTGTTGTGCATTTGTGTGTGTGTTTATTTATTGTCTGTCTCCCTCATTGTACTATAAACTCCATGGCAAAAGGGAATCTGTCCACTTTGCTAATACCTGTATCTCCAATGCCTCATCCAATGCCTGGCATAGTCAATGCCCAGTTGATATTTGCTGCATGAATGGACTCTCAGGCAATAGCTACCATCCATTAAGCACTTCCCACATGCCAGACACTGTTTTAACCACTTTATTGAAATTATCTCACTTAACCCTCAGAACAATCCTATGAGGTGGATAGTCTTATTAACCCCATGATATGGTTTGACTGTGTTCCCACCCAAATCTCATCTTGAAATGTAGCTCCCATAATCCCCATGTATCATAGAAGGGACCCAGTGGGAGGTAGTTGAATCATGGGGCTGTGTCTTTGCCATGCTGTTCTCATGATAGTGAATAAGTCTCATGAGATCTGATGGTTTTATAATGGGGAGTTCCCCTGCACAAGCTCTTGCCGGCCACCATGTCAGACGTGACTTTGCTCCTCATGAGCCTTCTGCCATGATTGTGAAGCCTCCCCAGCCAGGTGGAACTGTGAGTCAATTAAATCCCTTTCCTTTGCACATTATCCAGTCTTGGAAATGTCTTTATTGGCAGTGTAAGAACAGACTAATACACTCCATTTCATAAAGAAGGGAACTGAGGCACAGAAATATTGAATAAACTTGTCTAAAGACAAGGTGGTAATAATACCCAGGCAGCCCAGCCCCAGATCCCACACTCTTAGCAACTGGATTCCCATACCCTTGATACAATAGACCTTTAGACCTCAACCTCTTTACAGCTTGGGTTCCATGAAGCTCTGACTATATGATTAGGTCAGAGGAGCAGGAATTGCAAGCAAAGCCTTTAATCAGAACCCTTCACCAAAGCTTTTGTCCTTTCTTTATCTATTCACCAGCAGCTCCTGTATACTGTGTTCTCATTTATCTCTTTAATACATACCACTTATATGATGTTTCTCCACTCTCTGAGTAGAGACTTTACAGGTATCCACCAGAGTACCTAATGTATATCCACCTTAGGCCTATGTACAGGCATTTGCCCACAGAAAGTAGATGCTAAATACTTTTTGGAAAAATTTCTGGATGAATAAAACATTTTGAAATGCTTTTCAACAGAACACAGCAAGGCTGTTTAATAAAAGAGCTATAAAATGCAAGAATGCTTACAAAGCAAGCAGAATTCAATATAAATATTCTTTGTCTTAATAAACCAAACTCTTCATATTTCTCCCCCTCAGAACCTTTGCACTTGCTGTTTCCTTTGCTTGAAACACTTGCTCCTTCCAAGCTTTCTGCCTTTTAACCTCTTCCTGGTCTTCCAAATCTCAGTAAAGATTTTTCTGATTCCTACTCCAAAACATTCCTTCATAGCATTCACTAGAACTTGCAGTTAATGCATTTTCTTCCATGGTTCTTCAGCTGATGTTCTTCTTGCCTAACAGAATCTAAGCTCCATGCAGGCTAAACAGACCATGTCTATTTTGTTCACCATCCCCTTCCAGGACACAGCTCAGAATAGGTACATAATGCATGAATGCAGTTTTGAAATATCAAGTTTACAAATATAAGGACCTTTGCTTTAGTGGGTATTTTTTCTTAAGTAGTGACTTAAGTAGGACATATTCACCATTTTTCTCTACATTGTGTGCAGTATAGCATATCTTCATGGTACCCCCACCCCACTGGGAATAAGTACCAATACTGCAGATTGATTTTGAGCATGGATGTTGGTCCTGGGTTTGAATCCTGGCTAATTAATATAATCAGTATCTTAACTCTCTACCACTTCAAAATGTTGTTTCAAAGTGCTTTGGACAAGAATGAGAACAGCATAGACTTTAAAAAAAAAAAAAAACTGGTAATACTGAGAGGATATGGAGCAACTAGAATTCTCATATTCTGCTGTTGGGAATCTAAATTAGTAAAATTTTACAAAGCAATTCATCAGTATCTGTTAAAGATGAGGAGGCACATACTCTAAAACATAATAAATACACTTCCATGTATACATTCCCCCAGATAAACTTTCATATATAAGTACTTCTCATGGAAAGTCATGTCAAGACATTAACTTTGGTTTATAACAGCAAAATCCTGGAACCAATTTAAAAGAATGAACATATTTAATATAATAAATTATAAATAAATAAATCAATCAGTAAGTTCCTACAGCAGAATGCTATGTAGGCATTCAAATGGGTGAACTAGATCTTCAGGTAGCAACAAAAATGGGTCTCAGAAATACAATGTTGAATGACAAAATCAGTGTATAGAATGGCAGTTTCAGTATAAAAGAAAGCAAAAGGCTGGGCACAGTGATGTGCACCTGTAGTCCCAGCTACTTAGGAGGTTAAGGTGCGAGAGTCACTTGAGCCCTGGAGTTCAAAGCTGTAAAGCACCATGATTGCACCTGTGAATAGCCACTGCACTCCAATCTGGGCAACATAGCAAGACCCTGTATCTAAAAAAGAAAGAAAGAAAGACTATGTAGACGTGGCACTGGTCACTGCACACAGCCTGCAGCATGGTGGTTGCATCTAGAGAAAGAAGATGGAAAAGAATGAGAACAGAGCTTCTTCAGAGGAGACTTCGACTGTATCTATAGTGTCATTTCTTTCTTTAAAGAAAGCTGAAGTAAATATGGCAAAATGTTAAAATTTGTTAAATCTGAGTGATGAGTACACCAGGTTTTGCAGGTGTGTTTATTATAAGACATTTTTACATGGGAACCATTGTATAACATTTTAAACGGCTACCAAGAAAGGAAGAGAGACAGAGAGAGACTGAGAGAAAGATCTGGATTCTAGCTCTGCCATTGGACTTCAGACAAGGAATATAAGCTTTCTGAGAACTTAGCTTGCAAAATAGCATTATCAGTGTTCAAATTTCAGGGTTGATTGTGAGAATGAATGAAAATAAATGTGTAGAATGACTTCTAGATATTATTCATTGGAATATCATTTTGGAGTGAGTCCCTAATGACTTTCTAAACATGCTTAATTCAGGGAGACTTTTTTAAAAAAACTGATCAGAAACTATATAGATGTATTTTCAAAACAAATATGACCCCACAAAAAATAATACATTGCTGCTGTTCGTGCAAAAACTATATATGAGGTTTGCAAAAGTAATTGCGGTTTTGCCCGTTACTTTTGCACCAACCTGATACATGCACATTGTATGGACATATATAAGCATAGATTATTTATTAACTGTAGTTTCCCTGAGGGAGGGGAATTTTGATGTTTGGAGAACAAGAGTAGAAGGAAAAAGTACTTTTCCTTGTTATTATTTTTGATTATGTATGTGTATGTAGATTACCTATTCCAAAAATAAATGCAATTTATTTTTAAATTAATCTGAAGGTCACAATCTTCTCTGCACCTCCAATTTTAAATCTACTTAAAAAGGAAAGATCCTAAAATCCAAGCTCTGAAGAGGTTCTTAAGAGGTTATATGGTCCAGTCTGTTTCCCGAACACATATAGCAAGAAATGCCACCTCAGCCCCAAATTCTTCATGCAACTGAACACAAGAAAGAGCATGAGATGTGGGATCAGGAGATCCTATTACCATGAATTATCAACTGTGTGGCTCTAAGCAAGTTGCTTAAACTCTCAGAGCCCCAGTTTCATTCCTAAGATGAGGATAATGGCGGCACCACCTCTCACGGTTGTGTGAAGAGAATGGCGGCTTCACCTCTCACGGTTGTGTAAAGAGAACTCCGGCATCACCTCTCATGGTTGTGTGAGGAGAATGGCGACTCCAACTCTCATGGTTGTGTGAGGAGAATGGCAACACCACCTCTCATGGTTGTGTGAGTCTCTCAGAGCCCCAGCTTCATTCCTAAGATGAGGATAATGGCAGCACCACCTCTCACAGTCGTGTGAAGAGAATGGTGGCACCACCTCCCATTGTTGTGTGAGGAAAATGGCGGCAACACCACTCATGGCTGTGTGAGGAGAATGGCGGCACCTGTTCTCATGGCTGTGTGAGGCTCTCAGAGCCCCAGTTTCATTTCTAAGATGAGGGGAATGGAGGCACCTCCTCTCATGGTTGTGTTAGAATATAAGCACAACTTTAAAATAGTATCCACGTGTTTGTATGAGGTGCTATTTGTAATGCCGAGGTTGTCCCTCAAAAGCATTGATTCAATCATTTTGACTTCCATGGGAGTGAACAATAAACATATGCCTAGGGCCCCAATAGGAGCCAATGAAGTCATCTTTGCTTCAGAGCTAAACCAGTTTTTCTTCTCTCCACAGCAAATATCTTGACAGTGATCATCCTCTCCCAGCTGGTGGCAAGAAGGCAGAAATCCTCCTACAACTATCTCTTGGCACTCGCTGCTGCTGACATCTTAGTCCTCTTTTTCATAGTGTTTGTGGACTTCCTGTTGGAAGATTTCATCTTGAACATGCAGATGCCTCAAGTCCCCGACAAGATCATAGAAGTGCTGGAATTCTCATCCATCCACACCTCCATATGGATTACTGTTCCATTGACCATTGACAGGTATATCGCTGTCTGCCACCCACTCAAGTACCACACGGTCTCATACCCAGCACGCACCCGGAAAGTCATTGTAAGTGTTTACATCACCTGCTTCCTGACCAGCATCCCCTATTACTGGTGGCCCAACATCTGGACTGAAGACTACATCAGCACCTCTGTGCATCACGTCCTAATCTGGATCCACTGCTTCACCGTCTACCTGGTGCCCTGCTCCATCTTCTTCATCTTGAACTCAATCATTGTGTACAAGCTCAGGAGGAAGAGCAATTTTCGTCTCCGTGGCTACTCCACGGGGAAGACCACTGCCATCTTGTTCACCATTACCTCCATCTTTGCCACACTTTGGGCCCCCCGCATCATCATGATTCTTTACCACCTCTATGGGGCGCCCATCCAGAACCGCTGGCTGGTGCACATCATGTCCGACATTGCCAACATGCTAGCCCTTCTGAACACAGCCATCAACTTCTTCCTCTATTGCTTCATCAGCAAGCGGTTCCGCACCATGGCAGCCGCCACGCTCAAGGCCTTCTTCAAGTGCCAGAAGCAACCTGTACAGTTCTACACCAATCATAACTTTTCCATAACAAGTAGCCCCTGGATCTCACCGGCAAACTCACACTGCATCAAGATGCTGGTGTACCAGTATGACAAAAATGGAAAACCTATAAAAGTATCCCCGTGATTCCCTAGGTGTGGCAACTACTGCCTCTGTCTAATCCATTTCCAGATGGGAAGGTGTCCCATCCTACGGCTGAGCAGCTCTCCTTAAGAGTGCTAATCCAATTTCCTGTCTCTGGCAGACTGGGCAATTCTCAGACTGGTAGATGAGAAGAGATGGAAGAGAAGAAAGGAGAGCATAAAGCTTATTTTTACTTATGCATTTATTTCCACAGATTCACATTGACAGCGAAAGTTCCTACCAGTTTGAAGATGCCATTGGAGCTTGTGTCATCATCCTGTGACCAGTTAGGACACAAAGTAGAGAAATAGTCTGTGATTTTGCGCTGGTACCATCCACAGTCACTGGGAACCCTTCATTTATGTGACTTACCAAACCCCAGTAGCACATAGCTGAGCCTGCACTCTTCTTCCAAGAGCTGAGGTCATTCATCACTTCCCTGTGCTGTTCCCAGGAGCTAACAATAATGACCGTTTCAGGATTTTTTTCAAGGTGCCCTTTGTCCTAGAGAGGCTTGTGGTCTTGAAGTGGCCCTGGCACTCCTAGCTTCAGAATGACACTGTGGGAATAGAAGAGTATTGGATCTCACCCAAACTCTGGCCAGAGCTGCTTCAGGAAATCTCCAAACCCACATAGCTGTGACCTCAAACCTGGGGTCTAAGAGGCAGTTTTCTATTTATCATTATGTATAGATTTTCTCTATCTCCTCCAAAACAAAGACCCTGCCTGGTGCGCAGGAGGAAAGGAGGAATTCTTGAGCCCAGAAAAACAAAAAAATAAGCCCACACTTGCCATTGTTTCAACCCATTCCTGTGTCAGCTGCATACAATCCCGTTACTCAAAATTGCTTCTTGTTATGGTATCACTCAAGCTTCCTAGAGAAGCTCAAGCCTGTCGAGTTGCCAACCCTGCCTCCTTGCTTGCTGAGGCCCTCACCAAATTGTTTTATTTGAAGTGACTTCCGAACTGAATTTAATATTCAAGGGTCAGGAACTGCATCTCTGCGGGTATGAGAGGAGGTGTTCTCAGCTCTGCCTCACAGCCCAGCTGGCATTGCCATTTCGCCACAAACACAGACACAAAAGGTGCCCATGCTGACGCCTAGTCTGCCCTTTGACGCACATGGCTTAAAAGGGTGGTGCCAGTTCTTGGTAAAGCTATTTAACCCAGATCCTTTGTAAAATGATAAAATATAAGTGTGTTTATTTATTCTACCCTTGCCTGTCCAAGGCAAGAACACTTCTAGGATGTAATAAATAGGGGCATCCCTGGAAATTGCTACTTATGTGTGCACCACACACACACACACACACACACACACACACACGCACACACACACGATTATATTCCTTTTATTTAGCTTTTCTTTTTTTTTTTTTTAACTTCTCTCTGACTCCCAGTATTCGAATTCATCCCTGTTTTAGAATAAATCTGCCAAAATGACTTTGAAATTACATGATATTTTTGGTGACCAAACAAACAGCAGACAGTCCACCTGAAATATCTAGTTCCTCAGGCTGGATTTTTACTGCATTTTGTCCCTAAGTTGAAAGACATGTCTATCTTTTTTAAGGGAATTTTCAATAAATGAATGGGGTAAGAAAAGGCCCCATGGCAACACAAACCCTAAACTTCAGCCAATGCTGTCAATACTAGTTCAATATAAACTTAGGTTATATTAGTCCTGATGATCCTAATTATTACCCCTTTTAAAGGACTGCAATAGAATCTCATCAGAGCCAAGGATTAGATTCTAAAGTCAGTGCAAAAGATAAAACCTTACAGAGCCAAAGTTACCTTTGCAAAAGATCCTCAAAAAACAGCCATGTTGGAGATTATATTCCATTGCTTTCAAAACCTAACACAGCTAAGTTTTTCTCTAGCACTGGAACAAGTTGTTGTTTATCTGGTTGATGACAAGGCAAAATTGGCTCTCATTTAGGGACCATATTGTGTGATTCTAATGTATCTGAGAACATTAGGACCACCCTGGTGCATCAAGATGCTTCCACTGAAAGAAGTTCATGGAAGTCGTCTGACTGAGGGACAGATCTCCCATCTCCCACGCTCCCCAGGGCGTATGCTCATTGAGTGGAATGGTAAGCAGATTCTCTCACCTCCCTTAAATTGCATTTCTCTCTGTCTCTTTTTTGCCAAGCACGTGTAATTGGACATGTGTTCATTAAATGTGTGTATGATGCAATTCCACCACGCCCCCTCATGAATGGACATTGACCAAAGGCTACCTATACTGAATATATATAGATATATATAAATATATTTATTTATTTATTTTTTAAACACCTAGCTCTGAAAAATGCTAGTCTGAGCTATACATGAATGAGTCAAAGTGCAATATCTACAAAGGTTAAGCAATTCCTTTTTGAGAACGTACATAAAATGAAATTTATGTATGTGACTCTCCATGCTCTCTGCTCCATGTTTTTAATTGTATGTAACAATTAATTGTTGATGTGTAGAAACTGGGTGTGCATTGGGAACATTTTCCTCTGACACTTTAATTTATTACTTCTCTTGACGAGAGAGGCTCTACCACGTAGTATTGTGATCTCTTTTCCTCTGAATATGTTTTATATTTTGCTAAATGATATTTAAAAGAGGTCCAATTCTCGAAGGCATTCTAGTGAATTGCTGTCTTCTGCTTAAAATGCAAATGAATGCCCATTGGGTTAGGTTGATACATATCTCTTAAAATTTATTTCAAATTATCTAAGGACTTTTAATTTATTATTATTTATAGTAATAATTTTGGACATCATGTAATGGGTTTTTTTGACTTTAAAACTTTAAAAACCTGTAAGCCTTTTCTTTCAGGCCAGTTTTAACAATAAAGCCTTGAATTTTGAAGCCTGTCATGTAAACGGCTGCTGCTGGTGGCACTAAAGCAATTGCCTTATCCTGGGTTTTTGTGGTGCCTCTTTCAAAGACGGTTAACTAGCTTCTCTCTTGCTAGATGATTTGTGTCCTTGGTTGGACATTGCAATGATGATACGCACCACCATGCTGTGTCTTTTTATTGAACAACTTGATGACTGAAATGTCTCATGGGGAAGGAAATGAGGGGAATGACAGACAAACCATAAAAGACAGACCGGAGTGGGCATGAACTTGTGTGTTGCGAACACCCTGCTATTGGAAAAGATCACTTTGCACAGTTGGTACCTCCTGGTTCAACATGGGGAGCCTACCAGACGTGAATAAAAGACTCTAATGTTGGCTATTCCAGTTCAAAGAATGGAATAGAAAGTTACCATAGAAAAAAAGCAAATGTTCATATTTTCTTAATTAGATTATATATTGTGTTTGGACTTGTTTGTATTATAATAAATTCTAATATGGTGCGCACTTGGTGTTTGGTATTTGCATCTATGTTCAAGCAATTGCAGTATGCTAATTTTTATTACTATTATTTTTAATTGATAAATCATAATTGTATACATTTATGGGATACAATGTGATGTTTTGATGTATGTATACAATGTGGAATAATTAAATCAGGCTAAATTAACACATCTGTCACTTCACTTATCATTTTTTTGTGGTGAGAAATTTGAAATTTATTACCTTAGTTATTTTGAAATATGCATTGTTACTGACTCACTCACCCTGCTATGCAATAGATCTCAAAATTTATTTCTTCCATCTAACAGACTTTGTGCCGTTTGACAAACATCTCCCATTCCCTGCTTCTCACCTACTTCCAGCCTCTGGCAACCATCATTTTACTCTCTACTTCTATGAGTTTGACTCTTTTGGATTCCATATATAAGTGAAATCATATAGTATTTTTTCCTTCTGTGCCTGGTTCATTTCACTAAGCATGATATCCTCCAAATTGCACAATGCTGGTTAAAACATTTAACATTTAAGTGGACATCTTTCTTATACATTGTGCTGGGTGCTAGAATAAAACCAGAGTTCCACCTGACTCCTGGTTAGCAGATATACTTCAGAATTTAAGACCACTGAACGTTGTTCCCTATAATCCTAAATTAGGTAGTTTACTGGGTATAAATCTGAATTCGCTTCTGATCATATCCTCCGTACATCTTTGAGACAGTGATGGATGTATTAATAATCATAACTGGAAATCCAGCACCATGTCTAAGAGCTTAGGCTTTGATGTCAGACAGTCACGAGTTCATGTCCCATTCCACCATTTACTAGATGAATGGCCTTGAGCAAGTCCTTGGAGATTTCCTAAGGACTATCCTCATCTAGAAAATGGTGCACAATTTAAATTTTTTCCAGTTGTCTTCAAGGTATGTAGAAACTCTGATAGTCTGGAACCCAAGATTTGGAGTCAGTTATTACAGGCTATAACTTTGCTGGCTGTGTGAACTTAAGCAATGTTCTCAATCTCTCTCTGAGTCTCAATTTTCTCTCCATAAAATGGAGCTAATTACAATTCCAGTAGGTAACTTATAAAGTGATTATTAGTAGCAGAGTTTTTTTAAAAGCCTCCAATTGTACATTATTTTACAGGTGAGGATGCTAGGCCCAAAGAGGTGAATGAGCTGGGGCCTGAGTGGAACCCAGGTCACTCAACACTCCATCCTTTTCACTTCACCTCATTACCTTCTTTGCAAAATTCTAAGTCATTCCCTCAAAACATCACATTGTTTTTATGCCCATTTTAGAGTTGAGTATATTGCATAATTTTGCAACTCTTCAAACCCAGATCATCCAAGCATGATATATATATTATAACAGCCTCATAATTAAAACTCTCAGCTTGACCTTTCCTTGTGAGTAGAACTTTTTTTTAATTGACTCTATGTGGAATCCTAACCAAAGCTCTCAAACTTGCTATGCATTTTCCCACACAAACCACCATCAATTCTGACAGCCACCCACAAACTATTGTCACAATCCATCTTTGCATCAACTTGGAGAATAAAAGTGACTTCGGAGTTGAGGGGGAAGTGCAGAAAAGCAAAGAATTTGCTGAAAGGGTGGCAAACAGAAGCTGTTGGGCATGGTCACAGCAGCCTCATTAATTTTGTCCTCCAATTCAGGGAGGCAGGATAAAGGAGAGTTGAAGGAGGTTGAACCATTAAATAATAATCCTTTTATTAGTGCACTCAGCTAAATGTGATAGTCCGGCCTCTTTGGAGACTGTGCAATTAATCCCATGTACTTGCCAGACACAACAAGGGGGATAAGAGGCTCATGTCTACTGGGATAAATAGATACTGTGAATTTCCTGGGCTTATTGGCAGAATGTGCCACTGTCATGCCAAAAAAAAAAAAAAAAAAAAAAAAAAGCAGAGGAGGGGAATGTTCTGATTTAAAATGAGTAAATAGGGCCACAGGGAAGAGAGATGTCTTCTCATCAACTCTGCATGAGGAGTTGCCATGCCTTTGGAGCTTTGTTACCGAGAGAATGGCAGAATGACATTTCTCTCCACTGGAGATGGAACAAGAGAATGTAAGACTTCAACTGCAGTATGAGAGTTCCAGATTAAACCCAAAGAAGAAATCATTATAGAAATGTCTATTAACACCACAAATGATTTTCAGTGGAAGTTCTTAGAATCTGCTTTTCTGGACATATTTCAAAATGGGTTGTCGATCAGAGTCTTACATGGAACCAAATCTCAATCAGATGGTTTCATGAGCTGACTTTAACAAAAAATCTGCTAACAATGGCTTGAGCAAGATTAGGGGAACTTGTGAGAGGTGAAGCTTCCTGTGAGGAAGCTTTCCATTAGCTGTCGATGTACCTTGGAACTAGAAATAACAGGAAGCTTTACCTCTCCTAATGAAGCAATGAGAGGAAAGGATGTTAGTGGACCTCAGTGAAGTCTAGAGCCTAGTAGACCTCAGTGAGGTCTAGAGCCTTGGAGGAGGGACCTTCCAGCAAGAAGGGGCCACACCACAGTCAGAGATACGATGCCAGAGTGGAAGGAATGCCTCTCTCTTCCTTCCTTCTGATATCATGCTGATGCTGCCCACTGGTCAAGTTCAAACAGAAGCCAGTCAGTAAAAGACAGCAGATGGTGCAGTCCACAGTGGGAAGACCCCAGGGCACAAGCCAGTGAAGAATAATAAAGTGAGACAGGAAGCAATCGCAGAATAACCACAAAGGTTAAATTCTTCTTTTACTATCACAGAACCATTAGAAAGCCACAGAGGATCTTAGAGACTATTTCACTCAAAGATCAAAAAAGAAAGCTAAGGCCCGAAAGAACCCCTCATCCAAAGCTACACAACCTAGTCATGAGTAGATCCTCTTTCCAATGATCTTTCTGTACAGTTCCCAGAAATATAGAATAGATTATATACCTCTGCAAGCTTGCTCTAAACCTTCATGGTTAGAAACTTCTTATATTATTCTTTTTTATTATTATTATTTTTGAGACAGAGTCTTGCTCTGTTGCCTAGGCTAGAGGGCAGTGGCATGATCTCAGCTCACAGCTCACTGCAACCTCCACCTCCCAGGTTCAAGCAATTCTCCTGCCTCAGCCTCCCAAGTAGCTGGGACTACAGACATGTGTCATCACGCCCGGCTGATTTTTTTTTTTTTTTTTTTTTTTTTTTTTTAGTAGAGACAGGGTTTCACCATATTGGCCAGGCTGGTCTCCAGCTCCTGACCTCAAGTGATCCACCCATCTCAGCTCCCAAAGTGCTAGGGTTACAGGCATGAGCCGCTGCACCTGGCCAGAAGTTTCTTATATTATTCCTTAGCATCTCCAATGACCAGGCTTTCACCTTGAACATCTTTAGGGGTGGAGATGAAAAGAGTCAAGAGAGTAGGCACTCATTTAACAAGTCCCAGGCACTTCTCTAGTCATTTATTTATTTGACTAATATTTATTGAAATACACTATGTGTCAAGATCTATTCTAGGCATAGTGATTCATTAATGAACAAGACAGATAAGACCCCTGACCTTTTGGCGCTTACATTGTAATGAGAAAGATAGTACATAAGAAAGCAAATAAGATAATTTCAGGGAGTGATAAGTGCTGGAAATAAATAATTGTAAGTGACTAAGGTCAGGCAGAAATGACCCTAGATACATGCATCAAGGAAGGTTTATTTGAGAAGGTGATGACAGAACTGGAATCCAAATTAAAAGGAGACAGTCATAAAAAGAGCATGCTAGGCAAGGGGGTCAGAGAGTACAAAAGCCTTGAGATTGGAATAAACTTGGGTGCCCATGGAACAATTAGAAGATTAATATTGCTGAAACCTAGTGATCCAGGGATAGAGTGGTATGGAACAAAAGAAGGAAGGGATAGGGAGGAGCTGAATCATGTTGTGTTAGTCAGTTTTCATGCTACTGATAAAGACATACCTGCCACTAGGCAATTTACAAAGGAAAGAAGTTTAATGGAGAACTCACAGTTCCACATGGCTGGGGAAGCCTCACAATCATGGCACAAGGCAAGGAGGAGCAAGTCACACCTTTCATGGATGGTGGTAGGCAAAAAGAGAGCTTGTGCAGGGCAACTCCTGTTTTTAAAGCCATTGTGTCTCGTGGGACCCATTCACTATCATGAGAACAGCATGGGAAAGACTTGCCCCATAATTCAGTCATCTCCCACTGGGTTCCTCCCACAACATACGAGAATTATGGGAGCTACAAGATGAGATTCGAATGGGGACACAGAGCCAAACCATATCACATGTAGAGCTCTGTGGTCCCTAAAAAGGAATTTGGTGGGAAGCCATTGAAAAGTTTGAAGTAAGAAACTGATGTGATCTTCTTACATCACTTAATCTTCACAATTCTTGAAAGACAGTGTTGTTACCTCCATTACCCAGATGAGAAAACTGAATCTCATGGGGATTAAATTAAATATACTCAAGGTCACAGTGAGTAATTCATGAGTTGGTATTCAAGTTCAGTTCTGTCTGGCTCCAAGAGCCACTTCAGTTCAGGCCACTTTGACATGCTGTTGTTGACATTCCACACTCTCTCTCCTGAATTTGCAATTTGGCCCCATTAGCCTTTTCATCATCCAAGCTTGATATTTAGGCTAAAGTCATCTTCTAGTTCCATTAATGAGGAGTCAGAAATCATCAGTGCATAATACTATATGGTTCTATTTCATAACCCGACTCATGTGTCTGATGATATCTGGCAGAGCATTAGCCCTACAAGATGGCAGATAAAATAATACAGGGTCTACCAGCAGCGTTGGCATTTAAAAAGATGCATAATTATTTTTTAACTTTCTTTCACAATCTTCAATAATATTTTCAACATTATTATTTTACAAATGCTTTTAATACACAAGAGATTTTTAGCTCCTGTTCCTTCTCCAGCTTAGGCACTGGCCCTTTAAAATAATTGCCTGTGCTTCTGTCCAAGGTGCTGAAACTATTTGACCATGACTTTTGAACAAGAAGACTAACACCCATTTTAAGAAGATTTGCACTCCTCCCATAAAAAATAAATTGCGACAGCATTGTTTACTTTATGAAAATATTTAAGGTACAGAAGCAAGTTCCACGAGGGCCTTGCTCCTCAAATCATGGCCCACCTATCAGCAGCAGCAGCGTCACCTGGGAGCTTGCAAGAAATGTAGAATCACAGTGCCCACCCCAGCCTGCTGAACCAGAATCTGAATTTTAACAAGATCTTCAGGTGATTCATACACATATCAAAGTTTGAAGAGCACTAAACTGATGCACTTTAAAACTGTAGTTTTACACCTTTCGGGAGCTTTTGAAAATCTCAATGCCCAAGATGAAATCCAGGTATCATTATGTTTTAAAGCTCCTAAAATGATTTCAATGTGAAGCCAAGATGGAGAGCCACTGATTTTTTTAAAAGAAAACTTCACATCCCTACCATAAATGGAAAGCCAGTATCACCTACCATAAATAGACAGAAATTGTACAAAAAGATTAAAGACTATCAATAATTCTCAATACATACTATTGTGTGAACTTCATATCTACTCTCTTTTAAAAGATAGGTGTTAGGCATCTAGTACCACCATATTGAGACATTCTTTTTAATCTAATCAGAAGAATTAATAGAAAATTAGAAAGGCAAACTTTTTCACAACATATTTTAGTGTTATCAAAGTCAAACTTTGTGCTATCTAAGCCAACCCACACACTCAGTGTTACAAGCATTATACTTTGGGAAACACTGATCTATTAAATAAGGAGGCTTCAGAAGCTCTTATCTGCACTTTAGACTCACCTGGAGTTTTTATCAAAACCTATATTCAGACACTATTCCCAGATGAAGGAAGTCAGAACCTCCAGGAATGAACCCAAGTCATCAGAATTTTTAAAAACATTCCCAGGTGATTCTGACACACAGCCAGGATTGAGAACCACTTGGCTACTTGGTAACACTTGGTTAACTGGGAAAATACAATACAGCTCTCCAGAATAATCGTCATTTGGCCATTTCACAAATTCAGACTCTTCACAATTGCTTGAGAGTCCACAGTGTGTGCACATCTCACTGTTGAGGTTTCAGGGTGCTGATAAATCCTACCCATCTATCCCCCAATCTGGCTTTGGAACAAGTTGAGGAATAAAATGAAGGAATTGGCTAGTGAATATCAGCTATAAGCTCTATTACTGTAAGGGTGGATTGGAGAACTTCAACTTGACCCAGGGCCAACGGATTTCCCACCCAATGAGTTTCAGTCTTCAGCCAGGCACCCATGAGATAGTCTGGGACTTCATAGAAAAAAGTTGTGCAGACTGTTGCAAGCAGATTTTCTGCCTCCAAGTCAAGACTTGTTGGTGAAGGCAGTTCGCGATGGGCATCTAGACCTTCCTTTGGAAGCCAGGCATGGACCACAACCCACTTAGGGGGTCCTACAGGGAAGATGGGAGCATAGGAAGAATTCCGGCCTCCTAGGGTCAGGCTGGCCTAAGAAATAGGGAGGGAGGGAGGCTTATTCACATATATTCTGTACCTTCTCCCAATTCTACAAATCAGTCAAGACCTTCATTCTCCATTGGGAGTGCAGTAAAAGAGGAAAGTTGAGAGAAGTTACCTCCCAAATTCTTCTGAAAGATTAAGAACAAGAATTCCTAAGTAATGGACTAACATAGAACTACTAGAAAGAATATAGTTCCCCCTACATTCACCTCCTCATGACCTAGGGAATCCATAAAAGTGGCTCAGGGAATTCTATAACCTGCATGGAGGCAAACAGTCAGGTGTGCTGTGCAACTAAAATACTTAAAGAAGCAAGGCAAGGAATGATCCTCCTGGTCCTCTCAGCACCTCACTGTCCTCAAAGTAGGGGTGTTGAGTGCCTGTAAAAGCATATTTCTATCTTCAGGGTCAGAGATTTTCAGCCCTGGCCTACTCATCTCTTCCAGCTCTCACACAGTTCTCTAAAGGCTCTGAAATAAAAAATAATAATAATAATTGTAACTGACTAAATACAGACACCAAATAGCACTTCCAAAAGTGAAAAAATCGGTGCCAAAATCAAAGCAGTTACACATTCAAAGCACTGCAGCTCCTGAAACCAGGCTCCTGGTGTGAAAAGGATGTGGGTCATGCAGGTCTGAGTTCAAATCCTGACGCCACCACTCTTCACCTGAGTGATGTTGGACAAGTCACTTCCAGTCTCTGAGCTACTATTGCATCATCTGTAAAATGGAGATAACAATAGTACTGACTTCAAAACAGGGTGGTGGGAATTATTTATAATAATTTTAAGTATCTGAAACATTAATAAACTCTCTTACTATTTGGTTCTCTGTAATAGTGGCAAGAAGAACTTTGCCTCCTCTGGGATTTCTCTGAGAAACTGCATCCACTTTGAGATGATGAGACCACTCCCAGAAAGAAAGATTTTAGCAATGTCATGCTCCCAGCTTTCTCTCTTTTCCAAAGTAGAGAAAGCATATCACTCATTTCAGTCATCTAGTAAGAGTCCCTGAAAAAGACAGAACATCAAGAATTTGGAATAAAGAAGGCAGACCATCAGTCACTCCATATTCAATTTCAATACTATGAAATGTGGTTCCCCATTTTACCTTAGTTCTCTCTCTCCATTTCCATCCACTGCTAGTCTCTGGAGCTAAACTTTAGTCTTCAGGGTGATGTGATGGCAGCTGCATAAAGGCCACTTTCCCATCTCATCAGATAGAGCTAAGTGATATCCCTGGAGTCAACTAATAGCAACCTAATGGTGGGGGAGTGTTGATACAGGTGACCTGTCCCCACTATGTCAAGTGTGTCTCTAGGGCTCTGAGAGAGGCCACAAATATTCTGCAGCTGCAGACAAGGGCTTCTTGTTATTGTAAATTAATCTTGTAAATATCTGATTTCTAAGAAGCTGTAAGGAAATGACCCCCTGTTGCTAAATGTGTGTGCCTCAGCGTATTTGATTGTCTGGGGCATGGTGATATGCTCTGACATGGCTGTCCCAGCCAGGTCTGCAAGGGAAAGGCCATCTCCCTGAGGGAGAGTACAGGGTCTTTTCCAGAGAATGAGGTCATCATAGCATCTGTCATCAAGAGAAAAGGCAGGTCATCAAACAGGGAAAGGAAAATGAGCCTTGGAAGGTAGGAGAGAGGGCTGTGCTTCTTTCAGTTTTCCTAGGGAGGATAAGACAAAGGTGGTGCTGAAAGAAAACTGACTGTTTTTCTTGAAACCCTACTGATGAGGTAACCCAACTTTACATTTCACTGCCTCCTTAAGGTTCTCTTTGTTGGTTTTCTGCCATAGACCCAGAGCTTTAGTAAAGTCCTATTTAAACATTCCATCTCGGGCCAGGTGTGGTGACTCACATCTGCAGTCCCAGCATTTTGCTGGGAGCAGCAGGAGCATTGCTCAAGGTAAGGAGTTCAAGACGAGCCTGGGAAACATAGCAAGACCCTGTCTCTACAGAAAGAAATTAAAATATTTTTTAAATGGCTGGGCATGGTGGTGCATGCCTGTAGTCCCAGATACTTGAGAGGCAGAGGCAGGATGATCTCTGAGCCCAGGAAGTCGAGGCCACAATGAGCTGTGATTGCTCCACTGTACTCCAGCTTGGGTGACTGAGCAAGACTCTGTCTCAAAAAAAAAAAAAAAAAAAATCCATCTTCTACTGGTTGAACTGAAATATTAAATAAGAGGGTATCCCCAATCAAAACCAAAACAACCTTGGAGTGGGAACCCCCCAAAAGGGAAAGTGAATCCAGCACAGGGTTAGACCCCACGGTGCCATCACTCTTTCCTCAAAAGGTTCTACCTGTGAGAACCCTTAGATGTAATGGCTTATCTCTCTCAAGAGTGAGAGAATTATCTTACAGAGTTTTTAAATACTTCTGAGATGGATAAGCTTTACCAAATGTATCCAGTGACTCTTGGTCATTGGATTTCAAGATTGACTAGCCATGTGTCACTTTCCTAAGTGGCTGGAAAAGACCCCAAAGAAATGTCCCTCCTTCCATTGCCCTTCCCTAACTAACCACATATGAACACATCCTTCAGAACCAAAGTCAATTCTCTCCCAAAATTTGTGGACCAATATTTTAGCTTACAAATACCCATGAAAACTTAACAATGCTATGACTAACGAATAGTATTAGGAAAGAAAGTAGGAGAATAGGATGAGAACTCAAAAATTCTTCCAAGTAGCAAGACCAACCCTCACCCATTAACATCCAGTTGTTTCTTCTCTATTTCTTCTTCTACAGAATAACAAACAGTCTTGCTCTTTATTTCAGAATCCTCTTTAAACTTCCAGGGCATTCTTTTGGTTTTTTGTTGTTTGTTTGTTTGTTTGAGACAGAGTCTTGCTCTGTTGGCCAGGCTAGAGTGCAAACACCAGCAGTGG
Organism: Macaca mulatta; assembly: GCF_049350105.2. Taxonomy (NCBI): domain Eukaryota; kingdom Metazoa; phylum Chordata; class Mammalia; order Primates; family Cercopithecidae; genus Macaca; species Macaca mulatta. The sequence goes on along the minus strand of NC_133425.1, from coordinate 20,066,396 downwards.
TGCAATCTTGGCTCACTACAACCTCTGCCTCTCAGGTTCAAGCGATTCTTGTGCCTCACCCTCCCAAGTAGCTGCAATTACAGGTGCACACCACCACACCAGGCTAATTTTTTTTTAATTATTATACTTCAAGTTCTAGGGTATCTATGCACAATGTGCAGGTTTGTTACATAGGTATACATGTACCATGTTGTTTGCTGCACCGATCAACCAGTCATTTACATTAGGTATTGCTCCTAATGCTATCCCTCCCCATGTCCTCCACCCTACAACAGGCCCTGGGGTGTGATGTTCCCTGCCCTGTGTCCAAGTGTTCTCATTGTTCAATTCCCACCTATGAGTGAGAACAATTGGTATCTGGTTTTCTGTCCTTGTGATAGTTTGCTCAGAATGATGGTTTCCAGCTTCATCCATGTCCCTGCAAAGGACATGAACTCATCCTTTTTTATGGCTGCATAGTATCCCATGATGTACATGTGCCACATTTTCTTAATCCAGTCTATCATTGATGGACATTTGGGTTGGTTCCAAGTCTTTAATATTGTGAATAGTGCTGCAATAAATACATGTATGCATATGTCTTTATAGTAGCATGATTTATAATCCTTTGGGTATATACCCAGTGATGGGATCGCTGGGTCAAATGGTATTTCTAGTTCTAGATCCTTGAGGAATCGCCACACTGTCTTCTACAATGGTTGAACTAGTTTACACTCCCACCAACAGTGTAAAAGCGTTCCTATTTCTCCACATCCTCTCCAGTATCTGTTGTTTCCTGACTTTTTAATGATCACCATTCTAACTGGTGTGAGATGGTATCTCATTGTGGTTTTGATTTGCATTTCTCTGAGGACCAGTGATGATAGCATTTTTTCATGTGTCTGTTGGCTGCATAAATGTCTTCTTTTGAGAAGTGTCTGTTCATATCCTTTGCCCACTTTTTGATGGGGTTGTTTTTTTCTTGTAAATTTGTTTAAGTTCTTTGTAGATTCTGGATATTAGCCCTTTGTCAAAAGGGTAGATTGCAAAAATTTTCTCCCACTCTGTAGGTTGCCTGTTCACTCTGATGTACACCAGGCTAATTTTTATATTTTTAGTAGAGGCAGGGTTTTACCATGTTGGCCAGGCTGGTCTCGAACTCCTGACCTCAAGTGATCTGCCCGCCTCAGCCTCCCACAGTGCTGGGATTACAGGTGTGAGCCACCGTGTCTGGCCTAAACTTGCAGGGAGTTCTTAAATTGCACAATTTTCTTCTCTAATCCAAATGACTTCAGTAACTCTTACATTTCCTCTAGCATTTTTTTTCTCCAGGAGAATTGTGCCTCTTTCCAAATATACTGCAAGCACCAATACTGTCTCCACCACCCACAGATAATTTTATTGCTAGTATTCTATTTCTTTTATCTATTCTTCCTGAGTAAGGAAGACAACTTAATCAGGGGAAAAATTTTCAGATTAATTTAGATAATTTTAAACTAATTAAAATAAATCTAAAGCAGAGATTCTTCAGGTTCTTTTTGTTTACAGCCAACTTTGAAATACCAAAACTTTCAGGAACATGCTTGAAGGGATTAACAAAATCAAACCAAGTCTTTAAAAGTCAATGGTAATTGCAGTGCAATTGCTGCTACAAAGCAATCATATTTTGGTCCTTTTACAAAAGCATCTAGCTGGTTGTGGTGGCTCATACCTACAATTCCAGCACTTTGGGAGGCTGAAGCAGAAAGATTGCTTAAGGCCAGGAGTTTAAAACCAGCCTGGACAACATAGTGAGACCCCATCTCTACAAAAAAAGGTTTTTTTAAAATAGCAGAGTGTGCTGGTGCATGCCTGTAGTCCCAGCTACTCGGGAGGCTGAAGTGGGAGGATCGCTTTAGCACAAGAGTTCTAGACTGCAGTGAGTTATCATGGTGCAACTGAACTCCAGCCTGGGCAGTAGAGTGAGATTCCATCTCAAAACAAAAATTTAAAAAGCATTTGCATTTACTGAACTCATTATTTAGTGGCCCTTCAGCACTAACTGTGTTTTACTAGAAACATTCACTGGCCTACCTGTGACTTTTTACCTACTCCCAAAGTAAAATTCTTGTAAAATCTGTGTTAGTAGAATTCCAACAAACCGACATTTAACTGAGCCAAAGGAAGAAATAAAATGAGACACAGCAATGATAATCATAACGATATACATAGTAAGAGTCACCCTCTGCATTCTGCAACATGAGCATGAGTTTGAAATGGGACACATAAATCTACACCTGATTAAGTCTCTGTTTCCACATGTCTCTCAGAGTGTGAGCATCTCAGTTGACCTGGAGTGATCTCGTGCCTGAAAACATGGATTTTTTTCATGTAATTGACCCCTAAATACAAGCCAACTACTTCAATTGGTCCTCAATTGAGTAAATATTTGTTCTTGTGAAGGTTGTAAGAATCAAAATGGAGTCATTTGTGTTTAAAAAAACAAACAAACAAAAATCCTGATGAATAGCGCAGGGAAGGCTATGAAGAGAGGGTTCTCACACTTGAATTCCTGACAACAAAACTAGGACAAAAGACCCCACAAAATCTGCAATCTTGTACAAAGGCCATTGCAGCCTTACACAAAAAAATACTTTTGCGAGGACATCTCAACTGTCTGTCGAACCTCAGAACAATATTACCCTTGTTATTGATCCTTGTAGCCAAGGATAATTATCTCAAAACAATTACATTGTTCTCCTGCAGTTTTCCTTTAAAAATCTTTGCCTTCCTTTACCTCCCTGAATACACACCTAGTTTACTGTGGCATGTGTATTCTCATGGCAATGCCGCCCCAATTAAATATCATTTTTTTAAAGGGCTTCTCTCTGTTTCTTAGATTGATATTTCAATGCCAGAGTATACTTCTGCTGTATACCGCACTCTATTTCATTAATGATTTGATGGACTTTCAATGGCAATTTTTGTTATACTCAGTTCCACCTTAACTTGCTAATTTTAGAACCTTATCTCTATCAAGGGAAGATTTTTAAAGTCCTTCTTAAGTCATGCAGAATTTAGATCAGAAACACTAATTTCTCCTTTAAGGATGGTAAACAAGTTCAAATGTTTACGTGTTCCCAACATCATGATAGAGTAGGCATTGTTGATTGGGCTACTAACAGTTTTCCTGATGAAAATAGCAATTATCCTGACACTAATAGATTTCACATTTTACTTTTATATTATGGACATTAAACACCTTTTCTCTGATTGTTTAAAAAGCTTTTCAAAGATTGTTCAGATAATGACCCCACTCAGAAAATAATGACTAGTGTGGGAAATCAATGATATTTTTTAAGTTTTACCATTTGACGTAAATGACTCCACAGTAAACTAAGTTCTTCTTAAAGATATATTGTATTCATAACAGATAAAACCTTTACTTATTTGAGAGTTTTAGTATGAACAATTCGCTTAATGATCTTCTAGTTGAATTTGTAATAAAGTGATTCCAGATAGTGTAAAATACACCACCATTGTAAGCATTGTCTTTCTTTGTCACCACCATGATGTTACACTACACTTCTTAGTTCTTTCTTCCAGGAAGTTATACCCACTCCACAGTAAGTCCCATGCACACTCATCTGATAGACACTGATTTTATTATTATTATTATTATTATTTTGAGACTGAGTCTCGCTCTGTCACCCAGGCTGCAGTGCAGTGGCACAATCTCAGCTCAGTGCAACCTCCACCTCCTAGATACAAACGATTCTCCTGCCTCAGCCTCCCCAGTAGCTGGGACTACAGGTGTATGCCACCACGCCTGCCTAATTTTTGTATTTTTGTTTTTTTGTTTTTTTGTTTTTTGTTTTTTTGAGACGGAGTCTCGCTCTGTCACCCAGGCTGGAGTGCAGTGGCCGGATCTCAGCTCACTGGAAGCTCCGCCTCCCGGGTTCACGCCATTCTCCGGCCTCAGCCTCCCGAGTAGCTGGGACTACAGGCGCCCGCCACCTCGCCCGGCTAGTTTTTTGTATTTCTTAATAGAGACGGGGTTTCACCGTGTTAGCCAGGATGGTCTCGATCTCCTGACCTCAAGTGATCCACCTGTCTTGGCCTCCCAAAGAGCTGGGATTACAGTCATGAGCCACTGTGCCCAGCCTGATAGACATTGGTTTACAGTATATGTCTTCAGCTGTGGCTGAAATAAAATTATATTCATTGCTTCCAATTTGAGGGAAGATCTAAGAAGTTTTCTCTGGCATACCAGCTGAAAACCACTGGGTTAGATATTGCTATAAATGTCCTAGAAATTAGAAGGCATTTATGATATAAATCAGTTAACAGCAAAGGGGAAAAGTTGAAAAAAGCCCTGGTTAAGAAAGGGAAATCCCTGGGTTCTAACTGTAGCCCTGCCATTAACTGCTTGAGTGAAGTCACTAAATCCTTCCTCTGTTGAGTTCCTCCATTTATAAAATGAAAAAGTTGAATCTAGATAGATCCATGTATATGTAGGAATTTAGGATGTGATCAAAATGAATTACAAATCCATGATAAATTTATTTAAACATAAATACTACTTTTGTAGAAAAGTAGAAGGGACACTGTTTATTATCTTGAGTGTAGGTATGGTAAACTGACTAACAATCAAATTTTTAAAAAACAGTTTATTTGAGCAAACAGCAGTTCATGAATTGCACAACTCCAAACCAGAAGATGTTTGGGAGCTCTGCCAAGGGAATGGAAAGGGGAAAGTTTTATAGGGCAAACATAGAAGTAAAGCAAAGAAATATTTGGTTACAGTACGCAGTTGTCTTATTTGGTCTATACTGTTGAAAAGTCTCTAGTTATATAATTATAAGTTTTTTGGCTGCTTCTGCTTGGTTGAGTGTCAGTTCTGTTATTCTTTAATACAGTCTTTTATAAGAAATAGTTCAAGTTAAGTTTCACTTAGGTTTGCAAATCGAACAAGGTTAAGGTCACTTATTGAGACCAAACTGGCTTTGTTTGCTCAGGGATTCTTCCCACCTGGTTTTCATTTTAATTTACTTTAACAGTAGCTTTCCTTAGCATAACACCAAAAACCAGGGAGGAAAAGGAATGAAAAGACTAACAGACGTAATCATATAAACAGTTTAAACTCCTTCATGATAAAAGACATTGTCAATATATTTAAAGCAAGCATACCGTAAAAAACATGAACACATATACAAAATACTGAGTTCATACCTGTGTTAGCCCATTCTCATGCTGCTATCAAGAAATACCCGACAGTGGGTAATTTATAAAGGAAAGAGGTTTAACTGACTCACAGTTCAGCATGGCTGGGGATACCTCAGGCAACTTACAAGCATGGTGGAAGGGAAGCAAATACGTCCTTATTCACATGGCGGCAGCAAAAAGAAGTGCAAGCAAAATGGGGGGAAGCCCCTTAAAAATCTATCAGATCTCATGAGAACTCACTATCACAAGAACAACAAGAGGGAAACTTGTTGTTGCCCGCATGATTCAATTACCTCCCCCCGGGACCCTCCCATGATACGTGGGGATTATGGGAACTACAATTCAAGATGAGATTTGGGTGGGGACACAGCCAAACCATATCCATACTCAATCTGTAAAGAGTAGTTAAAAAGAAAAAAGAAAAAGAAGAACACCCCTGTAAAAATTTGCAAAGAATACAAAGAGGCAATTTATAAAATAAGAACCACCAATGATAATAAACACCTGAAAACACACTAACGCTTATTATTACTTAAAGAGATGCAAACTAAAACAACATAAGGTTGCTCTATCTTGCCAGATGTCACTGACACACAGTGTGAGTGAGCATGTGTGGAAATGTGTACACTCATACATACTACTAGTAGCAGTTTAAATTCATATAAACTTTTTAGAAGGGAAGTTAGCAATAGCTATTCATACACCTACCATTTGACTCAGCAATCCTAGTTCTAGGCATTATCATGTTTTCAGTTGTTGACAAACCATACACATATATTTGAACAAAGGTATTGCAGCCTTGTCTGATAATAGTACATTATTGGAACTGTTCTAAATGCTCATCAATAAGAAATGTGTTAAATAAGTTATTGTACCTCCATAAAACGGAATATAATGAAGCTATTTGAAAATAATGAGTTAGATCTGTATGTACTCTTGGCCAAGATATCTACCTTAGATTTTTAAGTGAAAATAGTATGTATAGTATAATTCCATCTTGTTTTAAAAGAATTTTCACTATCTAAATTGTAAATATCTGATTCAATGAAGGTTTTTCAATGATTATTGATATGGCTGGGATCTGTGTTCCCACTCAAATATCAGGGTCAATTGCAATCCTCAGTGTTAAAGGTGAGGCCTGGTGGGAGCTGATTGGAACTTTCATGAATGGTTTAGCACTATCCCCTTGGTGCTGTTCTCATGATAGTGAGTGAGTGAGTTCATACGAGATCTGTTTAAGAGCATATGGCACCTCCCCACTCTCTCTTCCTCCTGCTTCATCCAGCAATGTAAGACATGCCTGCTTCCACTTCATCTTCTGCTGTGATTGTAAGTTTCCTGAGGCCTCCCCAGAAGCAGAAGCCACTGTGCTTCCTATACCATGAGCCAATTAAACCTCTTTTATTTATAAATTGCCCAGTCTCAGGTATTTCTTTACAGCAGTGCAAGGATGGACTAATACAATTATACATCAATTTTATTATCAGAAAACAGCATTTACACTTCATAAAATAAAACAAAAGGGTTTTCTTCTAGATGATTTATGCATAAGTATGAAAAGGAGGCTATTGAATCCTGGAATAAGTTCATATTACTCAGGAGAATACAAAATATTTTATTCTGCAAACCTTAAGCCCAGTACTTAGTAGTTGTACTAATTAAATAGTTTGGGGATGAATAGATAAATAAATCAATGGATGGATGGATAGATGGATGGATGGATATTGAGGTCACAAAGGCAGTTGGTTGTTGTCGTGGTTGTTTTATTTAGTGACCTAAATAATCCAAGAAAATCACTCTGAAGTAGCTGGTCCTCCAAAAATGTCAAGATTATTGGCTACCATGGCTTTTGGAGTCTGGTCCTTACACACAAAGACCTGATGAGGGATCCAGATGATGTGGACGGACAGGGCTTACAGGAGCTCTACTTAGGTTAAGACAAAATACTCTTCCATACATGGGTTCCAAATAATCCCTAAGTGCAGTATTTGATGATCCCAGAGCCAGTCTTCTGTGACTTATTCCTGTAGACATGAAGGAAATGCAGAAATGAAACAAGGAGACAGAAGGAGACCTTATGAATGAGATATCATGCCTGGGGAAGCAACATTGTTTTTGGAAGATTAACTTTTCTTTTTTGTTTACACATATGCTGCTAGAGCTATAAAAGGAATTAACTGATGACAATATTATCCCCAAGTCCAGAAAAGGCTAAACTGTGTAATAATCCAAATATACCTCTGTCTCACCATCCTGTGAACACAGAAAGAGCTACCTTGAAAATGTTCAATTCAGGCCGGGTGTGGCGGCTCACGCCTGTAATCCCAGTACTTTGGGAGGCCTAGGCGGGTGGACCACGAAGTCAGGAGATTGAGACCATCCTGGCTAAAACAGTGAAACCCCGTCTCTACTTAAAATACAAAAAAATTAGCCAGGCGTGGTGGCGGGCGCCTGTGGTCCCAGCTACTAGGGAGGCTGAGGCAGGAGAATGGCCTGAACCCAGGAGGTGGAGCTTGCAGTGAGCCGAGATCGCGTCACTGCACTCCAGCCTGGGCGACAGAGCGAGACTCCATCTCAAAAAAAATAAAAATAAAAATAAATTTAAAAAAAAAAAGAAGCCGGGCGCGGTGGCTCAAGTCTGTAATCCCAGCACTTTGGGAGGCCGAGACGGGCGGATCACAAGGTCAGGAGATCGAGACCATCCTGGCTAATATGGTGAAACCCCGTCTCTACTAAAAATACAAAAAACTAGCCGGGCGAGGTGGTGGGCGCCTGTAGTCCCAGCTACTCGGGAGGCTGAGGCAGGAGAATGGCATAAACCCGGGAGGCGGAGCTTGCAGTGAGCTGAGATCCGGCCACTGCATTCCAGCCTGGGCGACAAAGCGAGACTCCGTCTCAAAAAAAAAAAAAAAAAAAAAAGAAAATATTCCATTCATCCCAGTGTCTTAAATTTTCCATGGCTTGCCTCCATGTGTTCACGCAGGTCCCCTGTTCAGTATTTCTGGGAGTATCTGCCTGCATTTCATGCATCCTCATCTGGCCAGCTATCATCTCCACGTGGAGTCCTCCCTGTTCTTCCCCTCTTGTCCCAGGTTTTCCTTGTTGACATCTCCTGATTATGAAGAACTTCAGAGGATCTCATTGCTGCCATTCCTGACAAAAGCCACCATGAAAAGGTCACTGAGGGGCTAAAGCAGTGCCACATTCTAACCACAGGTAGAAACAGGTCCCTCTTCCAGGTCGGGTCACCTTGACACAGTGTTTGGATAAAAAGATAAAATTTATATCTATGAATAGGCAATTCCTAGAAGAGGAAACCTGGATGGTGAATAAAAATAAAAAGCATGTTCCAGTTCACTAAAAATCAGGAATGTGACTGAACATATCAGCAATTTTTACACCTATCAGATTTATAATCATTAAAAGAAACAGACAACCTCAAGTCTTGGGTGGATATGAAAAAGACAAGGGTGTTTGGTGGGAGTGAAAATGGTTACACCCACTATGAAGAGAAACTGGGAAATATATTTTAAAATTGCTGATGCATTACTTCACAACCAAACGATTCTATTTCCAGGTGTGTCCTCTAGGAAAAATAATTCTCACACGCATGCTCAAAGAGATGGATATGACAAGGTTTCTTGCATGATTGATGCATCAGCAAAAAGAAATTGGAAGCAATCTATATGTCCATCAAGAGGAGAATGAATAAATAAATGGAATATGGCTGGGCATGGTGGCTTATGCCTGTAATCCCAGCACTTTGGGAGGCCAAGGTGGCAGATTACTTGAGGTCAGGAGTGGGAGACCAGCCTGGCCAACATGGTGAAATGCCATCTCTACTAAAAACACACACACACAAAAAAATTAGAAGGATATGGTGGCACATGCCTGTAGTCCCAGCTACTCGGGAGGCAGAAGAATCATTTGAACCAGGAGGCAGAGGCTGCAGTGAGCCAACATTGTATCACTCCTGCCTGGGTGACAGAGCAAGACTCTGTCTCAAAAAGAGAGAGAGAGAGAGAGAGAGAGAGAGAATACTAGAACACAGAGCAAATGAATAGACTAAAGCCACAGGTGTCACCATGGATGAACCTCAAAAAGAGAATATTGAAAGTTGAGGCCCATGTACAGTATTATTCCATTTATATAGTTTCCATTCATGCATATATACATTTATAGAAATAGTATAAAAACATGAACAAAAGTGTACAATTCCAAATTTTTATAGTGATTACTTTTTGGACAAGAGGGAGAAATAAGAAGGCAATAAACACAAGGGACTGCAACTCTATTTGACGGGTTTTATTACTTTAGAAAAATTCTGAAACACACAAGGCAAAGTGTCAAGATATTTTACAGATGAGTATCCTTCGTGTTATCTCCTATGGGTTTCTGTGCCTTAAAATATTTTAAAATGATGTAGCAGATACACCATAAAGTAACCACAAAGTAAGCCATGTTCTTACATAATTCCCTCCCCTTGAGGGCAGGTAGAACCTGTAACTTGATTCAAACCAATAGAATGTGGCAAAGGTGATGGACGCCACTCTCGTGATTACTTTACATTATATAATTTTCTGCCTTAACTGACTAGAGTGAGAGACTCTTGCAGGCTTGGAGAAATAAACCGCCTTGTTGTGAAAAAGCCAGATGGCAGAAAACCATGAGTGATCCTTTAAGACCTAAGAGCCACCCCCAGCTGACACTCAACAAGAAGCACGACCCTCAGTCATACAGCTACAAGGAAATGAATTCTGGCAGCAACCTGACTGAGTATGGGATGGAATTTTTCCCCCGTTAAGACTTCAGATGAGAACACAGCCCAAGTACAGCCAACCCTTTAATTGCAGCCTTCACAGATGCCAGCAGAAGACCCAGGTAAGCTGTGCCTGCACTCCTGATCCACAGAAACTAAGACCATAAATGTGTGTTGTTTTAAGTCACTGTGTGGTAATTTGTTACACAACAGTAGAAAACTAAGACAAATAAAATATTTATGAAAAGAAACAGGAGTTCAGAGGAAAAACATAAAATTTTGATGATATGGTATCCAAGTTTCAAGAACAAGGAAGCAACTCCTGGAATAAATGCTCCCAAGGCTAAGACCAAGGTTGACAGAGAGATGTCTCCTTCGGCTTTAGCAGTTTTCAAGCAGTAGGCATATCAGAAGCTCGGTGCTAGAAGGTTGAGAAGTAAGTAGGAGAGAGGAACTGGGGACACTGGCCAAGAAGTTTATCAAGAAGGAACATTCAAGGAAAAAGCCACTCACTGCATGGAAGTATAAGGTTGGGGGAGTTTCACTGATTTTTTATAAACCAAGAGAAACTTAAACATGTTTGCTTGGGTGTTTCGAGTATACTTATTTATAACAGAATGGTTTCATTCAATGGCTCTAAACCCAGTCTGCACATTATAATCACCTGAGGAACTTTCAAATAGTCCCCAAACACAGCATATCCATACAACTGAAAACTCTTCAGCAATAAAAAGGAACAAAATACAACACAAATGTAGTAGTTTCACAAAAACAGGGATGGAACTAGAGATCATTATGTTAGGTGAAATAAGCCAGACAAAGAAAAACACACATCATATGTTCTCACTTATTTGTGGGATCTAAAAATTAAAACAATTGAACTCATGGACATCAAGAGCAGAAGGATGGTTACCAGAGGCTGGGAAGGGTAGCTGCGGGGGCTGACAGGGATGTGGGGATAGTTAACGGGTGCAAAAAATAGTTAGAAAGAATGAATAAGATCTACTACTTAATAGCCCAACAAAGTGACTATAGTCAATAATAACTTAAGGATACATTTCAAAATAACCAAAAGAGTGTATTTGGATTGATTTTAACTCAAAGGATAAATGCTTGAGGGGATGGATACCGCATTCTCCATGATTTGATTATTTCACATTGCATGCCTGTAACAAAACACCTCATGTACTCCATAAATGTATACATCTACTATGTACCCACAAAAATTAAACCTTCAAAAAATTTTAGAAATAAATAAAACTATCATGCTCTAGAAAAAAAACAAAAACAAAAATACCAATGCATGCTACCACATGGGTAAGCCCCAAAAATATTATGCTCAGTGAAAGAAACCAGGTGCAAAAGCCCACTACTATGTTGTTCCATTTATATGAAATATTTTTTAAAAAGCAATTCCATAGAAACAGAAAGTAGATTAATGGTTACCTGGGATTGAAGGTGGGAACAGGGGTTAATGGAAAACTTTTTTTTTTTCACCATTGCTCCATGAAACAAACTTTTGTCAACTCATTTGTCCCTCGGTCCTGGCTCCTGGCAGTTCACCCTAGGATAGCCTTAATTCTTTAGATGATCCTCGTGTGTGGCACACGTTTGAGGATTAACCACAGCCGCCCCCCTCCCATGGGTAACTCCGAGGCAACCTTGCCGAATGCAAACTGCTTTCAGGCAACCTTATCTCATCATCTACTTCTAGCCAGCATCCTGGCTTTGAATGTTTAGGTGTGCAACAGGTAACAGTTACTCTGTTCGAGTTTCAAGGGATAGAATTCAACCTTTCCAAGCAGGTATCTTTAAGTCCAACACACACACACACACACACACACACACACACACACACACGTGTAAAGACGCTTTTACCCACAAATGAATCTTCAGCCTTCCCCCCATAGTCTGGTGACTGGGGATGGGCTAATGCTGAAAAATCCAATTTGGGGGCCTACAAAAGTTACCAAAACAGTCTAGCACCTCCCTTTAGAATATGGGAAGGCTTGGCCTCTATTACTCACAGGTCTGGGGACTTATCCAAAATTCGAAGACAAGAATACTCTAGTTTTAACATCCTAAAATATCTGTTTCATCTTGTGTTGACTAAATACAGCATCCCGAATGCATGATAACCAAATTGCAATTTAAATGTGCGTGTTTCTTCCAAGAAAAAGGCATGAGTAGATGGATGTGTCACATGGAAGGGACAGGTGAGCTCAAGCTAGGGAATGATAGCAGGAAGGCATTTCCTGGGGGAGAAGGTGATGATGTGTAAAACTTCGAGGGGCTTTCACTTGGATGTCATTTCACATAACTGTGCTGTGGTTGCCACGTTGAGTGGATGTATGCTCTTATGAAATATCATCATCACTACCCAGTTTTACTCCTCCAAAAACACATGTTACTCCAATATAACAATGCTCAGCTCACCAAACTGCTTCAACACAGGCAAAAATCTAAGAGTTGAATGGGTCAAATGTTGTCACATCCTGTGTGCAGTTCCACTCTTGAACCATCAAGCTATGGTTTGTTCTGACCTGTGGCCACATTTCTATTGAGGTGATAGTTCTAGACATGTGACAAATTTGAAGCAGGATTCTTCACCTTGACATACACAACTAGTTCTTCTCTAGCATGAGGGTCTGCAAATTCTTTCTGCAGAGAGCCACAAATAATTTTGGCTTTGCAAGCTGTACTATGTATGTTGCAACTACTCAATCCCTGTCATTGTAGCACAAAAGCAGTCATGGATGTTGCATAAATTGAATGAGCCTGGCTGTGTTCCAATAAAACTTTATTTGCCAAAACAGACAGTAGGCCAGATTTGGGCCATAGACTATAGTTTGCTGACCCTGCTCTAGCAGATTGAACTATTTGTCAAAACATAGGTAACTGTCCTCAAGAAAGAAGTAGGAGGTAGTTTGCCAAATAACCTTGGTTCTTTGGAGTCTTGTTTATTGCCCAATAAATTGTACATTTATAGTGAAAAAAATTTATAGACCCTAATAAATGTAGGTGGGAATGATCCAATACGGGAGAGAAGTTGAAAATGCTGGAGAGATTGGGGATGATTGGTGGAGTAAAGACCCTGAGAACCCAAGAGGGGGACTCCAAAGAACAGATGAGAGGTCTCTTGAGCCATAGAAGGGGAATGATGAGAGGCTGGGTTGGAAAAGATGGCACACATTTGACTGATAGTGTCCGTTACCATCTGCTGAGACAATGGTAAATATCAGGAGGCATGAGAATGGAAAGGGTTTGAAATTGCCTTTTTGGACAATAGGCAAGAAAGCTGAGCAATAGAAGGCGTGGGGACCAACCTCACTGAGACTTTAATTAACTCATTTTAAAAAGGAAACAAAGCCACCTGCTCACCAGGCAGTGGTGTTGAGAAAATAAAACCAGTTCACCAGGGTATTTAAGAACCCTGAAATGCGTGAGCAGGAAGAAACCCTAGAATCATCAAGGCTTCCAAAAATAAGGAATGACTATCACTGATGAGAGTTGAGATTGGTTTTTATGTGGTGCTCAGACATGACATTAAATAATATCAATTCACATAAAGGGGTAGTGCTTTCTTCTCCATTTATCTTTCTGATTGCCTCACATAAAAGTCTCCATCTGGCACAGGTAGGTCTATAACACCTCTCTAAAACGTGCCATTTTCCCATGTAACAAATCAGACAGACCTTCCAACGGGAAAGAGTCTCTGCATAGAATTTAATGTCATGGGTTTGTTTACCTTCTATTTATTTTCATGGTTGTTTTCTATTTATAGCCATTTAGGCTTTTTGTTCATAATATAAATATATGATAAAACATTTTACCTACCCAAAGGGAAAAAAATCATTACATCAAAAAGATACCTGCATTTATGTTTGTTACAGCACTATTCACAATAGCAAAGATTTCGACTCAACCTACATGTCCATTAATGGACATCTAAGTGCCCATGGACCAATGAGTAGATAAAATATGGTATATACGCAGAATGGAATACTATTTAGCCATAAAAAAGAATGAAATCATGTCTTTTGCAGCAACAAGAATGGAACCAGAGGCCATTATCTTAAGTGAAACAACTCAAAAACAAACAAACACCACATGCTCTCCCAAGTGGGAGCTAAACAATGTGTACACATGGACATGGGGAGTAGGACAGACACTGGAGACTGTGAAAAGTGGGGGATAAGAGGGAAGTGGATAATGAGGTTTTTTGTTTTGTTTTGTTTTGTTTTTTTTTGAGATGGAGTCTTGCTGCTCTGTCTCTCAGGCTGGAGTGCAGTGGCATGATCTCAGCTCACTGCAACCTCCACCTCCCGGGTTCAAGCAATTCTCCCGCCTCAGCCTCCCAAGTAGCTGGGACTACAGGCGCACACCACCATGCCCAGCTAATTTTTTGTATTTCAGTAGAGACGAGGTTTCACGTGTTGCCCAGGCTGGTCGCAAACTCCTGAGCTCAGGCAGTCCACCCACCTCGGCCTCCCAAAGTGCTGGGAGTACAGGCGTGAGCCACCACACCCAGCCAAGAAATTATTTAATGGGTACAGCATACATTATTCAGGTGACGGATACATTAAAAGCCCAGACTTCACCACTATCTAATATATCAACATAACAAAACTGCACTTGTACCCTTTAAATCTATACAAATGAAAAAATGCACATTTTTAAAGTAAATTTAAAGCGAGGCATTTTAAAAGAAAGACAGTGTGTAATCTCCAGGCAGTACATGGACAAAGCCAAATGGTGAAGTTGTTTTAGGAATCAGGCATTACAGATAGGGGAAGTGATACCAGAAGAGGACACAAATTTCTCCCAACTCAAGCAGCGCTAGAGGCTGAGCTGGAATCCAATCCCAGTTCTCTCCAATTGCAGCCCTTTAGTCTTTCTGATGTAAACCACGCCTTGTTCTGACTCAGAAGTTTCCATTTATTTGCTCCGTATAGCCCAAAGGTAAACCCCATCCGTGACCCTTTTCGTCTCTCTTCTCAGAGGTGCACCTTGCAAAGTGCACCGTCACCTGTCAGCATTGCGGACATAACAGCCTTGTCCATCAGCTCTGGCCTTTCATGCAGGCAAGTGGAGCAGAGCCCTGACATGCCTGAGAAAGTAGCTGGTCAGGGGCTGAGGCTCAAAGAGCTGTGTGCCTGCTCCATCCTCAAAGCCTTCTGCAGAATCAGACGGCCCCAGCAGCCGCTGGCTCTGGTGAGAATGCATAAGAGAGCTTAGGGGAGGATGCTGAGGGTCGGAGAAGCAGGGGCTTATGACAGATAGTGGGAGCCTCTGGAGGCCAAGGGATCAGGCCCAGTCAGAACCTACAGGCATTGCCCACACTGTCCATTTTCTGAGTGAAAATCGCTGCTGTGCTATTGAACATGAATGATGCTTGCTTTGTTTGCTACATTTTCCCATCATCCTGGCTCATAGCGGACACTTAGACACTCAATGAAACTCTGTTACATGTCTAATGAGGGTGAACCTTGAGTCAGAGAAAAAGGAAGAGAGAGAGAGAGAGCAAGAGAGAAAAAAACACAAAGGGGAAAGGAAAGAAGAAAGAAATCTTCATGCAGGTAGAAACTGTCTAACTCTTCCCTAATATTTCTCCAACTTGCAGGACAATACATGGCACATAAAGAACCCTCAATAAATACCTACCCTGCCTCATACAATAATGACTACGAAAGAGTTACAAAGCAGTGGCACCTATACAAAATGATATGTAGGACACAGTTTGCATAGAGGAAACTACTTGTGAGTGTCACATCAAAGAAAGAGGTTTTTCAGTCTGCTTTAAAAATGAAAAAGCAATGTCAAGGCTATTGGAAAGGCAGTACAATGCGGTGGGTAAGTGGAGTCTGAACAACCTGGGTTTAATTCCTGTCTTGGACTTTCACCAACTAACGCTTAGCCTCCCTGAGCCCATTTTCTCATCTGTAACACGAGATTAACACCAACACTAAGTCATACAGTGGTTATGAGCTTTAAATGAGATTATATACACGAAGTCCTCAACATAGTAAATGGCACACAGTAAGTTCTCAAGAAATATAACTATGATTGGTAAACAATGAGGCAACAGTCACTGGCAGGAATGAAAAGTGTTCAGTATCCCCTTCCTAACAATGCCTTGTGAGTCCTGAAAGCTGTTTTCAGGCCTGCAGGGGTTAACCGAAGACACACAGTCATTCACACGTACATGCACATGCACATGCACACACAGCCCTGCCTGCTGCCCTTTGATCCCTCTCCCAAGGCCGGAATGGAGATGAAGTCTGCCAACTGTGCAGCCCTAATTGCATTTCCTTTCTGAAAGAGGGTCTGGTGCAGAGCACCTGCGGTCCAGCGCTACGTGACAGCGAGGCTGTCATGCAAGCAGCAGAGGCACAAGCAGCGTGCACATTCGGGGGCTCTGGGGCTCGAGATATAGCCAGTCCTGGCAGATCCCTGGGTGCCCCTCCCAAGTGCTGCTCCCGCTGTGGAAACAGAGCTTCCTGCACAAGGCTGAATACAGTCTGGAGTTTTGTAATTAATCTCCTCAAGAGCCCCCAAGGGCTGAGGGTGGGAAGAGAAGAGTCCAGACATTTTCCTGATGTCCTAAGAGGCAGGATACATAGCATGGCGGTTGAGAGCAGGGAGTTTTGAGAGGCAGGAGCCAGGGCTCAGAATGAAAGTGTAACATCATCGTCTGTGCAACTTGGGGCAGGTCCCGTGTGCTCTTTGAGTTTCCTCAGCTGTAAGGCTCAAGGCGATAACATTTGCAGGATCAGGTGACATGACGTATCTAATGTGCTCTTCCAACACCTCTCACGTAGTGGGTGCTTAATAAATTTTAGCCGTTGATTGTTAGGATAATTCATTTATTGGACAAACACATATTGAGCAATTACCATGTGTCAGGTACAGTTCCTGCTCAGAAAACATGGATGAACCACTTAGACTAAGTCTTTGCCCTTGTAAAGCTTATATTTTGGTGGAGGAGAGAGAAAGTAAGCATGCAAACCAATTAGATAAATTTAGCACAGGATGGTGCTCTGAAGGAAATGAGATGATGGGATAGAAGAACGACTGAGAATGGAGAGCCCTGCGTTTAGCCAGGCTGGTTAGGGAAGTCCTCTCTGAGACACTTGAAGGAGAATATGTTGGTAACTAAGGAAGCTGGAGAGTGATATGTTCCAGGCAGAGGGAACAGCGAGTGCAAAGGCCCAGGGATGGGCTCTCAGTCATTATGTAGAGAGATGACAAGGAAAGTCTCATCAACTACAGCTACCATTATTCACCCAGATTCACACGAGGGTCAGTACAGAAGGTTCCATGTACATGCTCCAAGGTTCTGAAGCCCAAAGTGTAGTGGGGAGATCAGCACCAACGCTCCATTAATATACAAATATTTACTGAGCATCCTCCACAAACCAGACAGTGGGCTGGATACTATGAGATACCAAGTAAATCAGGATGACTGTTGCCTTCTATGCCTGTGACCACCCTGTATTCAAGCTCCAAGGCCAGGGTCTAGAAGACAGAAAGTGCTCAATGAATGTTTATTGGTAGAAAGAACAAGAACAGTAACATTTGTTAAACTCTTTTTCAGCTCTTCGACACCATTGACATATCAGCTTATTTAACCCTCGTGGCAACTCTTGCATTAGGTATAATATTATTATTATTCCCATTTTACAGAAAAGGAAACTGATGCTCAGAGACATCAAGTAACTTGCCCAGGATTACACAGCTAATAAATGGCAGAGCCAGGATTCAGACCCTTAGCAGCCTGGCTCTATAGTCAATGTTCTTAACTACCAGCATGGCTGGGATTAGAGAGGGCTGTAAGTCAAATCATTGGTGTCCTCATAAGAAGAGACAGAGTCACAGAGAATTCCATGTGACTACAGAGGCAGAAATGCATTTGTAAGCCAAGGAATACCAACGATTGCAAGCAGCTACCAGGAACTAGAAGAGCCAAGGAAGGATGCTTCCTAGAGCCTTCAGAGGGAGCCTAGCCCTGCTGATACCTTGATTTCAGACTTCCAAAACTGTGAGGGGATACATTTCTGTTGTTTTATACCACTGGGTTTGCTGCAATTTGTTACAGCTGCCCTAGGAAACTAGTACACCTTTGCAACAGCCAAACAGCTGAGAGGACAAAAGACACTCGCTTCTACCTGCTGATGTTGGTTGCAGCTTAATTCAGTTTGAACAGTTGCATGATTCTGATGTTTAAGGTCAAAGCAGCAATTCACTCCACATATGGGTGTGAACTCTTCTGAATAATTAGGCAAGTCTTATATGGTGTGAGATTCAATTCCAAATAGCTCCAGCTGAACTGTCTTTCTCTGAAGCTAATTTTCCAGCCTTTTCACCTCTCTTTGTCCGTGGATTTCCCTTTCATCCTCCAAAGCTTAGGAGAGGCATTCCTTTTCTACATCTTAAATATAAAGAAACTGAGACAGAGAAAAGATTTTTTTTTTTTTTTTGAGACGGAATTTTCTCTTGTTGCCCAGGCTGGAGTGCAATGGTACAATCTCGGCTCACCACAACCTCCACCTCCAGGGTTCAAGTGATTGTACTGCCTCAGCCTCCCAAGTAGCTGGGATTACAGGCATGTGCCACCATGCCCGGCTAATTTTGTGTTTTTAGTAGAGACGGGGTTTCTCCATGTTGGTCAGGCTGGTCTCAAACTCTCGACCTCAGATGATCCGCCTGCCTCAGCCTCCCAAAGTGCTGGGATTACAGGCATGAGCCACCGCACCTAGCCAAAAAGATCTTTTAAGACAGTTACTTGTAGCATAACAGCATAATAGTTGCTACACATAAGAGTCAGAGTTTTTAAATGCAAACAACAGAAATCAACTGGTATGGTGTGAATGTTCCCCAAAGTCCTTGTGTTGAAACTTAATCACCAATGATGTGGTATTAAGAGGTGGGGTTGCCAGGCCCGGCGCAGTGGCTCATGCCTGTAATCCCAGCAGTTTGGGACGCCAAGGCGGGCAGATCACGAGGTCAGGAGATCAAGACCATCCTGGCTAAAATGGTGAAACCCCATCTCTACTAAAAATACAAAAAATTAGCCAGGTGTGGTGGGGGGCGCCTGTAGTCTCAGCTACTAGGGAGGCTGAGGCAGGAGATTGGCGTGAACCTGGGAGGCGGAGCTTGCAGTGAGCCAAGATCGCACCACTGCACTCCAGCCTGGGCAACAGAGCGAGAGTCCGTCTCAAAAACAATAAATAAATAAAAAGAGGTGGGGTTGTGAGAAGATGCCACCAACGAAGCCCTACCCAGACACTAAACCTGCCAGCACTCTGACCTTGAGCTTCCCCAGCCTGCAGAACTGTGAGCAATAAATTTCTGTTCTGTATAAATCACCTAGTCTCCAGTCTTTTGTTACAGCAGCATGAACAGACTAAGATACCAACTCTGGGTAATTTCCATGAAAAAGGAATTAACTGAAGGATATTAGTGGTTGGCAGAAAGGCTGGAGAACCAAGTCTAAAGATTTGGGGACAGGAACCATCTCAAAACTCACACCACAGGATTGGACCAGTGAGGCCCCCACCCCAACAGAGGACCCTCCAGACCCTGTCTTTTTGGGTGGGGGTCCGAGAGAGTTTTGTTTTGTGACTGGAGAAGCCTTAATCACCCACCTGGGGCCCATAAGATGGGAAATTCCTCAGCTACAGAAAGTAGTTTGCTTGGTGAGTGGCCAAAAATGGAAGTGTTTCATATTCAATATACTGCCATTCATTGTGCTGTTTGGAAAAACAGTCCCAGACTGTCCCATATGTCAACTGAACACATGGTCAGTGCCAGGCACTAGGAATACAAAAATGAACAAGAGACGCTCACTGTTCTCCCAGAGCCCATGTGAAACAGAAAAAAAAAAAAAAAAAAAAAAAAATGGACCAAGAAAGCTCAGCAACCAGGAGCCTGGGGAAGATCCCTGTGCTAGGAGTCAGGAGATTTGGGTTCACATTCCAGTCTAAGCTTGCCCCATGGAGCAATTGGAGCAGGTCTCTTTAGGTCTCAGCTTCCTCAGCTACCTCTATAATAGGGGTAAGGGCACGGGACTACCTACCATTAAAGGGTGATTTGGAAGCTCACTAGGCAGCCTGTAGGGGGCAGTGCTCTGTCAGGGTAAGGGAGTCATCGCAGTAGATTGGTTGTAAGACTGTCCTCAATTATCCACCCCTTCTTGTGTTCCTATTTGATATGATTTGGATGTGTCCCCACCCAAATCTCATCTTGAATTATAGCTCCCATAATTCCCACATGTTGTGGGAGGGGCCTGGTGGGAGATAATTGAATCATGGGGGCTGTGTCACTCATACTGTTCTCCTGGTAGTGAATAAGTCTCTCAAGATCTGATGGTTTTATAAGATGTTTCCCCTCTCACTTGGTTCTCATTCTCTCTTGCCTGCTGCCATGTAAGAGGTCCCTTTTGTCTTCCACCATGATTGTGAGGCCTCCCCAGTGAGTCCATTAAATCGCTTTTTCTTTATAAATTACCCAGTCCGGGTATGTCTTTATCAGCAGCATGAAAACAGACTAATACACTCTTTTTTATGATCTGGGTTTGCAACCACTGCCATCAAAAGGTAGACTCTTTCCCCATCCCTCGATCTGGACTGAGTTTACGACTTGTGCTGGCCAACAAGTGTAAAAGTGAGGGTGTGTCAGTCTCAAGGTTACGCCTAAAGAGACCTGCTCTCTCATTCACTGTCAGAACACTGCCATCACCTTGAGGACAGTCCAAGCCACCATGCAGGAGGATGAGAGACCAATGGACAGCAGCCCAGTTGTCCCAGCCAAGGCCAACACATGAGAGAGCGCAGGCAAAATCAGCAGAGTCCCCTACACAACCCACAGATATGTAAATAAGCCCAGCAGAGGCCAGAAGTACCACCCTAATGATCCATAAATGGTGGTTGTTTCAAGCCACTGACTTTTGGAGTAATATATTTTTTACAGCATTATAGTGGCAACAGATAATGGATATGGTAGTCCGCGCGGCTTCAGCATCCCGTTACTACAAAATAAGGTCACATTAACTTGCAAATAAAACAATTTAGATACTATACCCCATTTTTTTAATTAAATAGTACAGAAAGGGATAAAGAGAGATCATCAAACCTTTTCTGTAAATGGTCAAATAGTAAATATTTTAGACTTTGTGGGACATATGGTCTGTGCCATGCAGGCTGTTGTAGCTACTCGATTCTGTCTTTGAAGCTCAAATGCAGCCACAAACAATATGTAAACAAATGGACATGGCTGTGTGCCAATAAAACTGTGTTTACGAAAACAGGCAGCCAGCTGAGTTTGGCCCAAGGGCTGTAGTTTACTTGCCCCTGGCATAAAGTAAACAGCAAAACTCCTTCTTTTCCCTCCCTCTTCCCCTCTCAGAGATAATTACAGTTAACAGTCTCTTCAGTATTCGTCTAATCATTTTCTACATGTAAATGTCCTTTAAACACACACACATAAATGGTATCACACTATATCTGCTGGCACAAACTCAAACTTTTCACAGAGTATGTCTTAGATATTTTTCTATGTCAGCACTTATGGGGTGACATCATTCTTTGATTGCTGCAAAATATTCCATAGTAAGGATGTACCATGATTTATTGCAGGGCTTTCAGTGGTTTTTCAATATTTTATTCTCCAAATGAATGCTGCAATGGACATCCTCGTATAGATAAATTTTGATACACAGGCTAGATTAGTTTTCTTCATGACCTTTATTCAAAAGCATTTAGATAAAAGCTCAGTTAATGGCTGATATAATCCAGGCATTGTGTTGGGTGCTGGGGGATCCAGAGATGAAGCCACTGCTCTGCCCTTAAATTGCTCATAGTGTCAGCCAGTGGTAATGCTGAGGAATTTACTGAGCATTTACTACAGGCCACCCACAGTGCAGTGATATTTACATGCATCATCTCACCCAATCTTCACAACAAAAGCACCCTATGAGGCAAGTCCCATTATCAGCCCACCTTTACAGATGAGACTAAAGCTCAGAGAGATTGAGTCACTTACTCGATGTTACACAGCTAGCAATAGATCAAACTGGAATTCAAACCCAGGTTCCTGAGCATGCTATCTACACTTGGGAGTCAATTGCAAGTAGGAGCTCAAAAGAGGGAAGGACTCCAGTGACAAGGAGGGAGAGGGAATATCAGGCAAAGTGGGCACAAAGCCATGGGACTCTGAAGGCATGGGACTTCTGGAAACATCCTGCATGGCTAGGATGCAGAGGGAAGGAGATGAGGCGAGAGATAGAGGTACCACAGGGTCATGGATGGTGTCTCATCTTAGCTGAAGACTCTGAACTTCAGCCACTGTGCAAAGCAGTGTGGAGATTTCTCAAAGAACTTTAAATGGAGTTACCATTCAACCCAGCCATCCCATTACTGGATATATACCCAAAGGAAAATAGATTATTATGCCAAAAAGACACATGCACTCATGGGTTCATGGCAGCACTATTCATAATAGCAAAGACATGGGATCGACCAGGTGCCCATCAACAGTGGATTGGATAAAGAAAATGTAGTACATACACACCATAGAATACTGCCCAGACATAAAAAAGAATGAAGTCATGTCCTTTGCGGCAACATGGATGCAGCTACAGGCCATTGTCCAAAGTCAATTAACACAGGAAGAGAAAGGCAAGTATCACATGTTCTCCCTTATATGTGGGAGCTAAACATTGAGTACATGTGGACACAAAGAAGGGAACAGTAGACACTGAGAAACACAAGAGGGGTGGGCATGGGTTGAAACGCTACATATTGGGTCCTCTGCTCACCACCTGGGTGGCAGGATGTGTACTCTAAATCTCAGTATCACACAATATACCCATGTAACAAACCTGTAAATGCAACCCCAAATCGAAAAGTTGAAATTATTTTTTCAAAAGACTCTTGACTTTATTCTGAAAGTTATGAAGAGCCATTGAAGTGTTTTAAAGCAGGAAAGTCAAGATCAAAGTTGCATTTTTAAAAGATCATGCTGACTGTAGCGTGGAAGATGGATTACAGAGAGGGTCAGAAGGGGGCAAGGAGATGGATGAGGACTGTCCTCTCAGCCACACTTGGGGAAGTTTCCTTTTCAGGGACAACATTTGCCATGTAATTAAAGACAGCAGGGTGGTACCAGGCCTCAAAAATGGGACACGCCAATCCACTGACACCAGGAGCTCTGGAGCCCCTCAGAATGCCAAAGGCCAACTCAGTCCCCAATTTTCCCCAGGATGTGAGAGACCATGGCTGACTGCCCAGTGGGGAACCTGATTTAGCCCTGGACCATTTCATTTCATGTCCAGAAAGCATCAGGCAGCAGTGATATGTCCTCGGGTTGCCCCATCCTGGCAAGAGGACATCTTGAGCAGCGGCCCATCCATTTCCGCCACCCCCTGAGCTGACACACAAAGAGGCTGTGGCCCTGCAGAGAGCCAAGCCGCGTGGCCGCCGCATCGTGAGTCATCCCAGCTGGTTCCAACTATTTTCCCCAGGAGGCAGAGGAGTTGGACGGAAGTGTACCCTGGCCAAGCAAGAGACCAGCAGCAAGACTGCCAGGGGCTGCCAGCCGTGACCGAAGGGAGGATGGATGCCCACATCTACCCCTCTGACCTTGTGGAAAGAAAGACAGCAGCAGGAAGGACCTTGCTCACTTCCGCAAGGCTGAGTGGCCAACGGGTCTGGGTCTGACACAAGATACCATAGAACGGTGACCAGGTCAGGAGCATAAAGTTCAAGGGAGCATCACTGGGGGTTAAGGTTGGCAAATGAAACAGCTCACTACTTATGGAGCCCAGGCTCCAGGCCAGGAGCTGTGCTAAGCACTTTACATCATCATCATCACGTCTGCTAGAATACTTTATAGCTATTATTCCATTTAATCCACTACAACACAGATCAGCTTGTGGCTTGTCTTTGCACAGCCCATGAGCTAAGAATGGTTTTACATTTTTAAAGAGTTTTAGAAGAAAACAACGAAAAATAGGTAACAGAAGTCATTTGTGGCCTGTAAAGCCTAAAATATTTACTATCTAGCTCATTACAGGAAAAGTATGCCAAAACCCTTGCACTGGTTCAATTAGGACAAGGTATATATGTATGTGCACATGTTTGTGCATGTGTTTGTGTGTGTTCTACTTCTATATTCCTCAATGCCTAGAAGAGGTCTTGGCACATCATAGGTGCTCAATAAATACCAACTGAATTAATGAATGAATGAGCAAATGAATTATGAATTTTTATTATCACTCAATGAAATAGATATTACCATCAACCCCATTTTACTGATGAGGATACTGAGGCTCACAGTGACAAAATGACTTGCAGAAATCACAGAGGTAACAAAAACCTGAGCTGCAATTCAAATTCAGGCAGTTTGTCATTCAAAGCTTGGGTTTTTTAAAAAGCACATATCCTAAAAACTGAGAATCTGGACTACGTCTCCTGCCGTGACTCTCAAACTTTCCTGTGCATGACAATCGTCTGGGATATTTGTTAAAATTCATGTTCCCAGGCCTTGCCTTCTTGGATTCTGATTCCATAAATCAGAATGAAACCCAGGAGTCTGTGTAGGGGAAGAGGAGAGTAAATGAGGTGGCTACCAGGGGTAAGAAGCTTTGGGGAGAAGACTAGGAGGGAATATAAGTGTATTAGCCTGTTCTCATGCTACTAATAAAGACATATCCGAGACTGGGTAATATAAAAAGGAAAGAGGTTTAATGGACTCACAGTTCCACGTGGCTGGGGAAGCCTCACAATCATGGCAGAAGACAAAGAAAGAGCAAAGGTACATTTTACATGGCAGCAGGCAAGAGGACCTGTGCAGGGGAACTGCCCTTTATAAAACCATCACCTCTCATGAGACTTATTCACTATAACAAGAAGAGCATGGGAAAGACCAACCCCCATGATTCAATTACCTCCTACCAGGTCCCTCCCATGACACATGGGAATTATGGGAGCTACAATTCAAGATAAGATTTGGGAGGGGACACAGTCAAACCATATCGGTAAGTTCCTGGTGTGTGCTGTGCAATATAAACATACCTCTTCATCTCCCTACAACATCTTCAGTAACAGGTCCATCTTCCCTCAGCATCTAGTGGGGAAGGCTCTCTCGAATGGGACTCAGGGCTATGTATGACCACTATAGAAGACCTATATCTGGGTTACAAAACTAACCACTGCAGGAAAGAGATTTGGTCATTCTTTGGGCAAAAGATGGATTGAGAGGTAGGGAGTTGGAAAAGAAAGCAGCTGATCCCTCATGGGAGCACAATCACATTGCATGTGGAAATCCAGATGGCACCAGGCCTGAGATGAAAGACACTTAAAACAGAGCTTGGGCCGTTTGGATCCAGAAGATCATCTTCACCAGAGTACAGAACTTTTCCCTACTGAGAACCTTATCGGGGGAAGAAAAACAAATTTACAATTATGAGCCACATCCCAGTTAAAAATCATTTTACCTCGTTTATTTTTTTCTTAAGTCACCTGATTTTTAAATCACCTACAGATTTTTTAAGTCATTCACAGTCAACATAATTATAATCATTATGGTTGAGCATCTCTTCTTTGTATGGGAAAAAGAGTTAAAGTAGAGAAAGGAAAGGAAAGCTGGAAAAGAAAAAAAGAGCAGACTGGGGCAGAACACAGAGGAGCTACCAGAGAAGAAAGAGACAGCCCAGGTAGAGCTGACACACCAGGAGGGTGGAGAAGGAGTCAAGAACAAGGACTGGGGGCTTTGAGGTCACACAGATCTGGGTTCCACCACTGGCCAGCTCTGTGTCCTTAAGCTGGGCAGTTAGAGTTCAATCAGGGAAGCAGAGCCACTAAGAGATACACAGATACTGAGAAGATGTACATGTGAATGTGAATGTGAATATGGATATTATCTTAGTTTGGATGGGCAGTTATAACAGAATGTCATCGATGGGTTGGCTTATAACAATAGAAATTTATTTCTCACAGTTCTGGAGACAGGGAAGTCCACGACCAAGGCACTGGCAGATTCAGTGTCTGGTGAGGGCCCCCTTCCTGGTTCATAGACAGCTGCCTTCTCATTGCATCTCCACATAACCGAAAGCGCAAGGGAGCTCTTTGAAGCCTCACTAATCTCCTTTTGAGAGCACCACCCTCCTGACCTCATCTAAACCTAATTACCTCCCAAAGGCCCTACCTCCAAACACCATCGCATTGGGGATTCAGTTCCAACATACGAATGTGTGGGGGGCACAAACATTTAGCAGATAGCAGATATGGATATAGATTTAAATTTAGGGTTTTTTAAGGGATTGGTTGCACACTTGACCTTACACAACTATGGGAATAGATTAAGTAGCCTCTGGAAGGCTGTTTTCTTTGATCTGATGCTGGGGCTTCAAGTGTACAGAGCAGAAAGTTCAGGGCAGGAAGTTCAGGAGGGTAAAGAAAATGGGGCTTGAGACCAGACTGGAGACCACAAGCAAGAGCTGAGGTTCTTGTAGCCTCTCACCTTGGTAACCCTACTATGGAGGTGAACACTCACAGCTGCCCAGGAGAGGGAGACACGAGAATCTAGAGCAGGGAAGCAGTTGCAGACCCAGGCACCACCTCACACCAACGAGGAGAGCCAGGAGGCAAGCAATGTGCATGAGCTGCATAATGGTGGCAGTTTTACTCCTGCGCTCCAATCTCCCACAGGAATCTTTCATAGCCCACTCTACCTGGAAATGTGAAGGGAAGAGGATTCTGGGAAATGTAGTTCAGCTCAGACCGCTGAACCATTACCAAGCCACCACAGCACTTAAAGAGGTTTCTTCCGTTTGGCGAGTTTGGATGAGGGCAGAGAAGTTTTGCTGTGGTTTTTCTTTTTTTCTTTTTCTTTTTCTTTTTTTTTTTTTTTTTTTTTTTTTGAGATGGAGTCTCGCTCTGTCGCCCAGGCTGGAGTGCAGTGGCACGATCTCGGCTCACTGCAAGCTCCGCCTCCCGGGTTCAGGCCATTCTCCTGCCTCAGCCTCCCGATTAGCTGAAACTACAGGCGCCCGCCATTGCTGTGGTTTTTCTTTAAGAAATTGAAGAAAAATTGTACAAACAGTTGCAGAAATGTTTAAAACAAGTAAAACAATGACTCTCATAAATACATGTCAGATATTTTATTTAACTCATTCATTAAAGAGAAAACCAGAAATATGCTTACGACTGATTCAAAGAAGCCGAAGAATAGACACATACATAGGTAATCAGGATTCCTGAAATAAATTTGGTTAATAGATGCAAAACTGCTTAATATCCGCAGTGCAATAATCAATTGCCTTCTACTAGACATAATTTATTTGCATTTCTACGGACAAAATTCATTTGTATTATCAGTTTTCTGAGAGAGTTGTACAATAGCTCAAAGACAATGCAAGGTGGTAATAACCCAGAAAGGTGCACCAGAGAGGACATCCAGCCATCCTTGCTGCTCACTGTAAGTTTTTCACAATTTTCCTGACACTCATAATTGCCATCATTCATTAATGACTAACCGCTCCAAGCTAATCCTAGGCATTAACCCAGGTAAACCTACCAACAAGGCCACGATGTTGTATAGTCCCAAATTTACAAGTGGGAAACTAAGGTACAGAGAGGTAGAGTAACTCATCCAAGGTCACACAGCTAGTACACATCAGAGCTGGCATTCAAGCCTGACTGTTCAACTCCAGGCTTACACATTCTGCCATCCTGCACCCAATGTGTAGTGACAGTTGCATATGGTGGTCAAAGGAAGTACTTTATCATAGACATGGTTTAGAACTTCTGGTCAATGTTTGGTGATAAGGAAAGGTATGCCTACTCTCAGTTTTGTTATTGCTTTGAATTATTTGCAGACAATGACACCCTTTCCCCCACAGCCCCTGTCTCCTGGTCCAGGTCAGACTGCTCCCATCCCACAAATCATTTCCACTTCTACTCCCATCTTTCCCCTTATCCCTGACAAGAGGTGGTTTTTACTGTTAATCTCCAGCTTTCTTCTTGCTTAAAGAGAGATGTTAACTGAGGGTGCATGTTGAATTTTTCAGGACACTAGAGAGGTTTTTAGAGGCTGCAAGATGGGAAAGGAAAGGGAGGGAGAGAAAGGAAGAAGAGAAGACAAATGGGAAAGGATGAGCTCCCCAACAGAGGGGGAAGAAAACTTGGTGGGCTGAACTGCAGATGTTTCATGGAGACTCTGATTGGGTTTCTGCTGAATGCTGTGCAATGTGAACCACCCTCCCCACATCCATAAAATCTTCAGGAAAAAAAAAATGACATTTTGTTAATGTACTGAAGTAATGGGTCTATTAGGGGGGAGTGTGAAGAACAGCAGCCCCTCTGGACAAACCAGCAAGCCTGGGTTCACTGATTTACAGCGCTGGAGGACAGATTCATGAGATTAACCATGTAAAGTGACTGACCAAGAGTAATTATTAAGTAAGAAAGAGAAACAGAGATAGGAAAACAGAAACAGGCAGACACAGAGACATATAGAGGCAGAGAGGAGATGGAGGAACGAAAAGAGCAGTGAGTTATTTGTGTAGGAACACAGAGCCAAGGAACACTCCCAAATGACTTCCATCCTGGAGACTTTAGAGCTGAACTAGCCTGTCTTGTGCTTCCCTGAACCCCCAGTGCAAAGCCTATCCCAGAGTGGATATTTAATGTTTACTTGAAATTTTTACAAAAATGCATGCCTCCCCATTTACAAGAACTCATATAAACAAAAGGATATACACTGGACATATTAGAAATGCTGTCTATTGGGAGCTGGAGAGGGATGAAATAAAAGGGAATTAATTAATTAGTAATAACACAAAAGGGAGCTTTGTCCACATACATGGTGGTAATTTACTAGGCAGGAAGAGGTATGACTAGTTCAACCTTGCCCCCTGGGACCCAGAAACTACAAAAGGAGGAAGAAAAGAAAAGAGGGAGAGAGGAGAGAAGAAAGAGAGAAGGAAGGAGAAAGGGAGGAAGGGAGAGAGGCTAATTGATTAAAGAGTGAATGACAGATGCCACCAGGAGTGTTGGAATGTTGGTTGGCTGCAGGGAGGAAGTGGGTTGAGAAAGCTTTTCTTTTCTTTCTTTTTTTTTTTTTTTTTTTTTTTGAGACGGAGTCTCACTCTGTTGCCCCGGGTGGAGCGCAGTTGTGTGATCTCGGCTCACTGCAACCTCCACCTCCCGGGTTCAAGCGATTCTCCTGCCTCAGCCTCCTGAGTAGCTGAGATTACAGGCGTGCACCACCATGCCTGGCTAATTTTTTTGTATTTTCAGAAGAGACAGGGTTTCACCATGTTGATCAGCTGGTCTCAAACTCCTGAGTTTGTGATCCACCCACCTCAGCCTCCCAAAGTGCTGGGATTACAGGCATGAGCCACCGCGAGTGGGCAAGAAAGCTTTTCAAAGTATTGAAGTAGAATTAAGACGTGGCCAAGGAAAAGAAAAGCTGGGACCATTGTCTGTTTCTGAGGAAAGCAATCCAGCATCTAAGGCATAGAATGAAAGGGAGGCTTGTCACTGAAAACCTTCTCATGCTTTTTGAATTTTGAACCATGTGGAATTATTACCTATTCAAATAAAAAAATATACATTATTTTAGAAAAATGGCCAGGTTGATAAATGTTAGGGAAGAGATTTCAAAGCAGAAATGTATTTCCTCCTTTGCCAATACTTGGGAAATTCTATTTTCTTCCCTTGAAAAGAACCAGAAGGTCAATGTTTGCCTCCTTCCCGGCCCTGGAAGTGATTGACTAAGAGTTTGGTCCTCTCTCAGGCACCTACCTAAGGGCAGCTGCGTGTAGCCATTCCAACTGGACACTGCACGGCCCTAGGAGCTGCCAAGCTCATCAGCTATAATGTGAACGGGTTCTTCAGTGTCTAGCCTGCTCAACCTCCTGGTGACACTTTTCTCTTTCCACAGCCTCGCCTTTTTTGAGGGCATGAAAGGATCATAACATTCATAAACCAGGAGCTTCTTTTCTTTTATCCAAGAGGGAATTTCTGAGTGTTATTTGTTTATAGGTTTTCATACGTGGAGAAAGCAAGCAGGGCTTCCTCCCGATGAGCTCACCTTCCCTCTGGCCCTGCACTTGAGTTCCTCGCCCTGGCAAACAATTCCTCACCACAAGTGAATTGACTCTGCCCACAACAGCCCATGATGATCTGAGGGTTTGTTTGCCTGCCCCGGGAATTCAATTTGAGGAGTGTATTCAGGCTAAGGGAGCTTGCAGCATCCTGGCCGCTCAGGATGTGAGGTTATTGTCAGGGGGTGAGACAACAGCTGCCTCTCCAGAGGCAAACGAGCAAACAGCACATCACGCTGCTGCCCTGTCTCCTGCTCCCAGCATAAAAGCCTCACCAACCAGGTTCAGCAGGACCCGTAATATGTTCCTGGGAAAGATTCCTTTTTCTTCCAGATGTCACAGTGTCTGCAACTCTACCATTAGAAAGCCATTGTTCACTGGCAGCCACCAGTCCCAGGGTAAAACCCAAACTTCAGAGGTTACAAGGTTCAGGGTGACCTGATCCTGCTTTCTCCTCACCAGTGCCCCCGACACTCGATCATTTGCAGGTCTACATGCTCTCTTGCTTCGTGGGTTTTGCACAGACTGATTCCTCTTTCAAGAATGCCTCCCCTGTAGTCCCAGCTACTCAGGAGGCTGAGGCAGGAGAACTGCTGAACCCGGGAGGCAGAGGTTGCAGTGAGCGGAGATTGTGCCACCACACTCCAGCATGGCGACAGAGCAAGATTCCGTCAAAAAAAAAAAAAAAAAAGAAAAAAAAAAGAAAAGAAAAGAAAAAGAATGCCTTTCCATGAAAGAAGACTGGTTAAATAAAAGATGGCAAACTCTTACAACAGAATATTGTGAAGCCATTAAAACCAATGATAGAGAAAAATATCTCATGTCATGGGAGAATGTTAAATAACCTTTGAGAAAACCCAGTTATGAAATAACATTAGCAGCTAATGTTTATTGAGGATTTACTCTGTATACTGCTCATTGAATCCTCAGAACGACCTTGGAAAGAAGGTACTGCTGTTACCCACCATATCAGAGATGAGGAAACAGATGCTCAGATGGAGACATCTGACATGTCTGAAATTACAAGCCTAGTGAGTGGCAGAGTTAAAATTTGAACCCAGGCAATTTGTCTTCAGTGTCTGCATTCTTAACCCCCACATAGCACTGTGTTGAGCAGAGTTTGTGCAGTGTGATCTTATTTTTGTAAAAGCAAAAAGTATTATGTAGAAAGAGGCAGACCACTTTAAAGCATGGCCATGATATGGACCAAAATCTTCAGAGTGGTTATCTGTGGAGAATGAGATTGATGACAGGTGATATCACAGTTAGGTTCCCCAGGAAGCAATCCCTGAGGTGGAGGATAGCCTGAGGCATGTTGATTAAAGAGGGCTATGGGAAGAAGGATACAGGAGGCAGAGCGGAGGGAGAGCTTGAGCTTTGATGCAGGAAGCTCTAGATCTAGAACAACCCTTCAGAGTGTCCCAAGTTGGTCCAAAGTGCCCAGACCTTGATGCTTCCTGATTCCTCAGTCATTGGATGTGAGCCATCCCTTGAAGGGTGTGACATTGAATGAGGTAGCTCTCTGCAGCCAAGGTGTGATGACGAATTTTATATGACAACTTGACTGGGCTAAAGGATGCCCAGATATATGGTAAAACATTAACTCTGGATGTGTCTATGAGATGTGTCTATCCAGAAGATATCCACTTTTGAATCAGTAGACTGAG
This sequence comes from Macaca mulatta, assembly GCF_049350105.2. Classification (NCBI taxonomy): domain Eukaryota; kingdom Metazoa; phylum Chordata; class Mammalia; order Primates; family Cercopithecidae; genus Macaca; species Macaca mulatta. Next base: position 20,034,676 of record NC_133425.1, on the reverse strand, counting down.
TAAAAAGGAACACCCTTGCCAATATGGTGGGTATCATCCAATCCATTGAGAGTCCAAATAGAATAACAACAACAACAAAAAAAGAGTGAATTCACTCTCTCTTCTTGAGCTGAAACATTCATCTTCTCCTGCCCTCAGACATCAGCATCTCTGGATCTCAGGCACTGGAACTCAGCCTGGGACATACACCATTGGCTTCCTTGGTTCTCAGACCTTTGGACTTGAAATGAATTCCACAACCAGCTTTTCTGGGCCTCCAGCTTACAGACAGCAGATCATGGAACTTCTCAGCCCCCATAATCACATAAGCCAATTTCTCTTAACAAATCTCTTTCTGTATATCTATGTGTTTATGTTCACTGGTTCTGTTTCTCTGGAGAACCCTGACTAATATATGAGGCAATCCCTGAAGGGCCAACAGCTGGAGCCTGGACACAGTCACCACATGCAACATAAGGTCCTTTCTCAAAGGGGCATCTGAGATGTGCAGCATCATGATCCCCACAGGTGATTTTAAATTTCTTCCTTTTCTTTGTTTATACGTTCTTCAATTAATGCATCTCACTGTGTTGCAAGGAAAAAAGCTATTCAAAGAAAAGAAGTCATCATTCTTCAACCACATCAAAGCCAAAGAAAAGTTTGGCTCTGACTGTTGAGGTGAACAAGACCCAAAAAATAGCACAAGAGTCCAAAGGCAGAGGATTGTGTCCTTCTCAGACAACAAATAACTCACACTGTCCCAGAGAGCTTGGGTGTAAATATTAGTTCAAAGTACTGCACATAGGTTGGGCACAGTGGCTCATACCTATAATCCTAGCACTTTGGGAAGCCAAGATAGGAGGATCGCTTGAGCACAGGAGTTCCAGACCAGGCTGGGCAATATGGCAAAGCCCTATCTCTACTACAAAATTAGCCCCGTCTCTACAAAAAATTAGCCAGGCATGGCGGTGCACGCCTGTAGTCCCAGCTACTCGAGAGGCTGAGGTGGCTTCAGCCAAGGAGGTTGAGGCTGCAGTAAGCCGTGATTTTGCCACTACACTCCAGCCTGGGTGGCAGAGTGAGACCCTATCTCAAAAACAAAAAAGAAATTACTAACGTGGGTTGAGGTGGGAGGATCATTTGCAGCCAGGAGTTCAAAACTAGCCTGGGCGACATAGTGAAAACCTGTCTCTACAGAAATAGAAAACAAAAATGATTGGCTAGATGTGGTGTTGCACATCTATAGTCTCAGCTACTCAGGAAGATGAGGTGGAAGGACCGCTTGAGCCCAGGATTTTGAGGCTGCAGTGAGCTGTGATCATGCCACTGCACTCCAGTCTGGGTGGTAGATGGAGATCCTGTCTCAAAAATAACAAAAATAAAAACAAAAACAAAACAAATTCCTGTGCATGGATTAGCTAGCAGGGCTCCAAATACAGAAGCTGACAGGTGTGTGAGAAGGACTTTGGCCCAGGGCCCAACTAACCAGATTATCTGGCCTTAGGGGCGCACATGTCTTCTGCCTCCCCTACTGCAAAATGAGAGGGCTATAGACTATTCCATGGTGGCTCCCATGAACCACACCTTTTAGTCATACCTGTTACGGACTGAATGTTTGTGTGCCCCACATCTGTGTTCCTTCAGCTGCGTGGAGGATGTTGGGAGCAGGTGTTCATTCTCTAGCACTTCAGGCTGCCACAATGGTGATAAAATGGGTCCAGCTTTAAATATATATATAAATAAATGCTGAAAGTTGGAATTCAGGCCCTTGTACCCTAAAATGGTAAAGTCAAGGAGATCATGGTGAAATGGTTCTGTAAATTCCATCAGTGATAAAAGGTGCTGTGTATAATATTATATATTAATACTGGTGCTGTTTAAGGGCAGAATTTTATGAATTGCATATTTCTTCTTATAAATTGGTATAGATTCAATGTTGGCACTGTAGTAATGCCCAAGGTTCCTGGCCCATTCCATCTTGTGATGCCACACTCTTCAAAATATGTACACAACACACACTAGTCCTTTCATCTGACTCCATGTCTTCATCCTTCAGATCTCAATGTCAACATCACTTCCCCAGTGAAGTCCTCCCAGACTCCCAGTCATATATTCCCACACCTACCCAGTCTCCCCATATTATAAAAAGATACATCTGGCTGCCTGCCCAGAATTCAAAACCCTCCCTTTTATCCCTCCCTGAGTCTGAGTCTATGAGGCATTCACACCTGCCACCTGTTTTAGGGCAATGGTAACCCGTTCCCAGCTCTAGCGGGTCCTAATTCATCTTAACCCATCAGAATTAGGCATGCTCCTGGCAACTGTTATTGGTTCAAGATAGCTCACATGATCTAAACTGGCCAATTACATTGAAGGGAAGAGACAGCCTGGGCAAAGTAGGGAGATTTTAGCCTCTCTCCTGCTAGAAGTGAATGATGAAGTGGTGGAGCCTCAGTTGCCTCTGAGAGCCATTTTTTACCTACAAGGAGAACCAGGATGAGGCCAGCTCCAGGAGGATAAAGCAGAGAGATGGAGAGAATCTGGGTCCTCTTGACATCACTGAGTTGCTGATCATTTCTTACTTAGATCCTACCCTGTATGTGAACTGCTCTATCTGTGTGATTAAATAGTTTATTCCTAAACAAGTTTTAATCAAGATTTTCTGCCATTATAGCTAAAAACATTCTAATAAGTGCATCTATCATAATTTTCAACACACTATTATTTTTGTTTGTTTAATTACCTGCTGCCTGCAGATTTTTTTTCACTATATTCTCTGTGATCGCAGAGAATGTCTTATTTACCATAGACTCCCCAGGACCTACCAGAGTAAACAGCTCATAGTAGGTATGCAACAACAAATATTTGCAAATAAATGGATAACATCATCTATGCTTTATAAATGGAAGAGAAGGGAGTGGGCGTCCAACTAAAATTGGGATATAACCCTTGCATAGCTCAACGGTGCTTCAGCCTCTATAGAATACTAATAGTACTAATGTACCTTCACAGCTGTTGCAGAATATAGTCATGTGATGAGGTTCAAGACATGCTACCCCCAAATATAACACCTTGGCATTGGAGAAAGCAGCGGAAGCAGGATGATATGGTTTGGCTGTGTCCCCACCCAAATCTTATCTTGAACTCCCACACGCTGTGGGAGGGACCCAGTCAGAGGTAATTAAATTATGGGGACAGGTCTTTTTCATGCTCTTCTCATGATGGTGACTAAGCCTCATGAGATCTGATGGTATAAAAAAGGGGAGTTTCCCTGCACAAACTCTTTTCTCTTGTCTGCCCCAATGTAATGCGGTGCCGTTCACCTTCCACCATGATTGTAAGGCCTTCTCAGGCACTTAGAACTGTAAGTCCATAAAACCTCTTTCTTTTGTAAATTGCCCAGCCTCGGGTATGTTTTTATCAGCAGTGTGAAAATGGACTAATACAGTAGGTATGCAACAAATATTTGTAAATAAATGGATAACATCCTCTAGGCTTTATGAATGGAAGATAACAGAGTAGGCTTCCAGCTAAAATTGGGATGTAACCCTCACCTAGCTCAACTGTGCTTCAGCCTCTATTGAATACTAATAGTACTAATGTACCTTCACAGCTGTTGCGAACTGTAGTCACGGGATGAGGTTCACAACATGCTACCCCAAGATATAACACCCTGGCATTTGAGAAAATAGCAGAAGCAGGAAGGTCACTCTCACTTTCCCCTCACTCTTCTCCCCTGAATCAGGCCAGAAAAGAATTCTCTGACATTCCCTTAAAGCAGGTCATAAGATCCTCATTCCAGAGATGCCCTCCCAATACCCAGAAAAAAGGAATGCCTTTATCTCCGATGACACAGGGATGCAGTGAATAACCTGAACAAACAGGCCTTGCTAAGTTCCACCCAGTTTATTACCATTAGATGACACCACCTTTGCCCAATCATACTTCTGCATGATTGTCCACTCCATCAAACCTATGCATAAAAATACATAAGTTTCCCTGTTTCTTTGGGTCTTCATTTCTGAAGGTTCTTATGTAATGAAAAATTTATATTAAATAAACTTGCACGCTTTTCTCTTGTTAATCTGTCTCTTCTTATAGGGGCCTCAGCCATGAACCTAGCAGTCGGTGAGAAAAGAAATCTCTTCTCCCCTACTCATGTTTTATGTATTCGTGAATTGATTAAGTTATCTGAAATCTAGAAATGTATATGTGAGTGTGTCATGCAAGTAAAGGAATCAATTATGTGGGTGGCAGTCAACAACAAGTTAACATTCACCATTATTCCAGTTATTCCTCAATGCACTTCTGCACAGACCTCTCCTGGCACCACCTTGAGCATTCTGCCTTCAGACCAAGAGGCATAACACCTCAGTCCCCAGAACTGGACATCCACAATTGGAATACCCTCTTCCCAACTGTTCTAGTTATATATTGCTGTGTAACCAATTGCCCCCAAACTTAGGAAAAATTATCCTAAAACTTTAATCAGCAAACACTTATTATTTCATCATTTCAGAAGGTCAGGAATGTGAAGAGGCTTAGGTTCATGGTTCTGGTTGAAGTTCTCTCATGAGATCGCCATGAGTTGCAGCTGCTTCTAAAAGAGCTGGAGGATCTGCTTCCAAGTTCAATTACATGGCTGTTGGCAGGAGGCTTCAGTCCCTTACCATGTGGGTCTCTCTATTAGGGCTGCTCATAAAGAGAGTGAATCAGGAAAGAGAAAATGTATGCACTCAAGGCAGAAGCTGAGCCTTTTTATAACCTAATCTTGGAAATGAAAACCTATCACCTCTGCCATATGTTATTAATTAGAAGTCAGGCACCAAGGAATAAATTTCAAGAGATCTATTATACGGCAAGGTAACTATAGTTAATGATGACATATTGTATTCTTGAAAAATGTAGAGGGTGGCTGTTATGTGCTCTTACTACAAAAAATGATAACTGTGTGAGTATTGCATTTGTTAATTAGCTGGACTTAACTATTTCACCATGTAGATGTACTTCAAAACATCATTTCTTACATGATTAAAACATACAGTGTTCTCTATCAATTTAAAAATAGACAAGTAAATGCATTTTAAAAATTTTTTAAATAAAAATGTTTTTCAGACTAATTCTAAAAAGAAAGAAGGAGGAGGAGGAAGAGAAGCACTAAGTCCAACTCACACTCAGAAAGACCGGCCTTAAGTTACATTTCTTGAAGGGAAGAATATCAAAGAATTTGTGGACATATTTTTTATATATATATATATACACTTTAAATTCTAGGGTACATGTGCACAACATGCAGGTTTGTTACATATGTATATATGTGCCATGTTGGTGTGCTGCACCCATTAACTTGTCATTTACATTAGGTATATCTCCTAATGCTATCCCTTCTCCCTCCCCCCTCCCCACAATAGGCCCCTGTGTGTGGTGTTCCCTTTCCTGTGTCCAAGTGATCTCATTGTTCAATTCCCACCTATGAGTGAGAACATGTGGTGTTTGGTTTTCTGTTCTTGTGATAGTTTGCTGAGAATGATGATTTCCAGCTGCATCCATGTACCTACAAAGGACATGAACTCATCCTTTTTTATGGCTGCATAGTATTCCATGGTGTATATGTGTCACATTTTCTTAATCCAGTCTGTCACTGATGGACATTTGGGTTGATTCCAAGTCTTTGCTGTTGTGAATAGTGCCGCAATAAACATACGTGTGCATGTGTCATACGTGTGCATGTGTCTTTATAGCAGCATGATTTATAATCCTTTGGGTATATCCCCAGTAATGGGATGGCTGGGTCAAATGGTATTTCTAGTTCTAGATCCTTGAGGAATCGCCACACTGTTTTCCACGGTGGTTGAACTAGTTTACAGTCCCACCAACAGTGTAAAAGTGTTCCTATTTCTTGTGGACATATTTTTCAAAACCACGCTATCACTGAATCCTTTCTGTCTTCCACTGAGTGCTTATCTTCTAGGATTAAGAGAGTCACAATTTAGAAGGCATTATGATGAGTGCTGCATCATTATCTTCATCATCATCATCATCATCATCATCATCATAAGAAAATTACCATATTAATTGTACCATTTTCAGGGCCATGCCAGGCAGTATGCTGACTGCTTTACAGACACTTAATTCTCACAACAATACTATTAAGTAGGTACTATTATTATTCCCATTAAGAGTTGAGGAAACAAAGCCCTGGGGCCGTTAAGTGACTTATTCAATGTTAAACAGCTAGTAAGTGTATAAACCAGATCTAACTGCAGTCTATGCTGTTAGCTACCACTCTTCCACTGCCTCCCATCTGCCAGTAAAGGTAACTCCACCTGTCCCAGCAACCAGGTCAGGTTCCCAAAGCCAACTGCCCACCGTGTGGAAAATTTAAAATAAAACGTTGAAATCAAAGTTCAAGAAGGTCCAAATCAGAGTATGGGAGGGTGGAAAGTTGCAATATACAGAGCATACTCCAGAATGGAGCCGAATGAATAAGGGAAAGCCATGCACATATCCTATGCATGCAAATATATGCAGATATATGCAAATGAATAAAAGTGGCCATGCTAATCTATGTAAATGACCATGCCTTGAAAATCAAAAAGGAGGATCAGCTTTTCAGAAGGCAATTTCCCCTGGTCTTGGCTTCTCTTGGTGTAGGAGTCACCACTGGGCAAAAAGTCAAAGTCTCTAGATTGAAAATTTTAAGAAAAGTTGTACCAGAGGTGACATCCAGATCTTTGCAGGAGTTCAGATACCTGAGACCCAGCTTACCTGAGGCCTGGATTGCCTGGCTCTCAACAAACTGTCAGATTCAACACATTAGCAAAAATCAGTAAAGAAAAATCCTGCTTGCAAACAAGCGTCCGTTTTCTTGTCCCATAGATATGTTAGTGAAAGATGAATTGGGCATCTATCCTTCCAAGTGCAATCACTCACGAACTTTGGTGTGTGTTTGAATCACACAACCAGGGTCCTTATTTAAAGTATACTTCGTTGTGTCCCTCCTGAGACCTCCTGTCAGCATTTGGGTGTGAGAGTCAGCCATGCTGGAAATCTGCATTTTTTAAAACACATCCCAAATGATTCTTGATCAGGAAGTCCATGGACCACCTTTAGAGAAAACTAGTATGTAAAAAACACAGAATTTGAGAGCAGACAGACTTGAATTTGAATCTCAGCATGACATTTACTAGCTGTGTGGACTTGGATTGTCGAAAGGTGACATGGTACCACCATGCTCATTTGTAAACTGCAGCTAATTTTATTCTCCCTCTCAAAGGGTTGCTGTGATAACCAGAAATATACAAATACATTTGACTCTCAATAACTAAATTAGATAATTCCTTTAAAGGAGTTGGCACAATGCCTGACACAGTAAAAACTCCATAAATATTTGGTATTATGATGATGATCATTCCCTGATGAAACGGGAAACCAGAGTCTCCCTCACCCAGAAGCCAGGCTGACTCATAAAATACTGACTAGTGCCATTGATCGGTGAATAAGCTTTTTCCTCCTCCCCCAGGAAGTGGAGCAATGCATCTGATTGGCAGATTGGCAAGAATCTGAGCTTCATTGGTCCATTGTTTGGGGGAAGAGTTAAAGTGTTACCACCTCCCTCTTCCCTTTTCTCCCTTTCTTTTCCTCCCCGCAGTTTTTTGGGGTGTTTTTGCTTTTTGTTTGTTTGTTTGTTTGTTTTTGGTTTTTGGTGTTTTGTTGTTGTTGTTGTTGTTGTTGTTGTTGGCCTTCTCTTCCCCTTTCTCTTATCTCACTTCTTATCTTAAGAAGTTCTCAAGTTCTAGACCAGGAGAGGAGAATTCAGGAGGATGATTAGGTCCACAGGTCCAAGCCATGTCCTCCCACCCACATTAGCCAGCAACAGGCCTGATATTTTGATCCCTGACTCCTGTGTCTGTTAATTTCTCCATCAGTCGAAAACCCATAGAGCAAAGAGGTGACCATCTGGCTGAAACCTCACCACCCAGTGTGTGCCTTCTGGGTGCCTGATCTCATGCCCAGTGGGTAAGTTCCCTTGATATCCATTGCCTCACTTGGCAGGTTCTCCCCGAGGCCAATTATTTGGTCCCAATTAATCATGGCAACCACACTCCTGCACTAATTTCAAGGCTGCCAGAACTTCCCCTCATGGAGCATCCTTTATTTGCTTGAATTATGACTTTCTTTCATCAATTCTTAATCAAGTGAGTTTATATGTGCAAAAGCAACAAACAGAATATCCACGTAAACGATACCTCAAAAAGAGAAGCCCTGGGCTCAGTCCATTAACAATTAATCATTGAGTTTTGAAGGAACTTTCAAAAGCACGTAATACGTGTTTATAAACAATACCACTGCCCAACCAGCTCCCGTAAAAACAGCAGCAACACCCCATGCGTGCAGACTATGTGCCAAGCACACTGAGTGGCACTTTACATACATTAATTATGGCATGTAATCCTCACAACAACTCCATTTGCAGAGGACAAGTCTGAGCTCAGAGAGGATAACAGAAGACAGTGCCCAAATTCACACAGCCAGAAGTCACACTTGGGAGGCCTCGGCAGTTGGATCACCTGAGGTCGGGAGTTCAAGACCAGCCTGGCCAACATGGCGAAACCCTGCCTCTACTAAAAAATACAAAAATTAGCCGGGCGTGATGGCGGGCAGCTGTAATCCCAGCTACTTGGGAGGCTGAGGCAGGAAGAATTGCTTGAACTCCGGAGGAGGAGGAGGTTGCAGTGAGTCAACAAAACACAATTAACGTGATGGGATGCCGTTTCCACATTGGGTTACAAAAGAATGTGACTCCTGTCTTGCTAGCAGACTCTATTACTTGCACATTCTAATAAGGCAAGCTGCCATGCTGGAGGGCCCATGTGGCAATAAACAAGAGGAAATGAGGTCCTCACTCCAACAACCACAAGCAACTAAATCCATCCAAAGACCACGTAAGTTGGAAAGCAAATCCTTGCCCAGTGGAGCCTTGAGATGACCGAATCCTCAGCTATCACCTTAACTGCAGCCTGTGCCACAGAACCCAGGTGAGCTCTGCCTGAATTCCTGAGCCACAGAAACTGTAAAATAATAAATGTGTGTTCTTCTAAGCCACTGAGTCTCGTGGAAATTTATTAACCAACAATAACTAATACACCATTCAATCACTGATTCATTCAAACATTCACTGAGCCCCTATGACACACCAGGCATAAGACTAGGGGAGGGGACATAGAAACAACTGGGGCATGGTCTGTATCCTCAGGTTGTTCATTCTAGCGCAGGATCTGACTAGCATATAAATGAGAGCAAGGTACACAGCCCAGAGCAAATAATGCGGAATCCGTGCACAAGGATGCAGGGTTAATGTGTGCACAGCAATCTCCTTCCTCAAAATGTAAGTCCTAGGTACTAAGAAATGTACATTTTTTTAGTTACAATTTAAAGGGAAACGTTAGTTTAAAATAAAGAAGAAAAGAAACACAAATGTGTCCATCAACAGAACGACCCCAAAAAAGAAAACCAAAACACAGTTATATTTGCAGTCCATGAAGTATCTAGCAGCCATTTAAAATAATGAAGTAAGTCTATATCTGTCTATAGAAGTCTATATATGTAGACATGGAAAAAATTCCAAGACACATTGCTGGTTGAATTTGTTAAGAAAAAAAATAGCTTAATAGTTGTTTCTCATACAACTATTCAATAAGATACCATTTACAATTTAAAAATAACCCATTTTGGCTGGGCACAGCGGCTCATGCCTATAATCCCAACTCTTTGGGAGGCCGAGATGGATGTATCACTTGAGGACAGGAGTTTGAGACCAGGCTGGCCAACATAGTGAAACTTCATCTCTACTAAAACTATAAAAAATTAGCCAGTCATGGTGGTACTCACCTGTAATCCCGGCTACTTGGAGGCTGAGGCAGGAGAATTGCTTGAACCTGGGGGGCGGAGATTGCAATGAGCCAAGATCACCCACTGGACTCCAGTCTGGGCCACAGAGCGAGACTCTGTCTTAAAAAAAAAATTAAAAAAAAGGTAAAATAATCCATTGTGCACACACATATGCATGAACATACACACATAAATAGCATTTACCTCCAATGACATATAAACATATACATTAGGTAGAGAACAGTACAATGAGGATTAAGGACACAAACTATGCACTCAGACTTCAGGGACCCAACTTCCAGTTATGCCATTTACTGATTATGTGACCTTGAAAACGTTTCTGAAACGCTTTGAGGCTTAGTTTCTTCATCTGTAAAATGGAAATGATAATGGTGGTATGGTTTGGCTGTATCCCCACCCAAAATTTCATCCTGAATTGTACATTTGTACAATTTGTAATCCCGTAATCCCCATGTGTCAAGGTAGAGACTAGGTGGAGGTATTTGAATCATAGGGGTGGTTTCCCTATCCTGTTCTTGATAGTGGGTGAGTTCTCACGAGATCAGATGGTTTTATAAGAGGCTCTTCCCCCTTTTCTCAGCACTTCTCCTTCCTGCTGCCTTGTGAAGAAAATGTCTTGCTTCCCCTTTACCTTCTGCCATGATTGTAAGTTTCCTGAGGCCTCCCCAGACATGCTGACCTGTGAATCAATTAAACCTCTTTTCTTTATACATTATGCAGTCTCAAGCAGTTCTTTACAGCAGTATGAAAACAAACTAATACAAATGGTATATACATCATAGAGTTATTGTGAGGATCAAATGAGCTAATATAAAGCTGATGCAAAGTAAGTGCTCAATTAATGTTTGCTATTATCAATACTAGTACAATGGTTATTATTACTCCTATGACCACTCATGATCTGGAAAGATACATACAAAATGAAAATAATGAAAATAAAAGAGAAAAATAATGATAATAATATAAACAACAGGGGTATTGGAATGAGAATGAAGAACAAAAGGGTCTTTAGACATATCTGTAATTTCCATTTTTTTACAGGGACAACATTTCAGGTATCGTGTAATTAACAACCAAAATCAAGAAATAGATACTCAAATAAATAGTCAATTGAATCCAACACATAGTCAAATAGTAGTACAGGTGCTCAGGTATCATGGGGCACAAAGCAGGAAAGTACTCCGTTTTCTCTGAAAATGGAGAGGGTGTCAAGGCAGGCTCCATGGAAAATGTGATTCACCCAGAAGCCACCCGTCCCACTGATATTTTCTCCAAGTACAAATTTTCCTCTTTGTCGTCTTTGCCTGAAGACGTGCTGTGAGGCCTTCCAGAGTTCCCTACAGATTGATAAGAGTCCTGCTGAGAACCGGGGAAGCAGGGGGTTGGGAGGCAAAGGCTGTTCCCAAATTTTCCCAGAAACCCAGGAGGACATGGCTGGGCCAGCTGCCAGCATGACCTGGCGGGACCCCCCAGGATACCCAGCAGACTCTTCCAGCCCCGCCGAACTGTGCATTAATAAACTCATAACGAGCTGTCTTCCCATTCCAGGCTACTGCTGCTGAGTGCTGCTGAAGGATACCTGTGTCTTGTGAAGAGGTTTGGCTTGTAATGGTGATGGATGGCCCTTCCTCTGCCTGCTCTCCCTCATCTGCCTTGATCTGCCAGGTCACTGGGCTGGTGGGGGCTGCAGACTGAAGTGAGGAAACCCACAGGAGGGGCTTCTGAACAGAAGTAACTAAATCTCCCAGCACCTTGGGGCTCAAACCACAGTTGGGATCTCATTAACTCCAAGCTCTAACTAAGTGCCCACTATGAAAGAGCATCTCCTTTTGAAGCAATAAATTCACCCAGAGAAAGAATTAACTGAACCAATAAGAGTAGGAGGGAGCAGAGAAGAAAAATTTATCAACAACCTCCTCATTGCTTGTCCATTTTTCCTCATTTAATTTACCCAATAAACTTTTTTCCTAATTATTTTATTTTCTTTTTTTGTCAGTCTCTGCTTATCTGTAATTATTTTATTTTAATCATCCAATAGTCTTTTAATGTCTTCACTATTATTATTGCCCATTTTATGGATGAGAAAACTGAGGCTTGGAGAGGTTCTGACTTAATAGTACACAGCTAAGAAGCAAATGGGCCAGGCGTGGTGGCTCAAGCCTCGTAACCCCAGCACTTTGGGAGGCCAAGGAGGGAGGATTGCTTGAAGCCAGGAGTTCAAGACCAGTGTGGGCAACAAAGCAAGGCCCCATCTGTACAAAATTTTTTTTTGGCAAAGATTAGCTGGGTGTGGTGGCATGCATCCCAGCTACTCAGGAGGCTGAGGCAGGAGGATCACTTGAGCCCAGGAGTTGAAGGCTGCAGTGAGCTATGATGGCACCACTGCACTCCAGCCTGAGAGACAGAGCAAGACCCCATCTCAAAAGACAAAAAAAGAAGCAGTAAATAAATTTGGTCCTCATCACATTGTTTACGTCCATTTCACAGATAAGAAAATTGAGGCTTGGGAGATCACGTGACTTTCCGAGGGCGGATCATATGGTTGGGAAGTGATGTAGTCATTTTTTTTTTTTTTTTTGAGATGAAGTCTCACTTTGTTGCCCAGACTGGAGTGCAGTGGTGCGATAGCAACTCACTGAAACCTCCGCCTCCTGGGTTCAAACGATTCTCCTGCCTCAGCCTCACAAGTAGCTGGGATTACAGGCATGCACCACCGTGACTGGCTAAATTTCGTGTTTTTAGTACAGATGGGGTTTCACCATGTTGACCAGGCTGGTCTCAAACTCCTGACCTCAGGTGATCTGCCCACCTTGGCCTCCCAAAGTGCTGGGATTATAGGCGTGAGTCACCACACCCGGCTGATGTGGTCATTATTTCTGAACTCAAGTGCAGAGTTGATTTGATGCCCAGAGACAGAAAGAGCATCTGACCTTCTTCATCACCACCTGGAGGCTGGATCAGACTTTTTCTGATCCTCTAAAGGTGGTCCTGGGTTCACCCCCAGCAGAATCAAACTAGGGCACAAGTTAAAATGCAGATTAGCTGGTCTTGCCCCCAGTCTTTGAAACAGACACTCTCACCAAAAGATCTGGAGTCTGCATCTTAAATAAACACCCGAGAAAGAGTGTCAAGCATGCTGGAGCTTGGGAACTACAGCCCAGGCATCCCTCTCTGATGCTTGGTACATCTTGATCCATGAAGAACAAGACAGCTTTTGCAAGAGCGCTGTTTAATATTAGTGAGCCAATTGTTTAAATCCATCATCATTTTACATTTATGAAGTTCATTTTCATCCTCTTAATCAGAGATCTAAAGCTGGCAGACTTGAGAATTTATTTGGCCAGCTGTTTAGGCTCTTGGACCGGTGTTCTGAAAGAATCTAGTCATGGTCCTAAACAGAGACCACCTTGGTTCACATCCCAGCTCCCCCAGCTTCCACCTGTGCTGCTCACACATGCTGACCTCAATTTTCTCAGCTGCCAAATGGGGTAATAGTAGTTCTCGCCTCCTAGTTATATGAGAGACTTAAGTATGTTCATTGATAGAAAGCTTATAAAAGAGTGTCTGGAATAGAATAAATGCTCAATAAAGGTTAGCTATCAACATTAAAATGTAGATTTCTGCCAGGCGCATTGGCTCGTACCTGTAATCCCAGAACTTTGGGAGGCCAAGGTGGGTGGATTGCTTGAGGTCAGAAATTCAAGACCAGCCTGGCCAATATGGTGAAACCCCATCTCTACTAAAAATAAAATCAGCCGGGCGTGGTGCTGGGCGCCTTTAGTCCTAGCTACTGAGGCAGGAGAATTGCTTGAACCCAGGAGGCGGACGTTGCAGTGAGCCGAGATCGTGGCACCGCACTACAGCCTGGGCGACAGAGTGAGACTCAGTCTCAAAAGAAAAGAAAATAGAATAAAATGTAAATTTCTAGATTTTCTTGATTTTCTCACCACCACACTTACCTGGATCCAGGTGGTGTCTGCCCACTTTCGGTGGTGAGGAAGGCTGTTGGATCACCCACAGCACTTAGTCACCTGGCCATCCCCCATGGGCATGGGCGTTGCTGCAGCCAGTCCTGCAGGCCTTTGCATTGGTGACCCTGTGGGCTTCGTTGAAATCACATGTCCATCATTGCTCCTCCCCAGGAGCTATGAATTCCAGCACTCATTTCACAGCACCAGCCCTGGGGCTGCCCTGGGACTCCACACTCACATTCCGGTGATAGACCTGGAGCAAGAGGCTTCCAAGTCCCCTCAATCAAACTCTTGCTTTCCTGCCCAGCCTTGTTGTTCACCTCTCTCCCCCTCCAACTTCAACTCCAGTTGGATCATTGCAATTACTCAGCAGTAGTATCTTGCCATCCCGTGAAGTATGAACTCAGAAAGAGTTCCAGAGACAGTCCTTCTAAGATGTGTTCCCCTGGCTAACTTAATCTTGTGCATTCTAGTCTCAGCTGAAATGTTAGTTCTTCTAGAACACTTACTTGGCCTGCAGAGGCTGAATGAGCTGGCCCACTGTGTGCTCCTTCAGTCCCCCGCATTTCCTACTCACCTGCACTTATCACATTGTGTTTTGGTTACATGTTAATTGTCTCTCCCCTTATAGACCAGTAGATTCATGAAGACGGAGTCTTTGCCTTGTTCACCCTTGAATGCTCAGTACCTAACAGAATACTTAGCACATAGTTGACACCCAATAAACATGTGTTGAATGGATGGATAACACAGAGTTTCTGTTCAGGTACAGGAAAAGGGACCAGAATTCTGTTTACAAAAGCAAGCAAGAAAGAGACAAGACAAGCATTTACTGAACACCTACTATCCACAAAGTTTCACAATAATCTTATGAAGTAGCTGTTATAAGCCGTTTTTTTTGGTTTTTTTGTTTTTTGTTTTTTGTTTTTTGTTTTTTGTTTTTTGAGGAGGAGTCTCACTCTGTTGCCCAGGCTATACTGCAATGGCTCGATCTTGGCCCACTGCAATCTCTGCCTCCCGGGTTCAAGCAATTCTCCTGCCTCAGCCTCCCAAGTAGCTGGATTGCAGGCGCATGCTGCCATGCTCAGCTAATTTTTTTGGTATTTTAGTAGAGATGGGGTTTCACCATGTTGCCCAGGCTGGTCTCAAACTCCTGAGCTCAGGCAATCCACTCGCCTCGGCCTCCCAAAATGCTAGGATTACAGGCATGAGCCACAGCGCCTATAAGCCCCTTTATAAGAAAACTGAGGCTCGGAGAAGTTAAATGGTTTGTTCGAGGCCACTGAGGTAGAACAGAGGTCAGCAAAGTTTTTCTGTAAAGGGACAGGTAGCAAATACTTTTTAGGCTTTGTGAGTCACATGGTCTGTGTCATAGCTATTCAACTCTGCCAGTGTAGCACAAAAGCAGTCATAGACAATACATAAACAAATGGGTTGGGCTGTGTTCTAATAAGATTTTATGTACAAAATGGGCAAGGGGCAGGATTTGACCCATGGGCTGTAGTTGGTAAACCCTGAGTTAGACAGTCATCTAAGAAAGATGGAACCCATGTTTGTCCATTAGGTATGAAAGCCTCTCATACAAGAAGCTGGAGGAAGACAGATTCATAGAAAAAACAGTGAAGATCCAGGAAGGGGTGTTTGCTATGAGAAAGACCAAAGCAAATACAGTCCATCTCATCTGCAGGCCATGGAGGAAAAGGTAGAGGGAGAACACCGAACAGGAAGCATTTAAGGCCGGGCAATTTGTTCACAGTCCTGGTGAAATTAAGGGACTGCTAACTATTACCTGGTGCCTTGTTCCCTTCTTCAGGAATGCTTTTTCTCCCCACTGCAGCACAGCGTTGCTAGAGTCAGTTGTCTCATATCCTTTACTTTTCTATAAAACACTGATTGATCAACTACTGTGTGTTAGGACTTTGCCAAGTGTTTGGGGGACCCAACCATGAGTAAGACCAGTTCCTGCCCTCTCTTAACCTATAGTGTATTAGACTGTTTTCACACTGCTATAAAGAAATGCCTGAGACTGGGTAATTTATAAAGGAAAAAGGTTTAATTGACTCACAGTTCCAAATGGCTGGGGAGACCTCAGGAAACTTACAATCATAGCAGAAGGCAAAGGAAAAGCAGGCACCTCCTGCACAAGATAGCAGGAGAGGGAGAGAGAGAGCATGAAGGGGAAAGAGCCCCACACTTATCCAACAACCGGATCTTCTGAGACTTACTCACTATCAGGAGAACAGCATGGAGGAAACCACCTCCAGGATCCAATCACCTCCGACCAGGTTCCTCCCTCGACACATGGGGATTACGATTCCAAATGAAATTTGGGTGGGGACACAGAAGCAAACCATATCGTACAGAATAGTAAATGAAATGATAATTATGCACATTCTTTCCGTCATTATATATTTACCCAGCACCTACTGTGTGCTGCAAATGAGACTACAGCTGTGAACAAATCAAGGCTTGATCTCTGTTCTTAGGGAGGTTACAGCCCAGCTGCAGAAAAGGACATGAAATAATAATCACACAGATAAATATTTCATTACAAATTTGGATAAATGCCATGAAGGAAATAACATGATGCTATGAGAGAGAATAACAAGAGAAAATTCATTTAGGTTGTCGGGGAGAGGGCTGGTCAGGGAAGAACTCTCTGGAGAAATGGTAAATGCTAGAAAACTGAGACAGCAAAAGGTAGAGGCAGTTCAAAGGAAGTAAGGTTAGAAGAGGCTTCTGGAAGGCCACGCCATTTGAACTCGACTTGGAAAGATGAGTGGGACGTGGAAGTGCAGGCACCAGCCTGCCACATGCAGTTGTACAGACTGTGCACTGCTCAACTCCAGCAAGCACATTCACATGAACACAGTGGGAATGGCACCCCCTAGGGTTGTGCAGTTGTACAACTGTCTCTAGCAACGCTGTGCTGCAGTGGGGAGAAAAAGCATTCCTGAAGAAGGGAACAAGGCACCAGGTAATAGTTAGCAGTCCCTTAATTTCACCAGGACTGTGAACAAATTGCCCTGCCTTAAATGCTTCCTGTTCGGTGTTCTCCCTCTACCTTTTACTCCATGGCCGGCAGTTTGTGCATCATGGGGCATTCTCCGGCCTCCTCAGCAGCTGTGATGAATGTTTTCTTATTGCCGGTAACCATTCCCCCGTGAGTCCCTTGCCTGGTTCCCCATCAGCCCTCCTTCTGGCTGCCGTGTGTTAAGAGGGTACTCAGCCCCATACTTATTACTCCAGTTTAATGAGCTGGTGGCAAAACTTGCTGATATAAAATTTATATTTATTGAATCTGATTGTCCCTGAGCCTACTTCTGTGTGTGTAGCCTGCTTGTCCTAGAAGCTGGGACCACTCTGGATTATTGTGTTACAGTTTTATTGATGGGTGACCCATTTGCCCATTTCTTTGTACAGGAAGTCACACCCCCTCCCATCTCCACTGACTGGGTGCAGGCTGGTTTTCCACCTGGCAACTCTCTGAGCCAAGTAGGGGAGAATCAGGGCAGGAGTCCAAATTCATGTGCCTGCCAGGACCAGGCGGGCATGACAAATTAGCGAATTGGGCTGGGAGACGAGGGGAAGAGACAAACTAGAGAGCACAGACATCACCTAAAAGGGATGGCCCTACTCGGTTCCTGGCCATTGTTGCCTGCCCATATGCAAATGATCCCCATTGTGAGAGGATCTTCAATTTTCCAAGAATTTGGGAAAGGGGAATTTGTGTGTGCGTTTCTGATATCTTTCCAGTTCAAATACCTGCAATTAATTTTTAAGGATGTTTTAACATAGAAGTCGAACAAATTACTTCTGGAGGTCAAATCCAACCCTTGGATTTCTGTTCACCATCTCTGAGCTCAAGGAAGCTGAAAAATCTGCAGATAAGAACACCCTTTCCTGGGAGAAACCATAGGTCGTCTGACCTGAAAGAGACCAACTTTTCCAAGGCAGAAGGATGTGCTGCTTAAGAGAACAGGCTTTAGAGTCAAACAGATTTGAATTCAAATGCAGGCTCCACCCCCCTTGTGTGACCTTGGGCAAGTCCTTCACCTGCTGAACCTCAGGTCCCTCACCTGAGAACCAGAGAGAAGTCCACCTGCTTTGTAGGGTTGCTATGTGGAATTAAGGCTTGCTTCGACCCAGTGAAACATGAGCACAATGATGTGTATTTGTTCCAGGAAAAAACTTTAAGAGCCAATGCACTATGTGCTATGTGCCCCTTCTTGTACTGTGACCACATGTCACAATTTGGAGCCTCCATCATCCTGGGTTCCTCAGTAACAATGAGGAAAAGATTCCCCTCCTGACCTTCAGCAGACACACAGCATGTGGAAAAAGTAAGTTCTATTCTAGCTAAGCCATAGAGTATCTGGAATTGTTTTTTCTTTTGTTACTGCAGCAAAGCCTACCCCATCCTGACTGGTATGTAGGATGGGGTAGGCTTGCTGTAGCAACAAAAAATTACAAAATTAGTGAATTTTGCAATTACTTTTCATTGCAAAAACTGCAAAATGACAAAATTAGTACATTCTGCAATTACTTTTAATTGCAAAAACCACAATTACTTTTGCACCAACCAAATAGCTCATAACATTGTTCTAAGAGTTAAATGAATTATTAAATATACGTGAAACACAGAACAGTGCCTAGACATGGTAAGCCCTTCTAATTATTGGCTTTGTTATAATGTCAAATAATTCCAACATTTCAGTGGCTTACAACCACAAAAGTTTACTTCCTGGTTTCATGCTGAAGGGCAGCCCCTCTCTGGGATAAGCCCTAAGATGTACCATTCTTGTGACAGAGGAAAGGAACAAGGGAGCTGGCAGAAAAGTTGCTCAGACAGCCATCACATCCTCCAGACACCTTTGGCCAAAGCAAGTCACAGGACCAAGTCTAATATCAGTGGGACAAGAATGTTGCTCCTCTCACTGGGAGGCATGTCAATCACACAGCAATGAGCAGGAATATATAATCCTTTTATCGGGAGGCAAATAATGGGGGGGAAATTATAAAATCTAAAATATCCCTCAGTAAAAGTTAGTGATTATGCTTTTCACACATGGTAAAAGGAGTCGGCAAGGAAAAGTTTGGGCTCTGAAGTACAAAGATATAGGGGAAGATGAAGAGGATGACTGGGAGTTTGTCCTTTCATTTGGCCTCTTGGATATCATGGTTGGGAGACACAGCCAAAGGAGCTAGTTTCAACATAAAACCCAAACACAGGCTGGGCATGGTGGCTCATACCTGTAATCCCAGCACTTTGGGAGGCCACGGCAGGAGGCTCACTTGAGGTCAGGAGTTCAAGACCAGCCTGGTCAACATGGTGAAACCCTATCTCTACTAAAAATACAAAAATTAGCCAGGTGTGGTGTTGCTCACCTGTTATCCCAGCTACTCATGAGGCTGAGGCACGAGAATCATTTGAACCTGGGAGGCAGAGGTTGCAGTGAGCTGAGATCGTGCCACTGCACTTCAGCCTGAATGACAGAGCAAGATTCCATCTAAAAAAAAAAAAAAAACAAGGACTGTCTTGGGTCCTAGGTCCACAGGATAAAATATGACCCAGAGCCAGAGTAGCCGAGAAAGGCCTTCTCTCAACCCTGGGACTCGGATGCAGCAAGAAATGGACTCAGATGCAGTGTTTTACATCATCTCCAGGGATTGTCATTTTTGGAGGGTGGAGGACAGAACCCCCTGACCAAGGGCTTGGCATTTTCAGAGGCACCAACTCAGCAGCCACAGTGAATGTCCTTCCTTCTCACGTCTTATCAGACAGCCAAGGTCAGCCAGGGGATGCAGAGTGGGAGCTGAGAAGACTGGTCAGGGGGACACGTGAGAAACCCGTGGGACTACAGGGATGATAAGGGAAGACTCAGGGCTGGGTCCACGGGCGTTATGCAGTGCATTATGCAGTTAAATGCATGAACCAGCAAACACTGAACTGTCCTAGTCAACAAGTCCCTTTTGGTCCTCACAGGTTGCTGAGCTTTGCAAAATCAGGTCACTAGTAAAACTGTACACACACAAGGGCAAGATGTACGCACACCCAAAAATTATCTCTAGGCAGAAAAATGCAGACAGCACCACTGAACATTCAGAAGGCCTTTGCTCAACTCGACAGGCTGGGGGAAAGGGGTATGCTGCCAAAGGAAGGCCAAGGTGGCAGCTGTGACTGCCAGCTGGTGTCAAGATGGGATGGGAAAGCAGCAAAGGGGTGGTGATGTTCCCTTCTGGAAGTCCCCAAGATGCAGACTATATTCTGGAAGGAGATGAGTAACTATGGGTTGGAAATGAGGGTTAATATTAACATTATTCAATAATTATTATTAAAAATATTTTTAAAGCTTATAATTAGGTTGCCTCATATGAAATTGATATTTGACCAACTCTCATATGACCAGACTCATATGAATTGATATTTTACCAGTTCTGACCTGGGCGATTTCATAAAGCACAGTTTCACAGGGGGCAACCTAACATACGCCAGACACTGTGCTAGGCAGTTAACACATAATCATTTTATTCAATACCCATCTAGCCCTCAGTATTAGTCCATCTTCATGCTGCTGATAAAGACACACCTGAGACTGGACAATTTACAAAAGAAAGAGATTTAATGGACTGATAGTTCCACGTGGCTGGGGAGGCCTCACAACCCTGGTGGAAGGTGAAAGGCACATCTCACATGGTGGCAGATAAGAGAAGAGAACTTATGCAGGGAAACTACCCTTTATAAAACCATAAGATCTCATGAGACTTATTCACTATCACAAGAATAGCACAGGAAGGACCTACCTCCATGATTCAATTACCTCCCACTGGGTCCTTCCCACAACACGTGGGAAGTGTGGGAGCTACAATTTAAGATGAGATTTGGGTGGAGACACAGCCAAGCCATATCACCCTCCAAGATTCCATTACTATCTCCATTTAACAGAGGAGACTAAGGTTAAATTATTTGCCTGAGCTGGGCATGGTGGCACATGTCTATAAACCCAGCTACTCAGGAGGCTGAGGCAGGAGGATCACTTGAGCCGAGGAGGTCAAGGCTGCAGTGAGCCATGATCACACCACTGCATTCCAGCCTCTAAGATAAAAATAAAAAATAAATTAAAAAAAAATTTGCCCAGCCGGGCGCAGTAGCTCATGCCTGTAATCCCAACACTTCGGGAGGCCGACGTGGGCGGGTCATGAGGTCAGAAGATCGAGACCATCCTAGCCAAGATGGTGAAACCCCGTCTCTACTAAAAATACAAAAAAATTAGCTGGGTGTGGTGGTGCATGCCTGTGGTCCCAGCAACTTGGAAGGCTAAGACAGGAGAATTGCTTGAACCTGAGAGGCGGAGTTTGCAGTGAGCTGAGATCATGCCACTGCACTCCAGCCTGGTGACACAGCAAGACTGTCTCAAAAACTAACAAAAAAACTTATTTGCCCAATGTCACATGGCTAATAAATTACAGACCTAAGATATAACCCAGAGGGTGAGAATCTGGGGCCCAAACCTTTCACTAGAGGGCTCTGGCTGCTCAATGTGGGTTCCAAGGATCAACAGCAGCAAGCCTTTCCTGGGAGCTTGTTTGAAATGCAAAGTCTTATTTGCACATCCATGATCACGGCAGCATTAGTCACAATAAGCAAAAGATGGAAAGAACCCAAATGTCAGCATGCTGACTGATGAATGAATAAAATGGATAAATGTAGTATATACAACAGTATATTATCCAGTCTTAAAAAGGAAGAAAATACTGACATGATGCACCTTGAGGACATCGTGCTAGGTAAAATAAGCCAGTCATAAAAACACAAATACTGTGTGATTCCACTTATATGAGGTCCCTAGAGTAGTCAAATTCATAGAGACGAAAAGTAGAATGGAGGTTGCTGGGAGTTGGGGAGAGGGAAGAATGGGGAGTTGTTTAATGGGTAGAGTTTCAGCTGAAAACTGAAGATGAAAACAGTTCTGGAGACTGGTTATACAACAATGTGATATACTTAATGCCACAAAACTGTATACTTAAAAATAGTTAAAATGGTAAGCTTTGTATTATGTATATTTTATCACAATAAAAATGATTTCAGGCCGGGCATGATGGCTCACGCCTATAATCCCAGCACTTTGGGAGGCCAAGGCAGGTGGATTGCCTGAGGTCAGGAGTTCGAGACCAGCCTGGCCAACATGGTGAAACCCCGTCTCTACTAAAAATACAAAAATTAGCCAGGCATGGTGGCCTGCACCTGTAATCCCAGCTACTCAGGAGGCTGAGGCATGACAATCGCTTGAACCCAGGAGGTGGAGGTTGCAGTGAGTCATGATTGCTCCACTGCACTCCTGCCTGGGCGACAGAGCAAGACTCTGTCTCTAAAATTAATTAATTAATTCATTCATTCATTCAAAAAAGAGTCTCAGGACATGCCAAGTTTGTCTTTTTTTTTTTTTTTTTTTTTTTAAAGACAGGGTCTTGTGCTGTTGCCCAGGCTAGAGTACATAAAGCACAGTGGTGCAATCGTGGCTCACTGTAGCCTCAAGCTCCTGGACTAAAGAGATCCTCCTGTCTCAGCCTTCTGAGTTCCTAAAATTACAGGGGCATGCCACCATGCCCAGCTAATTTTTTTAGTTTTTTAGAAATGGAGGTCTCATTTTGTTGCCCAGGCTGGTCTTGAACTCCTGGCCTCAAGTGATTCTCCTGCCTTGGCCATCCAAAGTGCTGAGATTACAGGTGTGAGCCACTGTACCCAGCCAAGACTTGCCTTTATGATAAGATCCTCAGGTATCCTGTGCACATTAACACTTGAGGAACATTACCACTGACTAGACTATCAGGCCGCCCGTATAGGGATGGCTGTTTACAGGGAAGAGTACAAGGTAGCATAAATGCAGAAAACAAGGGAGAGCAGCTCTGAACACAGGTTCCCCTTTGCAGGTGTGCTCCATGCTTAGGATGCAATTGCACTCCAGCCTCCTCCCTTTCCCACCCTGCACCAGGAAGTGCTCTTGACTAATGGAGTCTTGGCGTGCCAGCCATCAGCTGGGACAACAGGGCTTGCTTCCCCCACCATGTTTAGCTTGGCTGCTTGGAGCCCCTTGGCCGCCAACTGAAGTCACCGTAGTGCCTCTGAGCTCTGCTACAGATGAAATTAATTCCTCCAGAGCTGAGGGAGCCTGGGCAGGCAGAGGAGCGAGCGCTGGGCTGGTGGAGCAAACTGCTTTGGCAGCAGCTGTTTCATTTGGGGAACTAATGAGACTCGAGGAAAAACCTGCCGAGGGATGCCAAGTGCTTGTTTGCTTGTGGAGTTGATATAGCCTTGGCCAAATTGGACAATGATGCAAAAATGTCCATCATTTTTTTTTTTCTGTTCAATTTTGTGACTCCGTCTTGCATTTCAGAAGAAGAAGGATTAAAACTGTGTCTGTCGCCAGGCTACCCCTCAGTTCCACAGAGATTCAGAGAAGATAAGCACCTTACAATGCAGGTATTCCAAAAGATCATTGTCTGCATCTCCTACTGACTCATTCACCGCCAAGCCCCAACCTCACCTCTTAAGTGTTTTTTTCAAAACTGTTTGGTTCTCTGCTGCTTTTTGTAGCCAATGCATATCTCTTTGCAGCAGATATAACATTTTAAAAGCCGCAAACCCAGGTGAGCAAAAATATAATCTCTTTTACTTCCTTATAACTGAATTTTATTATTTTTCAGGGCCCCCACTCTATGTGGCTGCAGTAAACCTAATCCTGTTCAATTGAGGATAAACTCGGACAATTCAGGAAGAACTCAGCAAATTCAAGGTTTCATTGGTTATTTCATGGTCTACTTCCTTCTGCCTTCTCCTTCCAGTTGCATCGCATTTCTGGGAGGTGTTCATAGCATCATGGCATTGGTGGGGGGCATTCTTTGGCCCTTGGATATCCCTTTGGTAGCCACTGAGAAGTTGCTTCTCTTCAATCAACGTCGTTACTCCTCTTGACTTCATGGGGACTTCATGCTTTCTGGTCTCACTAGTCAGTGATGGCCATTTTCCATCATTCCCTGTACAAGGCTCTCACCACCCCCACCATGCTAACCTTGGCCACAGAAGCATGTTCTCTTTTCCTAGGAGGTGCTGGAGATGTTGATGACGCAGTGAGCCTGCCCCTGACCAGTCTGCTCAGACAACACTCACAGCCACCTCTTATCTACCATTTCAAGCTGAGCCGGGTAGAAGCTTCTCTGAAAGGCCTGACAGCTGAGGCACCAGTCCCCAGTGCTCTTGATCTCCCAACCTCACTAGAGTTTACTTATGCAACCCCTCCCCCACTTGAGAGTCAGGTGAGGGAACAAGAGCCAAAGTCCTTTCTAAAACAGACTTGTGGCAGATTGGATTTCCCAAAGATGGAGGCAATAACATCTCTTGTCCAACTTGCTCTTCTTGTAATGTAACCTTGATACTCCATCCATGGAGTGGTGGAGTCTGTATCTCCTTCTGTTTTAGTCCATTTTCTATTGCATATAACAGAATACCTTAAACTGGGAAATTTATAAAGAAACGAAATTTATTTCGTACAGTTCTGGAGGCTGAGAAGCCCAAGGTCAAGGCGGGTGCATCTGGTGAGGGCCTTCTTGCTGATAGGGACTCTCTGCAGAGTTCTGAGGAGGGCACTACATGGGAAGGGGGCTGAGTGTGCTAGCTCAGGTGTCTCTTTCTTATAAAGTTAGCAATGCCACTCCCATAATAACCCATTAATTCATTAACCCATCAATCCATGAATGGATTAATCTACTCATAAGGGCAGAGCATCCATGGTCCAATCACCTCTTAAAGGCTTCACATTTCAATAGTGCCACATTAGGGTTTTAAGTTTCAACATAAGTTTTGGGGGGGATAAACATTCAAACCATAGCACCTTCCCTTGAACCTGAGTAGAACTTTATGACTGCCTCCATCAGTAGAGGACGGTGGAAGAGATACTATATGGCTTCCAAGGTTAGATCATTTTAAAGCTATGCATTTCTATCCTCCTGTCTTGGGATACTTGCTCTTAGCACCCAAATCCTATGCTGCAGAAAAGTCCAAGTAGCCATGGAGAGACTTGTGGAGAGGACTGAGATCCCTGACCCTGGCCCCAGCTGAGTTCTCCAACAGTCAGCACCAACTTACCAGCCATATGAATGAGCCATCTGGAAAACAGATCTCCTAACCACCTCCCAACCCCACGCCATCAAGCCATCCCAGCTGATGTCACTGGAGCAGAGAAGGCCCTGCCCAAATTGCAGAACAGTGAGCAAAATAAATAAGAATTGTTGTTTTAAGCCACTAAGTTTTGGGGTGGTTTTTACACAGCAATAAATAACTGATTCCATACTTATCCACACCTAATTCTCTTGTATCTCCTTGTTTCTGTCTCTTCCCAGGGAGATGTTATCATTTCTGTAGTGATAAAATTGCCTCCTCATCTACCCTTTCCAAGTTTTTTATTATGATATAAACCATACATCCGAAGTTCTTTAGGACTTAAGCTTTTGAAACCATTAAAAAAAAAAAACCCTGGCTTTTATAAAGCAAAATCCTTGGTTTTCAAAATTATTGTCAGGTGCCAAGCATTTCAAAAACCTGTTTTGAAACTCAAAAGGTGAGTGTTGGCTTTTTTTCTTCTTCTTCTGTGCATTCCTGCCATAACAGCCATCCCTGGATGGTGATGAGTATGGAATACTGCAGTCTCAGGTGGGAGGGCAAATGATATATGAAATTTCCAGAAGTGGTGGGATGCACTGGGTAATATAATATTATCATGCTATTTTTACCCAAGCAGATACAAATCTCCAGTGTGCAAGGTTATCCTGTTCCTTCATTTTATTTAAATCAACTTCAATCCAACTCTGGGAGGCCATCCACTGTCCTGGTGGAAAACGGGACTTCAGTGATTATCAGAACACCTTTTCTGAGCACCACCCCCTACCCACAAGGGATGAACAAAAGTTCTCAGGTCTTAGCCCTATTCTTTCAAGGCAATACTCACAGGTTTTGCCCCAGGTAGTCTCTGCTGAGATGCACATTTTCCAAGCCAGTCAGCAAAGTTTTTTTTGTAAAGGGTTAGTCAGTATTTTCAACTTTGCAGGCCATACAGTTTATGTTGCAACTACTCAGTTCCGCTGTTGTATTGCAAAAGCAGCCACAGGCAAATCCGTAAATGAATGGTCTCGTCTGTGTTGCAATAAAACTTCATTTACACAAACAAGTGGCAGCCATAGTTTGCTGACTCTGGGTCTATGCCCACACAAGTCCCTTGAATTCCTGTGTTTCTCTGATTATGTCCCAGGGAGAGGCATCGAAATATTTTCTTTTGAAACAGTATCTCTGTCACTCAGGCTGGAGTGCAATGGTGGGATCATGGGATATCCAATGAGGCTTCATTGGAGCTTATGCTTGGGCATAAGGGAGGCGGCACAAGAGAGAGAGGGAATTCCTTAAACCAATTCCCTGAAAAGAGTGGGCAGGGCTTTTTTATTAGGCAAAACATGGGGATTGACATCAGGGGGAGGGTATGCAGGCTGTACTGGGCAAGGTATGTGAAGGGTAGGGTGTGCAGTTCAGTATACCAGGTTGCAATGGCTGTTTGGAGTCATGGGTCACCTGGTGGTCTGGCCAGCAGCAACAAGGCTATAAATCCACTGTTCAGCATTCCCTCCCAAGGTGGGATACTCTGCAACCTTGGTTATCTCCTAGAGCCAGTTCCTGGAATTTTTAGCATTGAGGTAGTGGGGTGGGTTTGTGATCAGTGAGACTGCATGAAAGAATGCTCTAGAGCATGTGAGCTGAACCAACCCCATCTCTACTGTGTCTCATTCCCCGCTGAGAGAATTTATTCTCCCTCTTCTCAAGGAGAAAGAGCAGTGGTTTCATCTTTTGGAGCTACTTCCTGCTGGCCAGGGTCATTGTTTCTGTCTAATTTATGAGGTCATAAAAACCTCTTGATTTAGTGTTTTATAGGAGCTTGGCTCCTCCTGGGATGGTAGGGGTTGGGATCCTTGCACCACTATGAGTTTGACATGAACTGTTGAAGCCTGAAAGACAAACTTCAACCATCTGCACCCCTGTTGAATATAACAGATAATTATTTTTAAAATCAAATAGCACACAGTAATAATTAACAAAATGCTTAAGCTCAGTTTAACAATGCTTATAAGAAGGGATTGAATGCCATTTGAAATTTAAGTTAGCAGGCTGGAAAACCAGTCTCCTGTTGTCTGAAATATAAAGCAAACAGACTTTTAATAGACGCATTTCTATGGAAACAGAAGAAAAACAAGCATTAATGGTGGGCATAATCTATCCAGATGTTAGATTCAAAGCATCTTTAGTTACATAGGAAGGCAGTGGCAATCTGACAAGTTCTCACCTGTATCATAAAGAATAAGCTTTAGCTTGCAGGGAATCAGGAAAAAGACAGTAGAAATCCTATTAAATCAGAAAATGGAAGAAAAATTTGAAAACATTAGTTTGGAGACTTGTAGTCCAGAGAAAGGACTTAAGATTCAATCCAAACAGTGGCAAATAATTTTTCAACTCAAAAACAATGAGCAAAAACAATGAACAAGAACAGAATCTAACAGCAGGTATATTATAAGCTTTCTCCATCCAGTCTTTCATTTTTGTCAATGACAAATCACAGCAGGACCAATTTGCAAAAGAAGTTTTGATCTTATTACACTTGGCCTGATTATTTGCATAAAGCGCAACAAAAATAATTATTTCCCATACAGGGTCTCTTTTAAATTGGCTTTCCTAGAACTTTTTCCATAAGGAATACCAGATTTGACTTTTTAAAGCCTCAAGCCCAGTCGCACATTTATCTGTGCCTGCAAATACCTATATGAGTTGGGTGAATTCCTCTCTTCTAGAGGTCCCAAGATAAACTGGGGCTTTTGGGCCTGTTAGAAAGTGATGTTCTTGCCGGGCATGGTGGCTCCTGCCTGTAATCTCAGCACTTTGGAAGGCCAAGGCAGGCAAATCACCTGAGGTTGGGAGTTTGAGACAGCCTGGCCAACATGGTGAAACCTTGTCTCTACTAAAATTACAAAAAATTAGCCATGTGTGGTGGCATGCACCAGTAGGCTCAGCTACTCGGGAGGCTGAGGCAAGAGAATCCTCTGAACTCGGGAGGCAGAGGTTGCACTGAGCCAAGATCATGCCACTGCCTGGGTGACAGAGTGAGACTCTGTCTCAAAAAAAAAAAAAAAGGAAACAAAAGAAAAGAAAAAAAGGCAAAAAGAAAGTTATATTCTTTACTTACCACAGGTTAGGAACCCTATGCAGGGACTGGATAGACAAGGTATGAGGCCAGTTCTCCCAAGGAGCTTTTATCAGCTCTATAAGTCAACTTTGATTCCCTAAAGCAGTCTGCTTATATGTGAAAGCATGTCATTTCAGTGAAAGCCTTGGTAAATAACCAATATCTCCAAGTGTGTCCTATCATAAAAGAAAACAGATTCTTATTGCACTTATGCAAATAACTATATTGCTATAAGTTAAGAATACTCATAGTTTTCAAATTCTATTTGAAAATAGAGAAATTAGAGAAATTTTGTTCACAGAAGCACACTTGACTCAATTGTTAAAACCTGTAGGTAGCTCAAAAGAAAAAAAAAAAAGTGTTCTTGACTCTGAAAAACAAAATAAAAAGGACCAGCAGCGTTTCAAGCAAAATCTTTTATCAGTTTGGTCCGTGCAATTAACTTCTGGTCTGTTCAATATTTATGAATACATTACCTCCCCAAGAAAGTCTTGGAAATTTTTGCCTCTATTCTAATGACTCAATCCTCAAAGTTATCAGAGACCTGCATTCAAGAGTATCTGTCAGAGTCCTCTAGCTGATTCTAAACTGTCTTTTGACTAAGATCAAAACAAGACGATTGTCTGTAGAGGACCAAAGTCTTAGGGCAGCCACAGTGAAAGACACAATTGACAAGGAAATCTAGTCATCCGTGGGGCACACAGTAATTTAACATAACAATCATAACTAACAACACAATACTGAGATATATTAGAATTATAGGAATTTTATATAATTTTGTGATACATACAAATAACATATAAATATAACCCAAAGAAAGTTAAACACCATTTTATATTTGACAATGTTTCCTGCATGGTTTTTATGTACCAAATAAGCTAGATACGTCTCTTTTGGACTTCACAGAACCTAATATATAAAAAGGTCAATCCAGTCAAAAAAAGGTTTAGAGTATGATTTTGAAAAGTTAATCAAATATCAAAGGTTTAAAACACTTCATCACAAAATAGAACCACAGTTTATTTTAGTCAAAGTGATTAACTCAAAGATTTCAAAAAAGCAAAAATCCATTGGTCTTTTATAGAGAGGAGACAGCTTTCCAAACAACAAAACCCAAAAAAGACAGCTTAAAGCCAACTGAATCTGTCTCTTCTCTCTCCCTTTTTCCTGCAGGCAAATGAAAATCTTGTTTAAAAGAGAAAACCAAATGTTACCTCTGCATTAGTGTATTAATGCTAAAGTTCATTTTAATAAAATTTTATAAACAAATCTATCGAACTGTAACCAATTTGACCATAAGGTAAGATTTTTATAAACCTTTTATAACCCTTTATAATTTTTTATTAAAGAACCGATCAATACTCCAAGAAAACCCTGTTACTCTGACACATGGGCCCAAATTCTAGCCCTGCATCAATCTGATTTTATTTTAATGTGTGATTTATGGGAAAACTAAATAATCTTAATTTTAGCCAACTTTCTCACACAATTTTCTTAATAATATTAATTTTTCACCAACCTTCTTCAAGTTGCTTAAACCATCAGTTTTATTCTATCTTTCTTTTTTTTTTTTTTTTTTTTTTTTTTTTGAGACGGAGTCTCGCTCTGTCACCCAGGCTGGAGTGCACTGGCCGGATCTCAGCTCACTGCAAGCTCCGCCTCCCGGGTTTACGCCATTCTCCTGCCTCAGCCTCCCGAGTAGCTGGGACTACAGGTGCCCGCCACCTCGCCCGGCTAAGTTTTTGTATTTTTTTTAGTAGAGACGGGGTTTCACCGTGTCAGCCAGGATGGTCTCGATCTCCTGACCTCGTAATCCGCCCGTCTCGGCCTCCCAAAGTGCTGGGATTACAGGCTTGAGCCACCGCGCCCAGCCTCTATCTTTCTTTTAACCTAAGATAATCTTTAAACCTGCAAACCCCGAAAATCCGAGACAGGTCTCAGTTAATTTAGAAAGTTTATTTAGCCAAGGTTGAGGACGGACGCCTGAGACACAGCCTCAGGAGGTCCTGATGACATGTGGTCAAGATGGTCAAGGCACAGCTTGGTTCTACACTTTAGGGAGACATGAGGCATCAATCAATATATGTAAGATGTACTGTACATTGGTTCCCTCTGGAAAGACAGGATAACTCAAGCAGGGAGGGGGCTTCCAGGTCACAAGTAGGTGAGAGACAAACGGGTTGCATTCTTTTTTTTCTTCTCCTTTTTTAGATTATTATTCGTTTTATTATTATACTTTAAGTTCTGGGATACATGTGCAGAACGCACAGGTTTGTTACATAGGTATACACGTGCCGTGATGGTTTGCTGCACCCATCAACCCGTCATCTACATTAGGTATTTCTCCTAATGCTGTCCCTCCCCTAGTCCCCTACCCGCTGACAGGCCCCAGTGTGTGATGTTCGCCTCCCTGTGTCCATGTGTTCTCATTGTTCAGCTCCCACTTATGAGAACGTGCGGTGTTTGGTTTTCTGTTCTTGTGTTAGTTTGCTGAGAATGATGATTTCCAGCTTCATCCATGTCCCTGCAAAGGACATGAACTCATCCTTTTTTATGGCTGCATAGTATTCCATGGTGTATATGTGCCACTTTTTCTTTATCCAGCCTGTCATTGATGGGCATTTCGGTTGGTTCCAGGTCTTTGCTATTGTGAATAGTGCTGCAATAAACATACATGTGCATGTGTCTTTAGAGCAGCATGATTTCTAATCCTTTGCGTATACACCCAGTAATGGGATCGCTGGGTCAAATGGTATTTCTGGTTCTAGATCCTTGAGGAATCGCCACACTGTCTTCCACAGTGGTTGAACTAATTTACACTCCCACCAACAGTGTAAAAGTGCTCCTATTTCTCCATATCCTCTCCAGCATCTGTTGTTTCCTGACTTTTCAATGATTGCCATTCTAACTGGTGTGAGATGGTATCTCATTGTGGTTTTGATTTGCATTTCTCTAATGACAAGTGATGATGAGCTTTTTTTCATATGTTTATTAGCTGCATAAATGTCTTCTTTTGCAAAGTGTCTGTTCATATCCTTTGCCCACTTTTTGATGGGGCTGTATGTTTCTTGTAAATTTGTTTAAGTTCTTTGTAGATTCTGGATATTAGCCCTGTGTCAGATGGGTAGACTGTAAAAATTTTCTCCCATTCTGTCCGTTGCCTGCTCACTCTGATGATAGTTTCTTTTGCTGTGCAGAAGCTCTTTAGTTTAATTAGGTCCCATTTGTCAATTCTGGCTTTTGTTGCCATTGCTTTTGGTGTTTTAGTCATGAAGTCTTTGCCCATGCCTATGTCCTAAATGGTATCTTTTGAGTTTCTGATTAGCCTTTCCAAAGGAGGCAAACAGATGTGCATTTATCTCAGTGAGCAGAGGAATGACTTTGAATAGAATGGGAAGCAGGTTTGCCCTAAGCAGTTCCCAGCTTGACTTTTCCCTTTAGCTTAGCGGTTTTGGGGTCCCAAGATTTCCAAGACTTATTTTCCTTTTACCAACCCTTTAAATTAGACAAAATTAGTTTTTCTTAAAAAACCACATTCCCATGCCTTTTTACCAAAAACGTATAATTTTTATTTTTAACATAAGCAATTATAATTATGTATCAGGTGCAGAGTCTGGGACATAGGACAGAACAGCAGATAATGTCTAACTTTCTAGCATAGCTAGGGCTCATGTCTAACACCATATGTACCCAAACCTTACCTAGAATCTATTACTTTTTTTTTTATTTTTTGAGGCAGAGTCTCACTCTGTCACCCAGGCTAGAATGCAGTGGCGTGATCTCAGCTCACTGCAACCTCTGCCTCCAGGTTCAAATAATTCTCGTGCCTCAGTCTCCCGAATAGCTGGGATTACAGGTGTGTGCCACCATGCCTGGCTAATTTTTGTATTTTTAGTAGAGACGATGGGGTTTCACCATGCTGGCAAGGCTGGTCTTGAACTCTTGGCCTCAAGTGATCTGCCCACCTCAGCCTCCCAAAGTGCTAGGATTACAGGCATGCGACATCGCGGCCAGCTGAATCTATTATTGTTAATAATAAAAACTACAATTACTTTCACACCAACCTAAAAATAGCTCTAAAGCCAGCATGTCGAATAATTATCAAAAGTCATAAAAGCAGTTTATTACTTCAAAGCCATCTAGTAAAGACAGTATCTGAGCTGTCTAATGTAGACCAAATGCTTAAATTTTGAAGTTGTTTTTATTTTATTCATAATCTTTAAATTATTATTAGTAATACCAAAGATTACTAACGTCATGTGAACTAAAAGGCATTCAAGTTTTCATTTTTTGACAAAGTATATTATTTAAGCACTTGTTTTTCTTTAAGCCAATTAATTAGAGCTCTTTTTTATAAACATCACACACAACACATATAAATACACAGACAGAAGCAGATCTGGTACAGTAATACATTTTTCATTTGCCAGTTTCTCTCTTGACAATTTTAGACCACGAGTCTTTTGATTACCTGTTTCCTGCCTAAATACAGCTAGGCAACTCTAAATTTGCATTTGTAAAGGAACAACTCAGGTGAAACAAGATAGAGGACTGATATTTTACTCAAACCAAGGGAAAATGGTGTGAGCAAAAGTTCAATTAAGATGGCCAGGACACGGACCAGGTGCGGTGGCTCAAGCCTGTAATCCCAGCACTTTGGGAGGCCAAGGCGGACAGACTGCTTGAGGTCAGGAGTTCAAGACCAGCCTGACCAACATGGTGAAACCCTGTCTGTACTAAAAATTACAAAAATTAGCTGGGCATGGTGGCACACGCCTGTAATCCCAGCTACTCGGGAGACTTAGGCACGAGAATCACTTGAACCTGGGAGGCAGAGGTTGCAGTGAGCCGAGAAGACTGAGCCACTGCACTCCAGCCTAGGCCACAGAACAGGCCACTCCATCTCAAAAAAAAAAAAAAAAAAAAAAAAGATAGCTAGGGAAAGCAGACACTCTTACTCATGGAGATTTCCTTAAAGATGTAAATTTTTTAATTGGATTATTGGCTTTGGGGTGGAGCCTTTTAAGGAACAAGGCCAGAAAAGTCCGTTTCTAAGGCCTAATAAGCAGGCACAGCTGGATGGCAAAACAGATTCCCAGGGATTGAGGATCCCATTTTTATCCCGAGTCCTGGTTCCCCAAAAAGAGGGAAATGCTACAAGACAGGACAGTGCAATGCTTCCACAGCACATCTCACTGCAAGGACATTTCTCCCATGCTGGTGGGCAGCCCAGTACCAATCAGAGCATTTGGTAATCAGCCCATCCCCCCATTCCATACCTTCTAGGTACCCAAGAGCACACTCTTCTTGTCTAAATGTTCAAAGAAAGAAGTATCGCCCTGCAGTAATAAACATTCACTGTAAGCAACCATCATTAGCCATCCCTAAAAGTGTATTTCTTATCTAGCTGTTACACACCAAGGCTAAAAGTTTTCTCATAATGTAAACTAATATGTGATACCCCCAAAAGTCAGAATGTTTAGGTAACGTAATGTTATGCCCAGACCGTTAGTTCCCCAAAGAAGACCACCAGAGTCCAGAGTCAGAGCCAAGCGGCAAGGATCTTTACTACAAGTTCGAACTTGGTCCCTCCATTCCACAGCATATAAGAGGGCCCGGAACAATGCGAGTGCTTGCTTTTTTATAGCCCGAAAGTTACAGGGGAACAAAGGAATTCTTTTGGTCCCCGCGCTTTTAGTAAAACTTCGAACGGCTGTCTCCTTATCGGAGACTTTCCAGGTGGTGTTTGTACACACCAAGGCTAAAAGTTTTCTCATAATGTAAACTAATAAGTGATACCCCCAAAAGTCAGAATGTTTAGGTAACGTAATACAAAACAAAGCAAAGCATTAGATTGTGAGAGGAATCTGTCTGCTTACAATTCATGGCGTTCTATGAGGAAAACAGAGGTTTCTCCCCAAACAGGGTCTGTGATGCCTCCTCTGTTTTTCCAAGGAGTCCTAGGCTGTTAGAAATGACCTGAGGTCCTCTCTTGCAGGCATTGTGGGTGGCAAGGAGACAGACAGAAGTTGTGGGAAGAACAATACAGTTGGCTCCCGGAACTGAAGCCGGGACAAACCGGTTAGGAAAATCCCTGCCAGAGGTCGTAAACATGTCAGAAGAGTAACTGAAATAGCTCGGATGGCGGGAGATGGCAGGAACCAATCAAGAACAGCCAACTCGCACTGTTCAAATATCAACCAATCCCAAGCTTGCGTCGTTCAAAAAGACCCCTATGACTCTGTACTTGTTTACTGCTGACTATAAAAGACAGTTCCTAACCCTCCTCAGGGCTCTCGCTCGACACTCGGTCGGGGGTCCAGGTTCGAACCTGCAATAAAGATCCTTGCCGCTTGGCTTTGACTGCAGTCTCTGGTGGACTTCTTTGGGGAATAAACGGACTGGGTACAACAAAGTAAATGGAGAAACAATTTAGTCAACTAAAAGAAAAAAAATTTTTCAAAAACCAAGATCCAAGAAGAAAAACAAAAGCATAAAAGACTTTTAAAATTAATCTGGCTTTTAACCATAGAGCTCTTTTTCAAAAAGAAAAATATATATTTTAAAATATTTTATTGCCAGACTTTAGCCAGGACAAACAGCCAATACCTCTGGCTTTTAAGCATTTTCTCCCCAAAGGTATTTTCCAAATGAAACAATAAGCCTTAACTAGATTATGACATGATTAAGATTATGACTTAATCATGGATGCACAAAGTGTTTCCAAAGAGATGACAAGCAGCTTTTAGAAGATCTAGAATCGCCCCAGAGGTAGCTCAGAAAAAAAAAAAAAAAAAATTCAAGACAGGAAATCAGAAGCTGTCCATGGAGGGGAAAAGAATTAATAAATGGCAAAAGTCCCACATGTTATCAAACCAGAAAGAACTCATTCCCTAAGCCAGGAATTGAACCCTAGCCACCTTCATCAAATGACAAACCCTTAGCTACTGAACCACAGCATGAGGCAGCCACCACTGTTTCTCCCAGAAGGTATCTAGAGCAGTCATTGTTGAACTTGCAAAACATTTTTAACTGCTCAAGAGAACTATTTTTTTTTATTATACTTTATGTTCTAGGGTACATGTGCACAACGTGCAGGTTTGTTACATATGTATACATGTGCCATGTTGGTGTGCTGCACCCATTAACTCGTCATTTACATTAGGTATATCTCCTAATGCTATCCCTCCCCCCTTCCCCCACCCCACAACAGGTCCTGGTATATGATGTTCCCCTTCCTATGTCCAAGTGTTCTTATTGTTCAATTCCCACCTATGAGTGAGAACATGAGATGTTTGGTTTTCTGTTCTTGCGATAGTTTGCTGAGAATGATGGTTTCCAGCTGCATCCATGTCCCTACAAAGGACATGAACTCATCCTTTTTTATGGTTGCATAGTATTCCATGGTGTATATATGCGCCACATGTTCTTAATCCAGTCTGTCACTGATGGACATTTGGGTTGGTTCCAAGTCTTTGCTATTGTGAATAGTGCCAAAGACTAGTTGTGACATGATCATGTTCCTTTCAGACCAAATGCCTGACATGAACCCGAAAATTCTCACCCTCCAGATGGCAAAGACCAGAAGAAAGT
This sequence comes from Macaca mulatta, assembly GCF_049350105.2. Lineage (NCBI taxonomy): Eukaryota > Metazoa > Chordata > Mammalia > Primates > Cercopithecidae > Macaca > Macaca mulatta. Next base: position 19,998,945 of record NC_133425.1, on the reverse strand, counting down.
ATGCCTACATGGTTACAAAGTCAAGCTCTCAAGGACATAAAACAAAACGAGGGGAATCCTCACGCAGTTTTTATTTCAGGGACCCACAGTAAGGTTTGTAACTGACCAGCCTGCTGGGCTGTCTCGAACAGCAAGCCTACACAAGTTCTGTTCCCAGGTTCTGTCTTGTGGTGCTCCTCTCCACAACAGAACAACACAGACAAATCCTTTTTCCCATTAATCAAAACCTTACAAAGAAAACAAACAGTGATTTTTACCATTCGCTCAACCGGTTTGCACAGAGAGAGAGAAGCCAGGAACCTGGATGGTAAGAAATGCTTACCCTCTTGCTGGCATGCCAGGCTTTTGGATTCCATTTCTCTGCAGCTTCCAGAAGAGCAGAGCTGCTTTTGCTGAGCTTGCTCACTGCACCATAGCTATGGGGGGCCAAGTCACATTACAAAAGAAACTCATCTATTTCCATTTCATGGAACCACAGGCAAGAGCCTTTCAAATTACTCTACTGAACTCTATAGGTGCAGGTGAACCATTTGATCTCTGAACTTTTCTTTTTTTTTTTTTTTTCCTTTTTTTTGAGATGGAATCTCACTCCTGTTGTGCAGGCTGGAGTGCAGTGGCACGATCTTGGCTCAATGCAACCTCGACCTCCTGGGTTCAAGCGATTCTCCTTCCTCAGCCTCCCAAGTAGCTGGGATTACAGGCATGTACCACCATGCCTGGCTAATTTTTGTAGTTTTAGTAGAGACAGGGTTTCACCATGTTGGCCAGGCTGGTCTTGAACTCCTGACCTCAGGTGATCCACCCGCCTCAGCCTCCCAAAGTGCTGGGATTACGGGCGTGAGCCACTGCACCCGGCCTCAACTTTTCTTATTGTGCAGAAAACCCATACTGACAGTCACCCCTAGGCATCCCTGCTGCCTTCCTGAAGAACAGCCAGGCATCCCCAGCACCCTGTCTCAGACATTCTCCCCACACTTAAAGGGCCACATGTGAGACAGAGGCCCGGAAAGACGATAGGCCTCTCTTCCCCATCAGAGGTGACAAAGGGAAGTGAAGTAATGAGGGGTTTTGAATAGAGTTACAGGATCAAGGGCCAAGGTGCCAGGTAGGGAGAGGGACAAGAGAGAGAGAGATTTTTTGGGGACTCAACCCCAAACCAGCTTAGGCCAGGGGAGGGATGCAGCCCGTCTCACTGCCTGCTGGGTTGATCAGACCCAGATATCACCTGTTTCAATCCATCCCTCAGGGATGTCTATAACTAAAACAGGGAAGCCATTTCAACCTGTTTCTCAAGGATATCTCTTTAGGCCAGGGGTCCCCAACCCCCGGTCCATAGCCTGTTAGGAACTGGGCCACACAGTAGGAAGTGAGCGGTGGACAAGCAAGCGAGGCTTCACCTGTGTTTCTAGCTGCTCCCCATTGCTCCATTGCTGGCATTACCATCAGATCAGTAACAGCATCAGATTCTCATAGGAGCAGAATCGCATTGTGAACTGCACATGTGAGGGATCTAGGTTGTGCAGTTTTTTTTGTTTTGTTTTTTTGAGATAGAGTCTCGCTGTGTCACCCAGGCTGGAGTGTAGTGGCCACATCTCAGCTCACTGCAACCTCTGCCTCCGGGGTTCAAGCGACTTTCCTGCCTCAGCCTCCTGAGTAGCTGGGATTACAGGTGCATGCCACCACGCCTAGCTAATTTTTTTGAATTTTTAGTAGAGACGGGATTTCACCATGTTGGTCAGGCTAGTCTCAAACTCCTGACCTCGTGATCCACCTGCCTTGGCCTCCCAAAATGCTGGGATTACAGGTGTGGGCCACCGCGCCTGGCTAGGTTGTGCACTTCTCATGAGAATCTAACGCCTGATTATCTGTCTCTGTCTCCCATTGTTATGCCCAGACCGTTTATTCCCCGAAGAAGACCACCAGAGTCCAGAGTCAAAGCTAAGCAGCAAGGATCTTTATTACAGGTTCGAACCTGGAACTCTCCCTCGCTCGTGAAACGAGACGGGCAGGAGAGCTCCCCCACTCAGCTCCGAACAATGTTATATAGTCTAAGAAAAGTGGGCATAGAGTTATTATACAAATCAGATATATGATTGGCTAGTGTTTGAACAAGGCGATTTGGCTAACTATGATTGGTTCCTGCCATTTCTGATATTTTGGTTCAAACTTTGAGGCGGGAGAGCAGGTTTATGGCAGCAAGAGTTTATCTTACTTAAACACGTCTTGTGACCTTGCCTCAGAACTTACAAAATCTCTGGTATGTGCAAAACAAAATCTCTGGTACGTGCAGAAAACCAGGTACTCACAGAACTTACGAAATCTCTGGTATGTGCAAAGATTAGAGAGCAGAACAAGGGTGTAGCGGGTGGGGGGCGGGTACACATCTATCTTTGTGTCCTTTCATTTCTCCCTTCTCATAAGTAACTGGATGTCCAATCTTGGATTTCCAGAGTCTTATAATATAGCCTCACTTTCTGGGTGCAGGAGAGGCTGGTGATGGCTACGGAGGACAATTAGTTGGATGGTATCAAACCTTTCTCTGACAAATTGTAAAATTTTATTTACCACACAGGGGCCTATAGTGAATAGAAGTAGTAAAGACATTAGGGGGCCTAAAAGGGGTGCCAGAAGGGAAAACATTGAAGAGCTCCACCAATTGTTAGCGGCTGTAGTGAATTGTTGCTTTTTCATTTCTAAGCTTATTTCGTGTAGGCGTTGGACTCTTTTCTCAACTAACCTTGACTCATTTATATAGAAACAGCATTCTTCTTTGAGGAATATACAGGTACCTCCTTTCTCAGCCGTGAGTAAGTCTAAGGCTCTGCGGTTTTGAAGGGTGACCTGTGCTAGGGAGGTGAGCTGCCGCTGAAGGGAGGCTAGGGAATAGGCGGAGTCTTCTATAGCAACAGAGAATTGTTGTAACAGCTTGTCGTTTTCTATCATGGAGTGTTGTAGGGCCCCTCCTGCTAACCCCGCTGCGACGACAGAGGTGGTTAAGGATATTCCGGCAATTAGTGGTAGAAAAACTGCTCGTCTATGTCGCGCAGTTTTAGTTGGGGCGGTCCCTGCCCAGCCTATGAACTTTGCCGGGGTTAGCAGTGTCAGTCGGGGAACTAGGGTGACAGGGATACACAACTGTCCGTCAGAGATGCTTTTGGACAGAGTTTTTAACAGAGTCATATTACACCAGAAGAACACACCAGGGGGAGCATATATGGAACTATTAGGGTATGTAGCCGATTGGTTACAGAGGCTGTTGCTAAATGCCGAATAACAATAGGGGTATTTCTCTTGGTATGGGTCACGGTACAGGGCTACATCGGGTATCGTGACTATCGATGAGTTAAAACCTGTATAGTTTGTGGGAGGTGAGGATAGAGGAACAGCCGTTAATGGTGGTCTTCCTAGGGTTGCACACATAAAGCAAGAGGACAGGTCGCCTAAACCAGTGAGGCTGGCGAATGCTAGCCCTTCCCATAATAGAGTTAGCCAGGAGAAGGGCTGCAAGTCTTGTGATAGCTTGGTTTCTTGCCTGTGGATTTGTGTGTGGATTAAGGGTTGAATCTGGACTAGACTTCTCCACAGATATAAATGGCTACTGGGCCAGGTACTAGTTGATGAGTAATATACTCCCCCATGTTGTGGGGTTGTCCACCGAGAGTCCTATGGGTCTTTAATTATCCAAGTGTAAGTGACGGGAGACTCAGTTTTGTAAAAATACCACCCTTGTCGTTCTCTCCAGTATCGGACAGAGTGCGTCTTACAGTAGCTATATGGGCAACCTGCACTCTGGTGCCACCAATAATTTTTACAATTATATTCAGTTTGATCATATTCAAAACAGATCATGGGTATTGCTGGTTGGGCAATCTGGAACCTAGTGAAATTGAGGTAAACTATAGTATTACACCCTGAGGGGGGGCAGTCTGCGCTAGCTAGCAGTTTACCCGCTTGGGGGGTTTCCCCGGGGTGAGTTTTGTTCTCATAGAGCCAGAACCTCCAGACATAGGGATTAGACGGCGCAGCAGTGAGGAGAGTCAGATGCATAAGGCATAAAAGCATAGGTAAGCTAGACATGGTTACGGCTATGGGAATGACGGCGCAGGGTTAGCTTTAAGGGATTGTTCTTAGCTTTGTCTACAGTCCATGTAACCGGTGCTCCAGACGGCTCAAGAAGGTCGGATGTTGGGTCCACTGGTTTGACGTGTGTGTAGTGGATCCACGAAGCGATGCCTTCTACTTTGAGAGCGGTGGGAGTAGTCAGGAGTACTTGCAGTGGTCCTTTCCACCTGGGTTGAAGAGTTTCTTGCCAGTGGCGCTTGACTAGGACCTAGTCTCCCGGCTGGAACGGATGAGGCGTCGGCGGAGGTCCTGCCTCGTACAGTTCTCGTAGTCTGGGCCAAATTTCCTGGTGAATTTTCTGTAAGGCTTGTAAGGAGAACAGGAGCTCAGAGACATTTTCAGTTTCAGGTTTGAGTAAGTCATCTTTTAGACTGGGGACCAGGGGTGGGGGTCTGCCATACATGATTTCATATGGTGTGAGGCCTAGTCTGTAAGGGGTATTTCGGGCCTGGAACAGAGCGTAGGGGAGAAGTACTACCTAATTAGCGCCAGTCTCCATGGTCAATTTAGTTAAGGTCTCCTTCAGAGTCCGATTCATCCTTTCTACCTGTCCTGAGCTTTGGGGCCTATAAGCACAATGTAATTTCCAATTTGCCCCCAGAATGGAAGCCAAATCCTGACTTACCTTAGCAACGAAGGCTGGTCCATTGTCTGACCTTATTTGGACGGGAAAGCCATACCTGGGGAGGATTTCTTCCAAAATTTTCTTTGCTACAACCTGAGCAGTTTCTCTCTTAGTTGGGAACGCTTCTGTCCATCCTGAAAAAGTATCTACAAAGACAAGTAAGTACTGATACCTATATTTTCCAGGCTTTATCTCAGTAAAGTCTATTTCCTAATAGATACCAGGCCTAGTTCCTCTACACCTAATTCCTGCGGTGGTCTGGGTTTGGGGGCAAGCGTTGTTTAGTTGGCAGGCTTTGCAATTTGTTGTGACATCGCTGGCCAATTCAGCTATGCGCCTGATTCTAAACTTGGCATGCCTGATTAAGTCTATCATTCGCCGGGCACCCAGGTGGGTTGTCCGGTGGATGTGTTCCAACACCTGCCGTCCTAATTTTTCTGGTAGGATGGTTTGGTCATTTATATCAGTCCACCACCCATTTTTAACCTGTTTTAGGGGAAGCGTGTTCATCTATTCGCGATCCTGTTCGGTATAGTCGGGAAAACATGGCAAATTTCGCGGGCCAGGATCGGGGAGCTGGAGCGTGAGGAGCTGACTGGGAGCTTTTGCTATGCTCCTTGCGGTTTGGTCGGCTAAGAAGTTGCCTCGAGCAATTGGCGTAGTTGGTTTCTGATGCCCAGGGCAATGTACGATAGCCAATTTCTTTGGTTTCCACAAAGCAGTTAATAGAGCTAGGATCTCTTGCTTGTTTTTTATTTCTTTGCCTTCGGCTGTTAATAGTCCCCTTTCTCTGTAGATGGCCCCATGTATGTGCGCAGTAGCGAAAGCATAGCGGCTATCCGTGTATACTGTTAGTTTTTTCTCTGCCCCTAGGGTGAGGGCCTGTGTAAGGGCTATCAGTTCGGCTCTTTGGGCCGATGTCCCTGGAGGCAAGGGTTCCGCCCAGATTACCTCAGTCTCTGACGTTACAGCCGCTCCTGCATACCGCTGGCCTTGGTGGACATAGCTGCTGCCATCAGTGAACCAGGTGAGTTCTGTGTCGGGGAGCGGACGATCTTGCAGGTCCTCCCGCACCCCATGCACCTGAGCCAGTATCTCAGTGCACTCATGGGACGGGGCGTCCAAGTCTGGATTTGGCAGCAGTGAAGCAGGGTTTAAAGAGGTTGGGGGCAGAAAAGTTATTCTGAGGGGGTTTAACAGCAGTCCTTGATAGTGGGTGAGCCGGGCGTTACTCATCCATCGGTCCGGCGGCTGCCGGAGAACGCCTTCAATGGCATGCGGGGTTATAACACGCAACTCTTGCCCCATGATAAGTTTATCAGTGTCTCGGACCATTAGGGCAGTCGCCGCGATTATCCGGAGGCAGGGTGGCCAGCCAGCAGCCACTGAATCTAATTTTTTTGACAAATAGGCAACTGGCCTCTGCCAGGGGCCTAGGTACTGTGTTAACACGGCTTTTGCAACACCCTTACTTTCATCCACGTATAAGTGGAAGGGCTTGGAGACATCAGGGAGCCCCAGCGCGGGGGCTGATAACAAGGCAGTTTTGATTTGCTGAAAGGCCAGCTCAGCCTCTTCCGTCCAATTGAAGGGCTGCCGTTCCTTTGTTGCCTGGTATAGGGGCTTGGCTAACTCAGCAAATCCGGGTATCCATAACCTACAGAACCTTGCCGACCCCAGGAATTCTTTCACTTGCCGTGTTGACTGGGGTCTAGGGATGCGTAGGACTGTTTCCTTTTGGGCTTTGGTTAGCCAGCGTTGCCCCCCTTTTAATAGGTACCCCAGATAAGTTACCTCCGACTTGCAGATCTGAGCCTTTGTTGCTGAGGCTCGGTAGCCTAGCTCCCCCAGAGTCTTCAGGAGGTCCTCAGTCCCTCGAACACAAGTTTCCGGGGACCTGGCCGCTATTAAGAGATCATCAACATATTGCAAAAGAGTTATTTCAGGGTGTTGCCGCCGGTACTCACCCAGATCTTCATGAAGGGCTTCATCGAACAGGGTTGGCGAGTTCTTGAACCCTTGTGGCAGTCTGGTCCATGTTAGCTGACCGTTGATGCCCCTCTCAGGATCCGTCCATTGAAATGCAAAGAGTTCTTGACTTTTGGGAGCCAGAGGAAGGCTGAAGAAAGCGTCTTTTAGATCAAGAATGGTATACCACTGTTTTTTGGGATGTAAGGCACTCAGAAGGATGTATGGATTGGGCACAGTGGGATGTATGTCCATGACCCTTTTATTAACTTCTCTTAAATCCTGTACTGGCCTGTAGTCCGTACTGTTGGGTTTACGAACAGGTAACAGTGGAGTATTCCAGGATGAGTGGCAAGCCCATAGGACTCCCTGGTCTAGGAGTCGGCGGATATGGGGCGTAATTCCTTCTCTTGCCTCCAGGGGCATAGGATATTGCCGAACCCGAACCGGGTCCGTCCCTGGCTTAACTTCCACAAATATGGCAGGTCGATGTTTAGCTAGCCCCAAGCCCCCAGTTTCTGCCCACGCTTCAGGGAAACGCTGGAGCCAAGAGTCAATTCCCTGATCGGGGGGCTTTTGCTCTTGATGGAGTCGGTACTCATCTTCTAAGGTGACAGTCAGGATAGATATTGGCCTGTTTTGGGAATCAGTTATCTTGGGCCTTTCTGGCTCAAAGTGGATTTGGGCCCCCATCTTTGTCAGCAAGTCCGTCCCTAGTAGAGGGCAGGGGCTCTCTGGGATGACTAGGAAGGAATGGGAGACTTTTCCCGTTCCTAAGTCTACAGTCCTCTGGGTTGTCTAGGGGTATTTTTTGATGCCTGTGGCCCCGTGTACCCAGGATGTTTTCTTAGACATTTTTCCAATTGGTTTGGTTAGGACTGAGCGTTCCGCCCCAGTATCGACCAAGAAGCGAACTGGGGACCCCTCCACTTGCAAAGTTACCCTGGGTTCGGGGAGGGGGTCCGAACCCCGTCTTCCTTAGTCAGAGTCCTGGGTAACGAGTACGGAGGTAGGGTTAGCTGGTCTCCGTTTCTTTGGGCAGTCTTTAATCCAGTGGCCACGTTCCTTGCAATAAGCACACTGATCTTTTTCTAATCCTTGCCTAGGGCCTTGCTTTTTCTGCTTTCTGTTTTGGCCATTTCCTGCCTGGGGGAAAGCTGCTACTAAGACTTTGGTCATTTCTTTGGTTGCCTTGAACTGTTTTTCTTCCCGAGTATCCTTATTATTATAAACTCGCTGGGCCATCTGAAGGAGGTCCTGAATCTGCTTTCCCTCTAAACCTTCTAATTTCTGGAGTTTTCTTTTAATATCTGGTGTTGCCTGGTTTACAAAGGACATTACTACCGCTGCCTGATTTTCCGGTGCTTCCGGGTCCATAGGGGTAAACTGTCTGAAGGCTTCCATTAATCTCTCTAAATACACAGCGGGGCTTTCTGTCTTACCTTGTAACACAGAATATACTTTAGCCAAATTGGTGGGCTTGCGAGCTGCAGCCCGGAGACCCGCCATTAGAGTCTGGCGATAAATGAGCAGTCGTCCCCTACCTTCTGCCGTGTTGTAGTCCCATCTGGGCCGGGTCAAAGGGAAAGCCGCATTAATGAGATCAGGATTTGCAGTTGGCTGGCCGTCATCTCCTGGAACCAGTTTTCTGGCCTCAACTTGGATTCTTTCCCGCTCCTCCGTTGTGAACAGGATTCGGAGGAGCTGTTGACAGTCATCCCAGGTCGGCTGGTGAGTAAACATGACACTGTCTAACAACAAGGTTAGATCTTTGGGATTATCTGAGAACCGAGCATTTTGGGACTTCCAATTGTATAAATCACTGGTGGAAAAAGGCCAATACATGAGACGGGAGAGCCCGGTATCATCGAGCGATCCTATTTCTCTGAGAGGCAGGGCTACAGTGGAGTCAGGGAGTCGGGAAGCTTGGTCCCGCTGTACGCGGCCTCGTGTTCGGCCGGCCGGCCCCCCCAGGTTACTTTCGCTCTCGGCTGCTTCCGCTTCTCGGTTTCCCTCTACAGAAGCACCACCCTGGGGGACTGGGTCCTGCGGGATAAGGTGCGGATATGGTGGGGGAAATGTGGGTTCTAACGTTAGGGGGTCCTGGCTGTCCGGCAGCACAGGGGCCGAGGGAGCAGAGGGAGTCTTTTGTCTTGTAGGTCGCGTTACTAGGACTTTGCAGGGCTCAGGGATGAATGGAGTTATCCAGGGTGGTGGGTTTTCCACAAGATCCTGCCACACTAGAATATAAGGAATTTGATCAGGATGTCCTGACTGCCCTGGCAGGAAAATCTTAGTTTTTACCTTAGTAATAATAGAGAGACAGAAAGTTCCTTCGGAGGGCCACCCTACGCTGAAAGAGGGCTACTCCGAACGGCAGAAAGTAACTAGCTTTCCCTTCTTTAGTTCTACGCTTAAGTTACGCCCCCGAGCCTTCACATCCTTAAAATTGGTAACAAGGAGTGAGAGCGGCGTGCTCTGGTTGTTGCCCATCTTTGGACTGCTCCTATAAAGAGAAGGGGGGACGAAAATGAGTGTGAAGCAGAGGGGAGTATCCGACAGGTCCGGTCCTGGAAGGGGAAGAAAAGGTTTTATGTTTCGTTTTGGGCTTACACTTAACACTTAACAATAACGGACAGACAGTAATAACGATGAGCATTCGCGAACGCGTGTCGGACTTCCGACCTGAGTCAGACGGGGCAACCAAGGATGGAGGCCCCCAGATGGGCACTGGGGAACGTCTCCCACCAGTCCCGAGTGGCTGTCTTCTAGCGCGTCCGCCAAGACCGTGCCACTTACAGAACAGACCAATACAGATTACAGATTACGGATTTCGCGAAATTTCAGGGAGACAGACAGAGACAAAGACAGAGACAGTGACAAAGCCGGCTTACCTACAGATTAAGATCCGTTGACTTGGGGGTCTGGTGGGCTTGGGGGAAATCCCGGACGAGCCCCCATTTGTTATGCCCAGACCGTTTATTCCCCGAAGAAGACCACCAGAGTCCATAGTCAAAGCTAAGCAGCAAGGATCTTTATTACAGGTTCGAACCTGGAACTCTCCCTCGCTTGTGAAACGAGACGGGCAGGAGAGCTCCCCCACTCAGCTCCGAACAATGTTATATAGTCTAAGAAAAGTGGGCATAGAGTTATTATACAAATCAGATATATGATTGGCTAGTGTTTGAACAAGGCGATTTGGCTAACTATGATTGGTTCCTGCCATTTCTGATATTTTGGTTCAAACTTTGAGGCGGGAGAGCAGGTTTATGGCAGCAAGAGTTTATCTTACTTAAACACGTCTTGTGACCTTGCCTCAGAACTTACAAAATCTCTGGTATGTGCAAAACAAAATCTCTGGTACGTGCAGAAAACCAGGTACTCACAGAACTTACGAAATCTCTGGTATGTGCAAAGATTAGAGAGCAGAACAAGGGTGTAGCGGGTGGGGGGCGGGTACACATCTATCTTTGTGTCCTTTCACCATTACTCTCAGATGGGACCATCTAGTTGCAGGAAAACAAGCTCAGGGCTCCCACTGATTCTACATTATTGTGAGTTTTATAATTATTTCATTATATATTACAATGTAATAGTAATAGAAATAAAGTGCACAGTAAGTGTAATGCACTTGAGTCATCCCAAAACCATCCCCCTGACCCCGGTCCATGGAATAATATTCTTCCACAAAACTGGCCCCTGGTGCCAAAAAGGTTAGGGACCACTGCTTTAGGCCACCCAAAGCAGTAAGAAGTAGGGGACGAGAAGTAAAGCACCCTGAGTGACAGAAAAGACAGAAAAGGGAAAGGAGAGAAAGAGAAAGAAAGGGAGGGAGAAAAGCATTGCTAGTTGAAGGGAGGTGAGGAAGTTGGGGAGGCTTCACCCATCACAATGACACTGAATCAAAAGTTCAGGTGGCCACTTGTCAGCTACAAAGGGATCTTGTCCAGCAGTCCTATCAGCTCACAAGTCTCCCCCTCAGAGAGAGAAAGGCTCCCCATGTCCTGTAATCCCAGACAAGCCCGCAAAGAATATGTTAGCAACCACAGGTTCTTGGGCTCTCAATGCAATAGAAATTGACATGGTACTGAAAGAGTTTTCCCAAACAAGGCTTCATTGGAGCTTATGCTTGGGCATAAGGGAGGCAGCATAAGAGAGAGAATTCCCTGAACTAATGTCTTGAAAAGAGTGGGTAGGGCTTTTTTACTAATCAAAGCCCAGGAATTGACATTGGGGTTGAGTGTGGAGGCTGGGCTGGGCAAAGCACGTGAAGGTAGGGTATGCAGGCCAACAGATCTGGTTGCAATGGTTATCCTCAGTCATGGGCCACCTGGTCGTCCAGACTGCAGCAACAAGGCTGCAAACAAATTTTTCAGCATTCCTTCCCCAGGTGGGACACTCCACAGCCTTAGTTTTCTCCTAGAGCCAGTTCCTGGAATTTTTAGCAGTGAGGTCGTGGTGTGGTTTTGTGATGGGCGGGAATGCATGAAAGACTGCTCTAGAAGGGGTGAGCTGAAACCAAGCCCCATCTCTACTGTGTCTCACTAAGTGCTCCATAAATATCTCTTGAATTAAACGAAGTACTTCCTGTAGGAATATCTGGTGATGGAGTTCCCAGAGTCATCCTCAATAGCTTGGCACTAAAGTAACTGAAGTCCTCCATATTTTGGTAATTTTTTTTCAGGGGTAAAAAGCAATCCTGATGAATTCTGGCAACGAAAGTATAAAATAAATAAAAGACAATCTTACGTTGAAAACAGATGCCCTTCACACGGTAGGATTTGTATCTGCACAACTGAGGAGGATAAAAAGCAGGTTTCATTAACAAGACAACAGGGAGACCCAGGGAGTCATTCATGTGGATTCCGAGTGCAACCCTGGATTCTTTCAATGGCTTTTGGGGTTAACATGATGGTTTTCTTTGACATTGGTGTGCCAGATTGAAACTAGAGTTTTTCCTTCACCTTAATTCAGATATATCACCCAAACTGCTCTACCACTTGACAGGCCTTGTTATGACATCTGAGGTTTTATTTTTTATTTTTTGAGACAGAATCTCACGTCTGTCACCCAGGTTGGAGTGCAGTGGCGCAATCTCAGCTCACTGCAACCTCCAGTTCCCGGGTTCAAGTGATTCTTCTGCCTCAGCCTCCTGAGTAGCTGGGATTACAGGCACCTGCCACCACACCTGGCTAATTTTGTATATTTAGTAGAGGCAGGGTTTTGCCATGTTGGACCAGGCTGGTCTCGAACTCCTCAGGTGATGTGCCCGCCGCAGCCTCCCAAAGTGCTGGGATTACAGTCGTGAGCCACTGTGCCCAGCTGACATCTGAGGCTTTTATGTGAAACAGAATAAAAGGAAAGGAAGAGAAAGATTTGCCTAAAGGAGAAGAGCTGGGTAAGAGATGGAAGAGAGGGTGAAAGTTAAGGGAGCACATGTATGTAGCGTGTGCACCAGTGAGATTCCTGAAATAGAACCAAGATTTGTGTTCAGTGAACAAGGGAAGTAGCATGTGCACTCAGTCCCCTTGCAGAGGGAAAAAGGAGATAGTAAGAAAGAAAATGAGGCCATCCACGGTGGCTCACACCTGTAATCCCAGCACTCTGAGAGGCCAACGTGGCAGGATCACTTGAGCCCAGGAGTTTGAGACCAGCCCAGGCAACATAGCGAGACCTCATCTCTACAAATAATAATTTAAAACAAATAGCTGGACATAGTGGTATGTCTGTAGTCACAGCTACTGTGGAGGCTGAAGCAGGAGAATCGCTTGAGCCCAGGAGGTCAAGGCTGCAGTAAGCTCTGATTGTGCCACTGCACTCCAGCCTGGGCGACAGTGAGACCCACTGTAAAAGCAAAAAGAGAGAGAATAAATCAGACTATCTCAAGTCAGCCACTAGGAGGTGCTTCAGGACTAACATAGCTTGGGTGCTTGGGTTCTGTCTGGAGTTTTGTTGGGATCCAAGGGAGATTTACCATCAGGGTCAACCAGATGGCTGCTGTATCACATCTCCACTCTCACCTGGTGCACTTTCTTGTGTCACTTAAATGGTTCAGATCAAAATGTCCTTTTTGTGTCCAGTTGTGGCCCTAATCAGGAAATTGATTAGGAGCCTCCAGCACTGAAGAGCAGTCTTAAGATCAATTCTTATTATTAGTGTCCCAGTCATGCTTCTCGGTCTCTTTGTCTAGATCCAAGTCACTCAATCTCTCGGCAGAAGCTTGTTCCTTCGGCTAACAGTCTGTCTACTCTGTCACCATTGATTTGAGCCCTGGGTCACACACTAGCTGTGAGAATTCTGCCAAGGTCTTCATCTCCCTGGTCCAGTTTGCTGCCCCCTCTCACTTGGGCTAGTGCCATAGCTTCATTATTGGTCTTTCTGCCTTCACTCTTGCCCTTTACTCCCCAAATATTCAGCCAGAGTGATCCCTTTAAAATGATAACTAGGACCGAGCACAGTGGCTCATACCTGTAATCCCAACACTTTGGGAGGCTGAGGAAGGAGGATCACTTGAGGCCAGGAGTTTGAAAGGAACCTGGGTAACACAGTGAGAGCCCCATCGCTACAAAAAATAAATAAATAAATAAATTAGCCTTGTGTAGTAGCACACACCTATAGTCCCAGCTACTTGGAGGCCGAGGTGGGAGGACTGCTTGACCCTGAGAGTTCAAAGATGCAGTGGGCCATGACTTCGCCACTGTACTCCAGCCTAAGCTACAGAGTGAGACCTTGTCTCAAAAAAATTTTTTTAATTAAAAAAACTCTCTATAACCACTTCTGTAGCCAATTTCTAGCCCACTGTATTTTATTTTGCTCATAACTCATCAATATCTAAAAGTATGTCCTTTATTTATTTGCTTATCTGATTATTACCTTGACTCCAAGAATGTGAGCTTCAAGAGGGCAGGGACCTTGTCCATTTTGTTCAATGCTGTATCTCTAGCCTCTAGCATAATACTTGGCCCTTAGAAATGATTTGCTGAATGTCAAATGAATGAATGGGGCTGAAGGGTCCAAGGAACTAGGTAATTTAGTTATCTAGAACTAGAACATCTGAAAGCAACAAAACCAAAATCACTTATGTACACAGTCAGCATATATTTGGTTCACACTAGATACCACCCACCTTAGGTGGCAAAGGCCAACACTGTGCCATGATGCAAGTTGATCCTGGGCTTTGCTTGACTCCTATGGGACATGCCTTTTGCCCAGTAAAATATTCTATGGTTCTGCCAGCCATTGGCCTTTGTATTAACTTAGTACTCTACCCTGAGGATGCTGAAGGACCCACTGGAAGACAAAGTGTCCTTGGGAATGCGGACTGACCTGGTAGCCAAAGATCACACACCCAGCTGAGTGATCACACACCTTTGAATTACTAGGCTGTTCTGATCGCCGCACCTCTACCCTCAGCTTTCATGAGACATAAATCAGGGGCTGGAATTCACCACCTTCTCTGACTCTTCTGAGTATATTCATCACACTGATGTTTGTCAAACCTTTCAGCACCCACTCAGAAAGGAGAGAAGGTGAAAAATTGGATAGGAACCACAGACACCAGTGAATCAAGGAAAGATGAAAGTACAGGGCCTGTCCACAGAGTTCTTTCTCCTGTGTTCCAGGAAAGGGCTAAAGGGCTATGAGCTTATCCTGCCAAGTTTTGTCTTCGTGCCACCTGGGTACAAACATCTTCCCAGGGAGGGGCCTGAACTGGAGAAACGAGAGAAAGAGAGAGACAGAGACAGAGACAGAGAGAGAGAGAGAGAGAGAGAGAGAGAGAGAGAGAGATCCTTGTAATAAAGGCCCAGGAAATACACTCCTATTTGACCTCTGCCCTTTGGATGGATGTCTGACCTCTACTGCTGTGGCCTATGGGCCAGATGGAAATAAGCACTGATTGCTGTCTGCTCAGCCCCTCATCTTCCTTCAGAAACAATCACTTTATCTTTTGAGAAACTACATGAAGCTCCCCATAAAATGCATTCCTTTCATGAGAACCTAAAGCCACAGTCTCCAGATGTCCTTATTGCACACTGTGTTAATAAGCCTTGGACTATGCACCCCGGTACATACACACACTTATATACAAAATAGATGCATGTCCAACTGTGTTGATATATTGGATAATTAAGAAAACATGCACAGGAGGGGATTTTTTAAGGATGAAATAAAAAATAAAGAGAAAGAAATATCTAATTTTTCTCCCCACATCCTAAAGAATGTCTCTACTTAGAAGTCCACTGCTCTAAACAGTGATGTTCCCCTGAATATAAACTGAATAGATGTCATTTTCTAAACAATATTCCTTACAGTGATTCTTAATTACCTAACCCCCAATAAACAACCTATGCAAGTCAGTATCTTAAGTCTCTAACCCCCAATAAACCAACTTATGCCAACTAGTATATTTATCCAGTAGTTTAGTAGCTGAGGTAACCTAAGTGTGGTCATGGACCACAGCATCCGCATCCCGTAAGAGGGCAGTTGAAGGAATGTGCGGAATCTAAAGTCCTGCCCCAGGCCAGGCATGGTGACTCATGCCTGTAATCCCAGCACTTTGGGAGGCAGGCAGATCACCTGAGGTCAGGAGCTGGAGACCAGCCTGGCCAACATGATGAAACCCCATCTCTATTAAAAATACAAAAATTAGCCAGGCATGGTGGCAGGCACTGGTAATCCCAGCTACTCAGGAGGCTGAGGCAGGAGAATTGCTTGAACCCAGGGGGCGGAGGTTGCAGTGAGCCGAGATCGCGCCATGGCACTCCAGCCTGGGTGACAAGAATGAAACTCCATGTCAAAAAAAATAAATGAATAAAATTTAAAAATAAAAATAAATAAAGTCCCTCCCCAGACCTGCTGAATTAGAATCTCCATTTGAATAAGATCATCAGGTGAATCCCGTGCGTACTAAAGTTGGACAAGTAGCGATCTAAGAGACCATTTCCCAAGGTTCCCTGATTATAAGATTCACCTGGGATGCATGAACAAATTTACATCTCTGCCCCCACTTCAGGCCTACTGCATCAGAACCTACCGTGGCAGGGCCTGGGACTCTGTATTTTTATAAGAGACTCAGGCGATTCTCAGATCAGGCAAGTTGGGAACTGCTGCCCTAAGTGGGTTCTATCAAGAGTAAAGCTTCTTCCTTCTTTCTTCATAGCGGTAAGTCTACGGACACAGGTGCAAAAAGGAAAGTAACAGGCCAGACAGGTAACAACCACCTTCCTACCTGTGCACTTACCTGGGGCAGGTGCAAAAAGGAAAATATTAAGCCAGATGGTAACAACCACCTTCCATCTTGTGCACTCACCTGGTACAGCCCAAGATTATGAAGTAGGAGAGGATGACAAAGCATGGACACTCTAACCTCAGTATTAACTGCAGGTAGGTCAAGGCTCCCAATCTCCCTGGAACTACAGCATTCACTTCAATGATTACCGTCACTTCCAAAGAGAATGGTTTTCTCTTGTAATCATTGATTAATACAACTTAAAATGGATACGACACAAGTTTTATGTAAAGCGTCTGCCCTTTCTTAAACATAATGAAATAACAAATAAGGGCTTGAAAGGAAAATTGAATAAATTATTCACCAGGGAAGCTTCAGCTTTAGAAGTTTGAACTGGGGTCTCTTGTTTAGTGGGCTGGATCAGTGAGTGTGTGTTGCACATTTGCTCTAATTGGATGAGTGGGATCTCCCCAGATACACCTGCTATTTAGATCAGAATAATTTAAGAGGATAAAGTAAAATCCAACTAAGCCACTGTCTGAAACAGCGTTCAACTGCTGCTATACCGAAGAACATTAAGATTCCCAACAGGTAAGCCTTGGGGTTATAAAGAATGATTCCTTTGAAAAATTTCCTTTCCTGGTTTATTGCCTCAATTTCACTGGACAGTAGCATTCCCCATTTCACAGAATAGAAAAACGAGGACAGGCTAACCATCTTACAGCTACCATTGAGTGCCTGCTATGTGCCTGGCATTGTGCTAAATGTTGCATAAAGAATGCACTATTAGGCCAGGCACGGTGACTCACACCTGTAATCCCAGCACTTTGGGAGGCCGAGACAGGCCAATCAGTTGAACTCAGGAGTTCAAGACCAGCCTGATCAACATGGTGAAACCCCATCTCTACTAAAAAAATACAAAAATTAGCGGGGTGTGGTGACACACACCTGTAATCCCAGCTACTCAGGAGGCTGAGGCAGGAAAATCGCTTGACCCCAGGAGGTGGAGATCACGCCACGGCACTCCAGCCTGGGCAACAGGGCCAGACTCCGTCTTAAAGAAAAAAAAAAAGAATGTACTATTATTATGCCCGCATTTTAACCTCTGAGGTTCACAGGGGTTAAGTAACTTGCCCAAGGTCATGCAGCCATCTAAGAGACAGAGCTAAAACTGGAATCCATATTTGCTGATTCCAAAGTTTGAATGTCTAACCTCTATTTTATGCTGCCTCCTTTTTCCAAAACTCACAGAACCGGCGCTGTCCTCATGTGATGATCACTCTCTGGAAGCCTCCCCTTCAATCAGCAAAGATAACAATTACTGAGTGTTTACTATAAGCTGTGCACAACCCCAACTGTGGGTGCATAACCTCCACCCCTCGAAGTGTACACAGGGTAGAGGAAATGACATGTAAATGGTGATGCACAAAAAAGAGAGCAGACAATTCTCTCTGGATTAGAGGTCACTGAGACAGCTTCTTGGAGGAGAAGATGCTTCAAAGATGAGACAGTGAGTTCTGGGTAGAGCACAAACCGCATCTGGTGTTCAACTACACCAAAAGCTGTGCCTCACAAGAGTCCAAGCATCTCTCTGTGTTGCCACGTCTGGTTTGGAGGAGCAGGACAAAGCATGGCTGATAAACCCATTGTACAGGTATCTAAATGTTGTCTCCCGGCTTCTTCTGGGAATTTATCCTCTCCCAGATATATCCATAAGATTTCTCTAAGAGCTGCCAAGTTCTTCTTTGACCTTAAGACACAATTGATTGGTTCTTGGATGGGTACTTGACCCAAACCAGGCCAATCACAGATCAAGATTTTTTATTATTATTTTGGGCCACAGAGAGCAATAAGTGGCCTCCATCTGGTTGGTAGGACCATGATTTGAAAAAGTCAACACCAGTGGCCACCATGTTTTCTACCATGGAGAGTTACTCATCCATCATGAGAGAAATTAACACTTGGAAAGGGGCAAAAACAAAAGAAGAATGGTCCTGCTTCCTGTGATTCATCAGGTCCAGCTGCCTCACAGCCCTTCCTGCAGTGTTGCTGTTCAACCCTTACCTGAATTCTAAGTGCCAATAAATCCCCTATTGACATAGGCAACTTTGAGTTCGCTTTCTGTTACTTTCAACCAAACAATATATTCATGCTTCTTAGTTTCCAAAAAGATTGATCAATTAGTACCAATCTTGGCTTCTCCTGTTCCTTCTAGATTTGACTCTGTTCTGAAATATCTGTTCAGTACCAAGCATGTGTCAGACTGAGCTATAACTTGGATGAGGTGATTGAGACTTGCTCCAGGGCACCAAAATTTAGATTTTAATATTTATGGATTGAGAGCGCCTTGGGACATGTGGTGAAGCTCTCAAACTTAGCACACAAAGGAAAGCTATTTATGATGGTGTTGTCAGTCAAACATGAAGTGAAGGCTGTCACATCATGCTGTCACTTAACTTTGGTAGAAAACTATGTGTCAAAAAAAGTGACTCATTTTTTGTTTGTCCTAAGATTTAGTGCAGAGTTGTTAGTATAACCAAAATTATGTTAAGTACATCAAACGTAATATAAAACTTAGCTTTTCCAATTTCATAACTCTCCCTTTTACATTTTTCCTTTTCTCCATTGTCTACAATGAAATGTTGGTCTCCTTTTAAACAAGATTCACCTTTAGTGAGCTGACCCTAACATAAATTGTCTTTGGCTAACAAGGACCTCCTATAATTAAAATCAGCAGCTCCCAGATGGTTCATGAGGGGAGTATTTTGTGCTGCTTCCCTGGGATCACAAATGGAGAATTCTACCACTGCTGATTCTCCTACCCTCATGGAGCTCTCAGTCTAGCTAGAAGAATCAAACCCCTTCCAATCAACTCATTTCTATGGCCAGGGCTGGCAAAAGGAGGAGAGATTCTCCCAGAACTGAACTCCCGCTGTGTAATTTATCCCCTCTCTGCCCTCACCAAAGAACCCCAGGCAGAAAGACCTGATAGCTCCTAGAAGACACTCTCCATGGGAGGCATTTTTCCCCCATAGATACCTTTCTCTAGAGCAGGGGTTGGCAAACGTTTTCTGTAAAAGGACCAGTGATGTGGTTTGGCTGTGTCCCCACCCAAATCTCATCTTGAATCGTAGTTCCCATAATCCACACGTATCATGGAAGAGACCTGGTGGGAGGTAATTGAATCATGGAGGCGGTTACCTCCATGCTGTTGTCCTGATAGTGAGTACCCATGAGATCTGATGGTTTTATAAGGGGCTTTCCCCCACCTTCACTCATTCTTCTCCTTCCTGCCACCATGTGAAGAAGGATTTGTTTGCTTCCCCTTCTGCTATGATTGTAAGTTTCCTGAAGCCTCCTCAGCGCTGTGGAACTGTGGGTCAATTAAACCTATTTCCTTTATAAATTACCCAGTCTCGGATATGTCCTTACAGCAGCGGGAGAATGGACTAATACAACCAGACAGTAAATATTTTAGACTTTGCAGACCACGTGGTATCTATTGCAACTACTCAACTCTGCTGTCGGCATGCACATGCAGCCAATGATGGACAATACATACACAGTGGCTGGGTGCCAATAAAACTTTATTTACAAAAACAGGTGGTGGGCTGGATTTGGCCCTTGGGCTGTAGTTTACCTACTCCTGTGCTAGGATATTTTGGGGATGAGGTGTGCTGGCTCTAGGCCTGTTTGCTCTCTGAGACTCCTACCCCCACCCCTGCTCACAGGGAGTGCTAACCCCGCAGCCTGTGTTTCCCAGGGTCCTGAGTCAGTGTGTGTCTGGCAATCGTTGGCAGATCACAGACAGGAAAAAGAATAAAGCAAGGACATTTCCTTCTCCCACACCTGAGGCTTGGGCAGCTTCTCCACCAGTTCATCTGTCTTCTCTGAGCCTCCAGTCCCCATTAGACAAACCCTCATGCTACCAGCTTCTTCTGGAAGATACCAAGTCCTGGGGTCTGCCTCTACTACCTGCCTTTGCCCTTCCAGCCCTACCGATGGTGGTGGCTTCCTGCTTGGCTACCCCAGCTCTTCCCTCCTCTGCATTACCTATCCCCTGAGTATCTACATTCCCTCGGTTTTTAAAACTTAGAGTCTTTTTTTTTTCTTGGACCCTGGCTGATCCAGGAGGCAGTGATTATGCCTTTGCTCTCCAAAAGCAACAGTGCTATGAAACATTGCTGGCTGGGCCTGAGTGGGTTTTAAAGATGATATCCTTTCCTGGCTCTATTGGAAGAAATAATGCGTTTAGCAGAGAAAGCACTTTGCTTTGAGAGTGAACCTTTCAGCAGCACTCGACCTGAGCTGATGGATGGCCTGGCATGGAAGGCTGCTCCTCTGCTCAGCTGCTATGGAAGGAGGCAGAAAGAAGGTAGGAACATGAGAGGAGCTGGTGACAAGGGCACCTTGTCCGCAGGTGATGGTGTGGGGGCCCCACCATAGCCAGGTTCTGTGCAATGCAAAAAAAAAAGAAAATATATATATTTATAGAACCAGGCACAGTGGCTCACACCTGTAATCCCAGCACTTTGGGAGGCTGAGGCGGGCAGATCATTTGAGGTCTGGAGTTTGAAACTAGCCTGACCAACATGGTGAAACCCCATTGCTACTAAAAATACAAAAAATTAGCCAGGCGCGGTGGCACACACCTGTAATCCCAGCTACTTGGGAGGCTGAGGCACGAGAATCACTTGAACCCAGAAGGCAGAGGTTGCAGTGAGCAGAGATCGCACCACTGCACTCCAGCCTGGGCAACACGGCAAGACTCCATCTCAAAAATAAATAAATAAATCGAGTAAGTAATTAAATGAATAAATGATAACTATGATAATACTATATCTCACACACTATAATTAATAAGGTAAAAATAAATATACAGAGAACTAAGTGGTTTGGATATTTATCTTGGTATTTCCCAAATTTGCCAATTAAAATTACCGATTCCTGGACCCCCACCTCAGTTTTACTAATTCAGAGATGAAGCTGAGAAACTGCATTTGGATAAAGAGCCAAGTGATGCCGCTGACCAGGTCACTTGGGGGCAAACTGTGTCATCTAGTTTTATCTCACATCTTACTTGTGATCTAGTGGTTCCTCTTATTCTCATTTTATAGATGAGAAAACGAAAGCACAGAGAGGCAAAGAGGCTTCAGAAAGGCCACAGAGCTAGAAAATGGCAGAGTTTGATCCAAATCCAAATCTGTTTGGCTCCAAAGACCAGAGTACCTGTCCAGTTTATCAGCCATCTGGCAAGCCATATTCCTTTCATATACCTCGATCCTCACAGTAACCCCAGGAGGCAGGGATTATTATCCCAGGAATAACTGTAAATGGGCATGAGGAGCCTTTTCGGAATGCTGAAAATAATCTAAAACTGAAAGGTGATGATGATTTTCAACTCTGTAAATGTATTAAAAATCACTGAAGTGTATACTTACAATGGTGAACTTTATGGCATATAAATTGATGCCTCAATAAAGCTACTGTTTTAAAAAGCAAAACAAAAGAATAGTATCTAAGACTAAAGGGAGGCTGTCACCCTTGAATCCAGCAATGCCTCCAGAAGTCGCCAAGAGGAAGATGAACCTCTAAGGACAAGCACTGGAGATAGCAAAGGCTGATTCTTTCCACATAGAGACACTCTCTCCAGTGAGGGGGTCTGGACTTTATTTTCTTAAGGAAGGTAACATGTTCTCCTTCCTTCTCTGGTTCCCTTTCCCCCTCCCTTGGGCAGTCCCCAATGGCCCAACTGAGCAACGTCTTCAAAGTCTTCCTTCAAACGAATCGGTTGGTCTCTCAGGAAGCAAGGTCCCAGCAAGTGCTTACAGTATATGTCTAGATGTTTTTCTGCCCACTGAAGGCAGGTGGCCAGCCAGGCAGGTGGACACCCAAGGGCCCAGAGCTGGTGCAGCAGGTTTTTCATGCAAGATCAAGCAGAGTATAGAATGAAAAGTGTCTGCTGCATTTCAGCAACTGGGATCACTGGCAACCTTAACAAGAGTGTGGAGCTTACATCCTAGGAGGGGAATGTATTTGTTATCCATCACCGTGCAACAGATTACCACTAAACTCAGCAGCTTCAAACATCCCATATTATTATGTGGTAGTTTCTGTGACTCAGGGATCTGGGCCTGGCTTAGCTAGGTGCTCTGCTCATAGGTCTCTCCCAAGCTACAATCAAGGTGCCAGTTGAAGCTGGGGTTGCATCTGAAGGCTCGATCAGGGAAGGCTCCACTCCTTTTTTTTGTTTTTCAACTTTTAAGTTCCGGGGTACACGTGCAGGATGTGCAGGTTTGTTACATAGGTAAATGTGTGCCATGCTGGTCTGCTGCACAGATTAACCCATCACCTAGGTATTAAGCCCAGAATCCATTAGCTATTCTTCCTGATACTCTTTCTCCCTGCACCCTGCTGACGGGCCCCAGTGTGTGTTGCTCCCATCATGTGTCCATGTGTTCTCATCATTCAGCTCCCACTTATAAGTGAGAACATGCACTGTTTGGTTTTCTGTTCCTGCGTTAGTTCGCTGAGGATAACAGCTCCCAGCTCCATCCATGTCAAGAAACAATGGATACTGGCGAGGTTGCAGAAAAAAAGGAATACTTTTACACTGTTGGTGGGAGTGTAAATTAGTTCAGCCATTGTGGAAGACAGTGTGGTGATTCCTCAAAGATCTAAAAGCAGAAATACCATTTGATCCAGCAATCCCATCACTGGGTACATACTCCAAGGAATATAAACAATTCTATTATAAAGATATTTGCACACATATGTTCACTGCAGCACTATTCACAATAGCAAAGACATGAAGTCAATCCAAATGCCCATCAATGATAGGCTGGATAAAGAAAATGTGGTATATATATACCATGGAATACTATGCAGCCATAAAAAGGAAGGCTCCGGCTGGACACGGTGGCTCATGCCTGTAATCCCAGCGCTTTGGGAGGCTGAAGTGGGCAGATCATGAGGTCAGGAGTTCCAGACCAACCTGGCCAAAATGGCAAAACCCCTTCTCTACCAAAAATACAAAAATTAGCCAGGCGTGATAGTGTGTTCCTGTAATACCAGCTACTCAGGAGGCTGAGGCAGGAAAATCGCTTGAACCTGGGAGGCAGAGGCTGCAGTGATCCGAGATTGCTCCACTGCACTCCAGCCTGGGTGACAGGGCGAGACTCCGTCTCACAAAAAAAAAAAAAAAAAAAAGAGGGCTCCACTTCTAACCTCACTGGTTACTGACAGGATTCAGTTCCTCAAAGGTTGTTGAACTCAGAACCTAAGTCCCTTCCTGGGTATGAGCCAGAGGCCTCTCTCAATTCCTTATGAGCCTCTCCATAAGGCTGCTTGCTTCATTAAAGTGTGCCAGCCAGCAAGGCAACAAAGAGAGTTGTCTTGCAAGACAGAGGCACAATCTAACCACAGAAGTGACCTCCCCTCAATGTTGTCATATTCTGTTGGCTAGAAGCAATTTACTCAGTGAGAGGGGATTTCATATCAGCATGAATAAGAGGAGGTGGAAATTACCACGGGCCACGATAGAGGCTACCTGCCATAAGGAGCAAGACAGTACACAAGCAAAAAAGCAAACCATGTTGTATATGATGGTATATATAAGGAAAAAGACACAGCAAGAAATAAAGACAGGGAATGTGGGGATATAATTCTGAATAAAGCAGTCAGTGAAGTCCTGACTGAGAAGGTAGCATTTCAGCAAATGGTAGAAGGACGTAATGGCATGCACCTAGCCAAAATCTGGAGACAGAGCCTTCTAAGCAGAAGGAACAGCAAGTGCAAAAGCCCTGGGGTAGGAGTAGAGTTGGAGTGATGAAGACCAGCAAGGAGGCTGGCTGGAGTGACAGAAGGGTGGTAAGATCATGCAGGCCTCAGGGGGCTCCGCAAGGACTCCATCCTTAAGTCTGGAGAATCTGGAATAGAGAAATGAGCAACTGTCACAGGGTGGGGGCAGGGTATCCCCCGAATTCTCCTGCTGCAACCCACCTCCTGCTCTTGCTGGACAGCGACCAGGAAAGGCTGGCTGAGGTCCAGACAACCAGCTGGGAGAGGGCAGACAGGAACACGTGCAGGACAACACACTTCCAGAGGGATCCTGGGTTGCCTTGGCAACAGGGGCTTCCAAAAAAGCTCCCCAGGGACTCCCTGGGCAGCAGCAGGCCTGGCTCATTTCTTGTAAGCTAGCAGCATGAGGACATAAAGAAATCAATTTATTGGCACAAATGGTCCTTTGGGCTCCTGCTCTTATTGTCCTTAGAATTCCATTCAGCACAGCTCTCAGTTGGAGCACATTCATGAGCATTGCTCTTGCTAGGAATGGAGCTCTTGTGAAATGGACTGAGTGGTCTCCCCCACACTTCCTGGAGTAAAAAGCCAAAGCTCAATGGTCATAGCACTGGGTTCAAATCCCAGCTCCGTCACCTGCTAGCTGTGTGATCTCAGTCAAGTCAATTAAACTCTCCAAGTTCCATGTTCCTCTCAGTCCAGCGTTTGTAAGAATTTAACAAGCTGATCCATATCTTGTGCCCAGAGCCTCCTCCCATATAGGACAGAGTCCCCTGTGTGCCCCAGATCCTGACACCCCCCACACTACCCTTCCTTTGTCCTGAATCATCTCCCTCACCTCCTTCAAAGTTTTGCTCAAATGCCCCTTTCTCAGTAAGGCTCTCGCTGCACATTCTATTTTAAACTACAACATCTGGAATATCCAAATGACTAACAAAATGTGGAAAGGGTTGACTTCATTCATGGTTAGAGAAATGCAACTTAAAACCACAAAACGCATTGCCCCTTTGCAACCAAGCTTCTCAGAGAAAGGAGTCTAATGTATTTGTACTTTCTCTTTCTTTTTCACTTCTCAGTTCCTGCAATCCTGCTGCAGTCTCTAAAACAGCTCTTCGTGAGGATTGCCAATAACCTCAAGTGTGCCAAATGCCATGGAAGCCTTGCAAGTTGTGTTCTGGTGAGCCTCTCAAAAACGAGAGTGGCCCCTCAAAATCCCACACCAGCTGGATCAAGCACCTCCCCACAACCTTCATGATGAGGAAAGGACATGTCCTGGCTATATCCTAAATGCTTCTCAGCACCTAGGCACTATGGAGGAAACCAAAGGGAGAAGAACCAAAAACCTCGCAAGGTAATTATGGGCAGAATATATACATACAAACATATAAGGCAGCAAACCATATGGGGGAAATTCACTAGACAACAACAGGAGGTATAAGTGTTCAGTAAAGTTGGAAAATGGCATCTCAAACCAAAGCCTTTGAGAGACTCCATTATCCCAAGCCCTCCATCATCCCAAACCCTCCACAAGGTGATGACCTGCCGCATCACCCACCATAACCAGACCCTGAGGTCAACACCAAGTGAAGGCAATACATCTTCCATTACAGAAAACTCATAGCTAAAAAGAGAGTAGCTGCCACAATATTGTGAAAGAAAATGAGCCAAGTGAGATATTACATCCAATATCTGTATCTATCTCTTCACTTGAGAGCCTTCTGCTCAGGGAGATAAAGAGATGGAAATGTGACAGGTGGATGGATAAATAGGTAGGTAGGTAGGTAGACAGATGAGATACTTCAAAATCTAACAGGAATTCAAAAGAGGAGAGACTACAGAAAACAGTTGAAAAGAACCAGTTTTTTGAAGAGAAAATGGCTGAGAATTTTCTAAATCCTTGAAAAACATGTCACAAAGAAAGTCAAGTCCTGAGCAGGATAAAAAAATTAAATTCACACCCAGACACATTGTGCTAAATACAGAGATCTCGAAAGCAAACAGGAAGAAATTACAGACGATGTATCAAAATAGGATGTAATGAAAGTTTTCATCAATCTTGGGAAAGGTAGGGTAGTACCTGGGGACAACCGAACTTGGACATTTTAATACTTTCTGGGCTCTCTGTCCTAACTCTCACATTCCTGCTTCTCTGGGCCTGTTTCTAACACACACTCTGCACTATCAATCACAAAAAGAGACTGCTGCTGTATTCCCACTTCTCCTTCAAAAAGAATCCCAGGGAAAGCTTCTGATTGGTTCAGTGGAAGGCCATGTGCTCATCCTTGGGCCAATCAACTATGGCTATGAGGGTGAAACCTGAAATTGACAATACCCATAAGAATCCTCAGGTGGGAATGGAATAGGGAAGAATAGCAAATGCAGTTCAACAAGGGAAGGTTGGCAGGGACTGGAGGTGGGAGAAAAATGAAGCATTCCCAGAAGAAGGGAGGAGTCCTGGGCAGACAAAACAGCAAATACTGCCTGCACTACATTTTCTGGTCCTCTGAGAAAGGAGATGGGCCTGTTTCTGAATTCATTCATAACCAATTCCCTCCCTTCTCTGTTATCAGTAAAATAGAGAGATTAAGGTTTGAGTTCCAGAGCAAGACTGCCTGGGTCCAGATATGAACTCTTACTAGCTGTTGTGACCTCGGACAAGGTACTTAACTTCTCTGTACGACAGTTTCCTCAACTATCAAAT